>NC_133468.1:3913333-4236666 GCF_048565385.1 Saimiri boliviensis
CGCTGAGGCAGATTTTATAAAAGTGGCCCAATAAAAGTTACCCTGAGTGTGCCCGCCTCTCCTGCCACTTACTGCCCCTCTGCCACCCCCGAGACAGCGAGACCGACCCCTCCTCTCCTTCCTCCTCCTCTGCCGTCTCAGGTGAAGATGAGGATGAAGACCTTTATGATGATCCGCTCCCATTTAATGAGTATATGTGAAATAACTGTTTATGTTATTAGTAAGCCTTCAAGTCAGCAGTAGGCTGTTAGGAGTTAAGTTCTGGGGGAGTCAAAAGTTACACGAGGATTTTAGACTGTGAGGGGTGTTGCTGTCCCTAACCCCGATGTATTCAAGAGTCAGTTGTGCTTTCGCCCTTTGCTTATTTACAGATCAAAATGCTCTGTCCTTAAATGATGAAAACCTTTTCTGTTGCTTTATTTCTGTTACCTATTCTTATTTCCATAGTCTTGCTCTCAGCATCTTTTTTTTTTTTTTGAGATAGAGTCTTGCTCCGTCGCCAGGCGTCAGGCTGGAGTGCAGTGGCGCGATCTCGGCTCACTGCAACCTCCACCTCCTGGGTTCAAGTTCAAGCAATTCTCCTGCCTCAGCCTCCCAAGTATCTGGGATTACAGGTATGCGCCACCATGCCCAGCTATATTTTGCATTTTTTGTAGAGATGGGGTTTCACCATGTTGGCCAGAATGGTCTCGATCTCTTGACCTCGTGATCCACCCGCCTCGGCCTCCCAAAGTGCTGGGATTACAGGCGTGAGCCACCGCACCCAGCTACTCTCAGCTTCTTTACAAAAAGCTTTAAGTAATTTATCTGTCTGTACACAGTGCCTCACACCCGTGATCCCGGTTCTTTGGGAGGCTGAGACAGGTGGATCATTTGAGGGCAGGTGCTTAAGACCAGCCTGGCCAACATGGTGAAACCCCATCTCTACTGAAAATACAAAAATTAGCTGGGGGTGGTAGTGGGCACCTGTAATCTCAACTACTTGGGAGGCAGAGGTAGGAGAATTGCGTGAACCCCGGAAAAGGAGGTGCAATGAGCCAAGATCACGCCACTGCACTTCAGCCTGGGTGACAGAGCAAGACTGTATCTCAAAAAAAAGCATAAAAGAAAAAAAAAGAAAAAGTAATTTATCTGGCTTTTTTCTTTTTTGATACGCAGTTTTGCTCTTGTCATCCAGCATCCAAGCTGGAGTGCAATAGCGTGATCTTGGCTCACAGCAACCTCTGCCTCCCGAGTTCAAGTGATTCTCCTGCTTCAGCCTCCTGAGTAGCTGGTATGACACGTGCCCACCACCACACCTGGCTAATTTGTGTATTTTTAGCAGAGACAGGGCTTCACCATGTGGCCAGGCTGGTCTCGGACTCCTGACCTCCGGTGATCCGCCTGCCTCGGCCTGCCAAAGTTCTGGAATTACAGGCATGGGCCATAATCTCAGCCTGTTTTTGATTCGTTATGTCTTATTTATGCTTCTGTCCACTATGAACTCACTTCTGCCTCCACCACACTGCTAAAATTGCAAGTGTTGGCCGGGCGAGGTGGCTCAAGCCTGTAATCCCAGCACTTTGGGAGGCCAAGGCGGGTGGATCACGAGGTCGAGAGATCGAGACCATCCTGGTCAACATGATGAAACCCTGTCTCTACTAAAAATACAAAAAATTAGCTGGGCCTGGTGGCGTGTGCCTGTAATCCCAGCTACTCAGGAGGCTGAGGCAGGAGAATTGCCTGAACCCAGGAGGCGGAGGTTGCGGTGAGCCGAGATCGCGCCATTGCACTCCAGCCTGGGTAACAAGAGCGAAACTCCGTCTCAAAAAAAAAAAAAAAAAAATGCAAGTGTTTACATCAGGAGCTCTCTTTTCCGTTCGTGTTCTATTTGTCTGACCCCCTGACCTCTTTCCTGAATCTCTCTTTCCCCTGACCTTCTGGGTGAATCTCCTTCATCTTTCTGATTCTGTTGCTTGCCACAGTTCTTTTCTTGGCCATCGTCTTATCTCACAACGTAGGGAGTCGGATGCCCACAGGGAGCTGGGTTCAAGTTCCAGCTGTGTGATCTTGGGTAAGATATCTCATGTCTTCAATCCTCAGATTCCTCATCTATAAAATGATTAGTGCTATCGATCTAGCAGGTTCTTCTATGGGTTAAATGAGGTGAGACGTGAATCTCCTATTAGTAAAAACTGAATACAAATGTCAGTTACCATTTATAGTAGCCACCACTCAGTTGGGTTTTCCCTCATGAAATGGATATTAAATGTTTACAGTATTTTAGTTCCTTCGCATTGGGTTAGAACATGATCTTTTACTTCACAGAAGTTTCTTACTACCCACCTTCTGAAGTCTGAAGTCTGATTTTGTCATTTCTTCACACTCATTCTCCATCCAACCTTGTTCCCTTGCTGGTGAGGAGTTGTGATCCCTTGTAGGAGGAGAGGTGCTCCGGTTTCAGGTGTTTTCATCCTTTTTGCTCTGGTTTCTTCCCATCTTTATGGATTTATCCACCTGTTGTCTTCATAGTTGCTGACTTTCAGATTGGGTCTCTGAGTGGACGTTCTGTTTGTTGATGGTAAAGTTATTTCTGTTTCTCAGTTTTCCTTCTAACAGACTGGCCCCTCTGCTGTAGGACTGCTGAGGTCCACTCCAGGCCCTGCTTGCCTGGGGATCACCTGCAGCCACTGCAGAACAGTAAGGGTTGCTACCAGTTTCTTCTTCTGCTATCCTTGTTCCAGAAGGATACCCGCCAAATGTCAGTCTGATCTCTCCTTTATGAGGTGACTCTTTGGGTATACAGGGGTCAGGGAGCTGCTTGAGGAGACAGTCTGTCCTTTATAGGAGCTCAAGTGCTGAGCTGTGAGCTCCATTGTTCATTCAGAGCTGCTGGGCAGGTACGTTTAGGTCTGCTGCAGCAGAACTCATAAATCGCTTTTTGTTCCCAGGTGCTCTGTCCCAGGGAGTTAGGGCTTTATTTATGAGTTTCTGTTGTGCTGCTGCCTTTTTTGTTTGTTTCAGGGCTGCCCTGCCCAGCAAGGAGGCAGCCTAGTCACTGTCTGCCTGCAGAGGCTTTGCCGAGCTGCTGTGGGCTCTGCCCAGCTGCCGTGTGAACTTCCCTGCAGTCCTGTTTCTATGGGTGTAGTTAGAACTGCCTTGGCAATGGTGGTGTGCCTATGTATTGGCGGACTCTCTCTGTAATGGCAGGTTGCCTTGGCAAAGGCGGGTTGCCTTGGCGACAGCAGGCAGCCTCAGCAATGGCGGGTTGCTTTGGCAACGGTAGGCTGCTTCAGCAATGGCGGCCTACCTCTGTAGTGGTGGAGTGCCTCGGTAATGGCGGACGCCCCTCCCCCACAGAGCTGGACCGTCCTGGGTTCAGCTGTGCTTGCTGTGAAACTCTCAATCCAGAGTTTCTGATTGCTGTTCTTTTGTGGGAGTGGGACCAGCCGAGCCTGATCACCTGGCTCCCTGCCTCAGAGCTTTTTTTTTTTTCTTTTTTATCCCAGATATTCCAGTCGCCTGTTGAAACGGCGCCAGGATCTGTGTGATTTCCCCTGCGGTGACTCACTGTGTCGGCTTAAACAACGGCGCTGAGATTAGTGGCACTTTTTTTGCCCAGGAATCTCTTGGCCTGGCTCCCTCTTCAGTCCCCTCTTCAATGAGTTGAATGGGTGACGTCCCGGGGCTCCAATCGGCAGCCAAAAGGGCACCCGGACCAGTGTATTTTGTACGGAGAGCAGCTGGCCGGGTTGCCGACAAAGCAACCGCGTGGGGCAAAGCAGCCACGCCGACCGCGCTGCCAGCCACGCTGGCGACCATGGGGCTCCTCCGCCTGGGAATCTCCCGGTCCATGGGCGATAAAAATGTGGCGTCCACTCACCCTCTGCATTTTCACTGGGAGCTGCAACTCTGAGCTGTTTCTAAACGGCCATCTTGGATCTTCCCCCAGTATTTTAGTTCCTGTGCTAAGGGCTAGAGAACAAGGCTGCGGTGGACTTACACATTTGAAATGCCAGTTTCAAGTATAGCTGAATTTGTTATTGGTTCTGTCACAGAACAACCACATTCTAGATTTTCCCTGTTTATACGTGCTTTCCTCCATTAACTGGAATTCCCACTTGTGCTCCTTTGACATCCTGGAGCCTCTAGGGCAGTGAGTCAGGCAGTGAGACCTGGCCGTGAATTCCCCTGCTCCTGTCAGATGTGCCTCTTCCCACCAGGAAAAGCTCTCTGACCCACTGGCTCCCCCATCAGCTGGGCCAGATACAGCCTACCCTGTCCTCAACCTAATAATGGTCTCACCTCCCTACCAGCCTGTGGGATTATTCAAACAAGCAAGTCACATCCTCCCATGGTAACCAAAGGTCACCCAATCCCCTGTCACTACAGAGCCTGCTCCCATAGTCCCTGCTGGTTCACCAGGTTCCTGAATGTTAACCCCTTTATGACCCCGAATGGCATGTGGTGCCCTCCTCCCCTGGGCCGCGACCGTATGTGGCCAGTAATTTGTTGTCATCTGTTCAGTGTCAAGTGTCCTGTGTTTGGTCATCGTGTACTGTTTAGGGCAGGGATTTCCTCCTTCAGCAATAGGGTGAATAGGAGGTGATCACACCCCGCCCCCCTTCCCCTCCCAGGGGAATCTAGAGCAGCCTGTAGTGCCCTTCCCTATTTCTCACTTACACCTACTCTTCCTCACCTTAACTCCCAGAGCTCTTTTTATATTATGTCTCTGGTTATTTTGTGATTCCTCGCAGACATCTTCTTCCATTTGGAAGGCAGCATGTTTCCTCATGCAGATCTTTGTGCCCTGTCCTTCTAGTGCTGCTGGCTTTTCGCTTCCCTCAGGGATTTTGTTGGAATAATCCCTTACTGAGCAATTTTTACTTTCAGGAGTCAGTGACCTTAAAGGATGTGTCTCAAGATTTCTCTTGGGAAGAGTGGATTCAACCAGATTGTGCTCAGAGAATGACAGTGTATGAGAACGTCATGTTGGAGAAGTACAAGAACCTGGTTTCACTGGGTAAGGACTTCTTGTAACTCAAAACCTACCTCTTGACACCGTTCCCCCCTCAACTGCAAATTTTCCCCTATAATACCTCCTGTGTGACCTCTGAAATTTATGGATTTGGACTGAAAGTCTCTGATCATAAGGCATTGTTTTAGGGTGTTTGTTTGGTGTCCTCTCTTTCAAGGCAGAAGATCTTTTCTGTATAGAATGGAAAATGGGAATTTCATAAGCCACACCTTCCTTATTTCAGAAGCCCTGAGGGAGAACGGATCAGAACTGTGCTAGGATTGGTGTTTAGACTTAGTTCAGAACCCAAATTTAATGTTTTCCTCTCAAGCAGGAAATTACCTTTCCAAATCCAATGTGACTTCCCAGCCGGACCGAGAAGAACTGAGCCTGATGAAAAAAGAACTGCCTGAGGGTGGCTTTCAAGGTAAGTGCCAGGCTGCACAGACTTGCTACATGAATGTGTCTCTTTGGGGAAAATCACTTCAGAGATTCTTGGGTCTCTGCAGAGACTAGGGCCACTAGATGTGTATTCTCAGATGATACCTCCACATTACTGATGGGCCTCATTTCCCTAGGGCTCACTTAGGTCATTTTGCAGGGAGGTGGCACATTATGAGGAGTAAATAAAAGGAGAATACATTAATAAAGGAAGAAAGAAGGGAGGAAGGGAGAGAATGGAAAGGAAAGGCGGCAGGAAGGGGGGAAATGCATGTACCGCAGCGGTACGTGTGATGTGGAAGAATACAGCAGCCTAAGAGAACTACAGTAGTTAACGAGAGCATGATTTCACAGGGTGGTCAGGGAGGGCCTCTCCTTTAATGTGACTTTTGAACAACTACTCAAAGTGACGGGCCACATGGGAGAACACTGGGGGGCACAGGAAACAGCAGGTGCGAAAACCCTGAAGTAGGAGATGACGTGGCATTGTTTGAAAGGGAGAGTGCCAGGAGATGTGAAGATTTCTGTAAACCTTACCTTTCAGTTCTTTTGTGAAAACATCTATTTGTGCTATTTTTTTTTTTATTTATTTCTGTGAGCCACTTTCTCATTCTCTGAGTGTTCTTCTTACATAGCAGTCTTTCTAATGCATGCATGAAGTTCACTCATCTGTTTGAGAATATTTCAGGTTTTTGTTTCTGGTTTTCTGGTATGTATGTGCAGCAGTTTTTTCCTTGCTCCCTAGATTATTTTATTTGTGTCATTTTCATTGGTTATTGTCATTCTGGTGGGTTTTCTGGAGGCAGCAGAAGCAATCACATACATTTTGATATGAGTTTTCATCTCCCACTTCCTTACCCCCTTCATGATTCCCCACTGGGTTGGAACTTAAAGCCTTTTCACTTGTTTTATTTTAAATTGCATTTCACACTGTATTTTACTCATCATTTTCAATGTCGTCTACCCACGAACATGTAGGCTCATTGAACTCTTTTGAACATGTTGTTTACCTTCCCTGCCTACAACATTTTCTGCTCGAGTAAGTAGTTAAGTATTTGTTGAGTGAATATTGAATGATATGAAGTAGAATTTTCAGAAATCAGGTGAAAATATAAATTTGATTTTGTGAAATTCATATCAATACAGATGACTGGGATGAACAAATGAGTGGGCAGGGCAAAACAGCAAGGGTGGGACCCTCAGGACAATAACATATTGAGGGGGCCAAGGAGGCTCTGGCAGAGGTGAGTGGTCCAAAGAGGAGGAGAGGACCCAGCAGAGAACAGGGTCAAAGAGAGAGAGGAGCGCCGAGGCGGAGTATGACAGTGCCAAGCAGGGAATGAAAATGCCTGCTAGGCTTGGTGACTCGGGAGTGACTTGGGACCCAGGGAAGAGCCCATTTAGTGCTGAGAGATGCTGTGTGCAGAAAAGTGAAGGAGAAGAAGCAAGTGAAGACTTTTAAGTACAGACTGTCATTTCAACAAGGTCATCTTTGAAGGAAAAGGAAGAAAGAGTAAGAACTCAGAAGAAGTCTGTGGTTTGTTTTCTAACAAGGAAAATACTTGAGTGTATCTAAAAGAACAGAGAGGTGTACATCGCAGTTGGAGAAACTAAAGATAGGCGAAAGTTGAGGAATGAAAAGGAGCCCATAGAAGCTGATGATGTGCAAACTCCATCGTGTTCTTTCTAGATTTTCTTGGATATTGCTACCAGATTAACCTGCCCATTCGTCCTCTCGTCATCCTGTCCAAGCCAAGAGGAGAAAGTATTGACTGAGCGCGTGCTGGGCTCTTCCCCAGCCAGCATCTCACTTACTTGACACACACATCCATGGGTAAGTGCTGCTCCGCCTCTTATGGTGGAAGAAATTGGCTCCAAAAGGTGAAATAATATGCCAGCATTTGAACACAGGTGTTTTGTTTTGTTGGCTTTTTGCTTCGAGTTTAATGCGAACTCTCACTTTCATCCCTTGACCTGCTGTGACTTCTTATATCCTAAAGTTTCTAGTTTTAGTAAAACTAGAAACTTCTGTATCCTGGCCTAATTTTCTTTTCAGCATCACTTCTTTTTTTTCTGTACTAAAGCTTGGTACAGTTGAAAGCTTTGTTAGATTTTTGCTCCCGTTTTATAAAAGATGAGTAGAAACTGCAAATCCAGAAGTGCTGTCCCTGGTACCAGCATGATCATTGTAAACTGGCTAATGTTAAGAAAAGATAGAAATTATTAGTAATGCAGGAGGCAGTGACTTTTAGTCTCTCATCATTGGTAATTAGATTTAAATCATTTGATGATGTTCAGTTATGAAGGAAACAAAAATTAAAAACATGTATAAAGTATTAGAAACCCACTAACAAATATTATGTGTAAAAATACAGTTGGGGATTCTATAATCTTTTTAGCTCTCCAGGAAGCCACCCTAACCATCTCTAAACATGGGAGCCCACTGTCTGTGTTTCATGTGTGATTTTTAAAAAATTTCAACTGGGCGTGGTGGCTCACTCCTGTAATCCCAGCACTTTGGGAGGCTGAGGCAGGTGAAGGTCAGGAGTTCGAGACCTGCCCGGCTAACGTGGTAAAATCCCATTAGTAAAGTACAAAAATTAGCTGGGCATGGTAGCATGCACCTGTAATTCCAGCTACTTGGGAGACTGAGGCATGTGAATCACTTGAACCTGGGAGGCAAGGGTTGCGGTGAGCCAAGATTGTGCCACTGCACTGCAGCCTCGGCGACAAAGCGAGACTCCGTCTCAAAAAAAAAAAAATTCAGAGATGTACTAGGTGACTACCTCTGTGTATATGTATGTGTGTCCGTGTAAATATATGTGTACATATGTATAGAAACACACAAGAATTTATATACCGTTAGTCTTTATCTACCTGCATGCTCACATGAGTCTCACTGATGTTTAATACATGCACATATCTTTGCTTCCATTACTAGGAAATTGATCTGAAATACTATAATGAATTTAGAAATATTCAAAAATTTCATTCTTCCTTAAATAAGACAGGCCCACTGCTGCTGCAGAGCCTTAGCACTGGCTGTTACACCGTGTCTGGGAAGCTCTCCCTTAGATAGTCCTATGACTTCCTCTCTTAGTCCCTTAAAGTCTTGGTTTAAATGTCACCTTTTCAGTGAGGCCTTTTCTTATGACCCAGTTTAAAATTGCAGACCTTTCCGCTCACCTATCATGTTCCCTATATGCATTTAAATGCCTTTATTGTTTTTCTATAAGGTATACCACTTAAATACTAAGTATTTTACTTACTGTCTTCCTTTCTCTTGCTGAAATATGTTTCATAAGGGCAGAAATTTTTTCTGTTCATCGCTATATCCTGAGCACCTAGAACAGTACCTGACTTGTTAAGTATTTATTGAATGAATGATTTATCATGTTCATAAAACCAGTCTGACTGCTATATAGAGAATGCATTGTAGGGTACAGCAGGAGTTTAAATAGAAAATCCAGACAACTGGGTTTAGAAATAGTCTAGTTGGGTGTTAGGAGAAACTTAACTGTTACACAGGAGATGGAAGAAATATAAAATGAGAAAAGAAATAAATCAACTTCCCCTTTCCATCCACACACCAATACTGTGCAAGCTCCCAGCCTCTGCTATGGCCAGTCATATGTACTAAGGGGTTTGTGACAGACAAGACACCTTGGCCTGGAGACTCTTGTTCACGTCCTGATGAGTATCAACGTTACATAAATCCTATAAGTTAATGAGGGAAGGCAGAAAAGGCATTCCAAACCATTAAGGGAGTATTGAATGTTTCCAGTATTATCACTGGAAAGTCTTGCTTAGGAAAAAAGGAAAGGCAGAGAGAGTTGTATGTTGCTGATTATAGAATAGTGATCATGGTAATGGTAACAGCTAATAATGTTACAGCTTGGATCCTTATTATTTCCAAGCATAATGCTATGTGCTTTATAAAGTCCTTATTTAATGGGATAGTAAAATTTCAAGGATATGAAACATTGTCTAATCCGGGAAGAGCTACAGTTTCTGATGTATAATGCTCAGGTTCCAAGCCCACAATACTTCATCAATTCTGAGTGAAGCCACCCTAACCATTTTTCATTTTGTAGGTAGACAGTTATATCATCTGGTATTGGCGAGACCAGCTCCCAATACATCAACATGGGTTTAAGATCTCTCAAAGTGATCCAGTGGTCAGTGAAAAGGAGAGAGAAGGAAAAAGTTTTCCTTAAAGCTGGGCCCAGGGGAGACACCACATAAAGCTGCTCCGTGGATGTCTGACATTCCCCTGAAAACCTCAGTTTTTTATTATGCTCTTTCACTAGGGGAGGGGAAGCGAAGTTACGCAAAGTTTCAGTGATCATTATACAAAAAGAATACATTTGCAAAAACGGATGCACAAAAATCACAACGTGGTATTATAAAAGCAGAACAATGTAAAGATAACTTTCTGTGTGTCAGCATAGAAACCATACACCTTAGCAGGGTTGTAGGTTAAACGTAAACTTATGATTATCAGCAAGAACATATTGGGCTCACAGCTACAGGCAGAACAGGAGCTGACACAGGACAACCAGCCTGACCACAACAACTGCAAGAGGAGGGGGCCTCCCTGCAGGCCTGGAGGAGCAGTGGGAGAAGAAAGACTTTTACATCTTTATCTCAACCACAGAGACAGATGACCCTCACGCATCCGTTTATAGGCTCTCCATAAGGATCGCATTCCCCTTCCAGGGCCCTAATAAATATGCCTTTCCTGGGAAAGGAATCTAGGTAATAAGCCTCTCCATTACACGTCCGTTTGGCTCTCGGCAATGAGAAGCCCGTTACACGCTGTTGTCTCTCTCCAGCACTCAAGCTACCTGTTAGTCCCTTTCACAGAGTTCCTGTTTTTAGCAGAACAGCTCAGCAGAGCCAGAGTTACAAGCTGCAGCTTGGCAGAGCCAACATCATAAGTTTCATCTCAGCATTTCACATTAGCCTTCATTTTCTCAAATATAATCGATACAGCAAGTTAACAAGCATCACAAAGCAAATAACTCATTTCAGGGAAACCAAATTCAATAACAATTTCTTCTTGTTATTTCAGGTAACTTGGGTTTTGCCAATTCTTCCAGAAGTTTGGGGTTGCTCAGTCACTACAGAGGGGTTCAGAGTATTCCCAGCAATCTGGGAAAAATTAAACTTTCCCCTCATTTCAGTTGTGATATTGCTTACACTTTTGCAATAACATTAAATAGAAGTAGTAATAGTAAGCACCTTTTCCTTGGTTCTGTTTTTAGAGAGAATTCTTCTAGAGAGAATCCATTCCATTGGTGCAATGCTAATATTTTTGTTTATGAATTGGGAATGGATAAAGGATATCAGTTGAATACTTTGAAGCATCTATCAGGTTGATCATATGACGCATCACCTATTAATATGATAGTATTTCTTAATGGTGAGCCAGGCTTTATTCCCTGGATAAATCCTTCTTTGTCCTAGTTATACTCTTGATATCTAAGTAATCAGCATCGTTTAAAAACATTGAGAGTTCTGGCTCTGAGATTACATGGACTTAACAGGGTGGTTCTGCTGGTGACAGATTCTCTTACTTTTCTTTCATATGAAAATGTCTTTATTTCACCTTCATTCCTGAAAGAGTTTTGCTAATATCGAACTTTAGGTTTATAGTTATTTTCTTTCAGCACTTTGAAATATTTAGTATATTTCCTTCTGGCATCCATGGTTTGTGATGAGAAATTCAGTTATTCAGATTTTTGCCCCACCGCCAAGTAGTGTATTAATTTTCCCTGGCTGCTTTCAAGATTATTTTTTACTTCCATTTTTAGAATTTGATTATGGCTGGGCATGGTGGCTCACACCTGCAATCTCAGCACTTTGGGAGGCAAAGGCAGGCAGATCACTTGAGCCCAGGAGTTTGAGACTGGCCTGGGAAATATGGCAAAACGCTGTCACTGCAAAAAATACAAAAACTAACTGGGTGTGGTAGCGCACGCCTGTAGTCCCAGCTACTTGGGAGGCTGAGGCATGGGAATTGCTTGAACGCAGGAGGTGGAGTGTTGCAGTGAGCCAAGGTTGCACCCTGCACTTCAGCCTGGGTGACAGAGTGGACTCTGTCTCAAAAATAAAGAAAAAAAAATCATAATCAGATGTTTCTGGGCGTGGATTTCTTTGGGTTGACCCTGTACCTATAGGTCGAAGTCTTTTGTCAAATACAAGTTTTTAGCAATGATTTCTTCAAATACTTTTTCAGTACCAAACATTTTCTCCTTCCCTGGGACTCCAGTGAGACAAATGTTAGATCTTTTGGTGTTGCCCCATACATCCCTGAGGCACTCTCTATCTTTATTTTTTCTCAATCCTTTTTCTTTGTGTTGTTCAGCTTGAATCATAATTTCTCTTAATCTGTCTTCAAGTTAATTCTTTCCTGTTTTCACCCTTCTGCTGTTGGACCTATTTAGCAAGATTTATACACACACACACACACACACACACACACACACACACACACACACACTTATTTATTTATTCATTTATGTATTTTGATACGAAGTTTCACTCTTGTTGCCCAGGCTGGAGTGCAATGGCACGATCTCGGCTCACTGCCACCTCCCCTTCCTGGGTTCAAGCGATTCTCCTGCCTCAGCCTCCTGAGTAGTTGAGATTGATTACAGGCACCCCCAACCACACCTGGCTAATTTTTGTATATTTCGTAGAGATGGGGTTTCCCCATGTTGACCAGGCTGGTCTTGAACTCCTGACATCGGGTGATCCACCTGCCTCAGCCTCCCAAAGTGTTGGGATTACAGGCGTGAGCCACCACATCCAGCCCCAAGATTTCTATTTTCTAGATTAATAAATAAATGTTTGTATATTAAAAATACTGCATATTTTTCACTTCCAGAATTTATACTTAGTTCTTTTTTATATGTTCATTTTCTTTACTGAGATTTAATTTCCATTTCTTTAGAGTGTATTCACTCTTGTTGGAACAAGTAAGGCAGCTGCCTTGTGCAAGATAATTGTATCATCTCACTTGATGTCTATTGGTCATCTTTTCCCATGTAAGTTGAAATGTTCCTGGTTCTTTATATTCTCAGTGACTTCAGAAGGTATCATGGACATTTAGAATACTATGTTATAAAACTCTATGTCTTCTTTAAATCCAACAGAAAATGTTGATATTTCTGTTTTAGCAGGCAGTCAACCTGCCTGAGATCAGACTACAAAGTCCAGCTTCCTTTCTGTGGGTCGTGATTTTGGTGTCAGTTTAGTTGTCAGAGATTTCACATTGTTGCTTGAATCTTGCTCACATGTGTGTCACTCTGTGGCCAATATGGAATTTAAGCAATGGCCCTTCTTATTCTCAAAGTCCATGTATGCTGCTTAGGGGGTCAGATTCATGCATACGTATCTCACATGTGAGCTCAGGAGTTCTTAAATAACTTTGAGGGTCATTTTCTCACATTCTTCCCTGTCTATATCCTCAGTAGTTCAGCTTCCTGTGGCTCTCCTTTTTATTCTTCTGGCTACCATGCAGGGGCTTGTAGTTGCCCCACTCTGCTGTGACCATCCTTATGCAGGACCAAGCATCAGGAGGACTAAGAAAGAGAAGATGAAATGGGGCTTCTCACTGTCCTCCTTGGGACCACAGATTCCTTGCTTGGGGAGGAAGGACCCTCTCCTCTTGCTTTTGGGCTCCTATCAGCTCGCAGTGCCACTGCTGTCGCAGCAGCCACCAGAGGATTGCTTAGGTGCTGGAGTGCAATAAAATGAAGAAAAGGAGAAAAAAAGAGGCTATTCCCCCTACTCTCCTTAAGCATTAGAAATCCTTTTTCTGCTCCGTGAACCAGCCCTAGAGCTTCTCCTGGAGAACCTCCTCTGCCTGCCCTTGCCTCAGTGCCTGTTTTCAGGTTGCTGTATGAGTTTAGTACAGATGATAGCTGAGGGAAAAAGGCAAGCTCACCACTGGTTCAGTGGTACTTTGGCTTTTGGTCTTCCTCCCCACTTCACCTGCTACTGTTTACTTTTCAGGGCCCTCAAATAATTGCTTCATACTTCCTGTTCAGGTTTATTAGTGGAAGAGAGATGGGGGTAGGCCTACTCCACCTTATCAGGAAGAGGATCCACTTCTTAGGATTTAATTTGATCTTCTTTGTCTAACTTCTTAAGGTGGAAACATAGGTCACAGATTATGGGCCATTCTTATTTACTGTAAAAATATTTAAAGCTATAGATTTTCCTCTAAGCATCACTTTGGCTGTAACATGTAAAATATTTTCTTAATTCCACTGTGATTTCTTCTTTGACCTCTTGGAATTTTCGAGTTCACTGCTTAATTTTCAAATATGAGGTTTTCCCAAATAGTTGAAATGAAATTCTTTTTCTTTTTTTTTCCTGAGATGGAGTCTCACTCTGTCACCCAAGCTGGAGTGCAGTGGTGTGGTCTCAGCTCAGTTCAACCTCCACTTCCTGGGTTCAAGTGATTCTTCTACCTCAGCCTCCAAGATTCAAGCAATTCTCCTGCCTCAGCCTCCTGAGTAGCTGGGACAACAGGCATGCACCACCATGCCCAGCTAATTTTTGTATTTTTAGTAGAGACAGGGTTTCACCATGTTGACCAGGCTGGTCTTGAGCTCCTGAACCCATGATCTGCCTACCTCAGCCTCTCAAAGTGCTGGGATTATAGGCGTGAGCCACTAGGCCTGGCCTGGAATGTAATTCTTTAGGTATCTTTTTTTTAATTGTAATGTTTTGTGTTTATGTGTGTACACGTACAATATGCATAAAATTAGTCATTTTAAGTGTATAATTTGGAGGCATTTAAGTACATTCACATTTTTGTGCAACCAGCACCGCCATCCATCGTCAGGACTTTTTCCATCTTTCCTAATGAAAACTCTATACCCATTAAACAGTAGCATCCCATTCCCCCACTTCCTCCAGTCCCTAGTAACCTTTAATTTGCTTTCTGCCTCTATGATTTTGGCTGCTCTAGATACCTCATATAAGTGGATTCATGTAATCCTTGTCTTTTTGTGACTGGCTTTAGCATTTAACATACTGTCTTCAAGGCTCATCCTTGAAGTGGATTCACCATTTCATTGCCAGTCTTTTTGTACCTAAACTAACTTTCTCATTCATGTTTATTTTTTGTTCGAATTGAATATTTAAATAATAGTTCATAAATGGTTTAGGAGTACCGTTATTACTGAGTCTTTCATATTTCAGAGTGTGTTTGCTTTTCTCTACACATGTTTGGAGTGTTGACCATATGGAGTTCTTGAGTCATATCAGTCTTCCCTCAGTTCTGGCAGGCATCCTCTTAGGCCAGTTTTAAAAAAATCTGTAAGTAATCTGTTTTCTTTCATAAACATCAACTCCTCAGAACTAACTTTTAAGTCTAAATTCCATGAAGATATACTGAATCCTATTAAGTTTTCTGTAGTACAAAAGGATGTTTGAGCTTAAAATGCTTAATATTTTCCAGAATGCAAAATACTAGAAAATATTAAAATATTAAAACTGTTAAAAAGAACAAAATACTTCCTTCTTTTTCTAATTTGATTTTTGAAATACATACAAGGAAGAGTGTATAAAATATGTACTATTTAACCAAAACCTATATACTCTTCCAAGCCCTTTATAAATGTCAACTAACTTTTATGCTTATATCAACACTATGAGATAGGTACCACTTAACAAATTTGGACACTAGGGCACAGAGAGATTAAGAAACCTGCCTAAGGTCACACAGCTAACAGCGGTGGAGCTCCAGAGTTCATTTCGAGTTCTTAATTAACACCGAAGTCCAAAGTCTCATCTTAGTGTTACCATAACCACTGTGCCCTACTGCTTCTCTTTTTAGTTAATAATGACAAAGACAAATTTTTTTAAAAAAAGAAAACAGGCCAGGTGCGGTGGCTCATGCCTATAATCCCAGCACTTTGGGAGGCCAAGGCGGGTGGATCACCTGAGGTCAGGAGTTTGAGACCAGCCTGGCCAACATGGTGAAACCCCATCTCTACTAAAAAGACAAAATTAGCTGGGCATGGTGGTGCATGCCTGTGGTCCCTGTAATCCCAGCTACTCAGGAGGCTGAGGCAGGAGAATTGCCTGAACCTGAGATGGGGAGGTTATAGTCAGCCTTGATTGCACCACTGTGCTCCAGCCTGGCGACAAGAGCGAAACTCCATCTTGGGGAGAAAAAAAAAAAAAAAAAGCAGATATCCTGTTACCAGGATCCAGATCAGGAAACAGAACATTGCTTGCTTTGTGTGCATCTCCTTACTCACATCCTCTTACCTCTATCCATGATGTAACCATTAATCTGGCTTTTGTGATACTTCCTTTCCCTTCTTTATAGTACTGCCATTTGTCACTGAATCTCTAAACAATATATTTAGTTTTGGTCTGTTTTAAAACTTTATCTAAATTGAATGTTACTACACACACACACACACACACACACACGTGCCTTTGCTTACTTATTTATATTGATACGTGTAGCTTTAGTTTATTAATGGTCACTGTTGTCAATTATTCCATTATATAAACACTTGACAATTTTGTTATCCATTTTTTGACAACAGGCATTTGTGGTGTTTCCAGTTTTTACTGTTACACACAATGCTATGTAAAGAATCATGAATTCTCATACTGTTGCAAGGTAGAGCTACCTAAGTATATGTACCTAGCAGTGGACTTGCTAAATCAGCCAGTATGCTTGTTCTAGGTTGTACTAAACTATTCAAATGTTTGAATCAAATTGCATTTCCACCAGCAACATATAGAAGTTTCCATTACTGAATCTTTCCAAAAGCTGTCAGTTTGAATTTTTACATTTTGTTATTTGGGGGGATGTGGTCATGGTATCTTGTTGCAGCTTTAATCTGCTTTCCCTTGGTTATTGTTGAGATTAGGCATCTTTGCTTATGTTTGCAGAACGTTCAGCCTTCTTTTTCTTAAGTGCTCATTCAAGTCTTCTGCCCATTTTTTCTAGTGGCCTTGGTGTTTCATAAACATTATTTTCCAAATTTCCATTCTAGTTTTTTGTGGGTCATATGTTGCAAATATCTTCTCCCAGTAGGTAGTTTCTATTTTTGTAGCTTTTAGTTTTAGAGACAGGATCTTGCTCTGTCTCCCAGGCTAGAGTGCAGTGGCGTGATCATGGCTCAATGGCAGACTTGAACTGCTGGGCTCAAGCAATCCTCCTACCGCAGCCTCCGAGTAGCTGAGACTACCGATGTGTACCACCACGACCTGCTAATTTTTAAATTATTTGTAGAGATGGGCTTTCACCGTGTTGCCCTGGGTGATCCAGAATTCCTGGTCTCCAGAAATCCTCACACATCAACCTCCTAAAGTGCTGGGATTACAGGCGTGAGCCACTGCACTCAGTTTTTTATCTTTTTTTTTTCTTTAGAAGGAGTTTCACTCTTGTTACCCAGGCTGGAGTGCAATGGCGCGATCTCGGCTCACCGCAACCTCCACCTCCTGGGCTCAGGCAATTCTCCTGCCTCAGCCTCCTGAGTAGCTGGGATTACAGGCACGCACCACCATGCCCAGCTAATTTTTTGTATTTTTAGTAGAGACGGGGTTTCACCATGTTGACCAGGATGGTCTCGATCTGTCGACCTCGTAATCCACCCGCCTCGGCCTCCCAAAGTGCTGGGATTACAGGCTTGAGCCACTGTGCCCGGCCCTGTTTTTTATCTTTACAATGTTTTTTGATGACTAGAAGCACTTAATTATTCTCCCAACATTTTTTTCTTTCTTTTGGTCTTTATACTTCTTTTCTCGTCTCACACTCCTGTTTTTAGTATTTTTAAATTTTATTTCCTGAACCTCTACATAGTTTCCAAACTTAGTATTTTCTGTGTGTAATTTATCTTTGAATAGAAGCAGTTGTATCTGAACTTTGTAGCTGTCGAATAGTGTGAATGGATTCTCCTTTGCTTGTTATGTTGTGTAATAACATCTTAAATGTTCCCAAAGGACTTGAGTTGACTGGCTGACCCCCATGCAGAGGTGGGGCAACAGGCAGCTGCAGACTCACACGTCACCTGCTGGTATTTTCATACTCAGTTTGACAGGTCCTCTGTTTGGGGTTACTTGGTGGTGTGTTCTGGAGGCGGCGCCTGCTTGACTTCCCAGTTTTTCTCTCCTCCCGTGTAAGCAGGTCAGGTCAGAAGAAAGAGGCCTGGTAAATGCATATTTCTTGCTTCACAGGAAAGCCTTTGCCCCTAAGCCTTTGGTTTATTTTTTCAGTGTTTATCTCTACTCTGTTGTCTTTGATCAGCAATAAAAAAGCTGATTCTCAGGTTGCAGTGCCAGTCCTGCAGTCCTTCTATTGTCTGGGTTAAGAAATAGGATCTGAGAAAACAGAAGTCTGAGTAGCTACAGAGCCCTTTTCTAGCCTCCTCTCAGACAGTGGATATTTAGGAAATGATAGGATCCTTTGGGACTGTCTTACCCCCATGAATAAGTTACAGCCTGCTTAAAGTTTAAGGGGAAGAAACGTCTAGATCAGGCGTCCCCAAACTTTTTACACAGGGGGCCAGTTCACTGTCCCTCAGACCATTGGAGGGCCGCCACATACTGTGCTCCTCTCACTGACCGCCAATGAAAGAGGTGCCCCTTCCTGAAGTGCGGCGGGGGGCCGGATAAATGGCCTCAGGGGGCCGCAGTTTGGGGACGCCTGGTCTAGATTGTCATCTCCCTTAAGAGTTTAAGTTTCATGTATGTTCTGGTACTTTATGTTCCAGAGGAGTGTATTCCCAAAGGATAGTTTACATACTGTATTAGTCTGTTCTCACATTGCTATAAAAAATACCTCTGACTAGGTTATTTATTTATTTATTTAGAGATAGAGTTTCACTCCTGTCACGCAGGCTGGAGTGCAATCTTAGCTCACTGCAACCTCTGCCTCCTGGGTTCAAGTGATTCTCCTGCTTCATCCTCCTTTTAGCTGGGAATACAGGTGCACACCACCATGCCCGGCTAATTTTTTTTTTTGTATTTTTTTTTAGTAGAGATGGGATTTCGCCATGTTGGCCAGGCTGGTCTTGAACTGACCTCAGGTAATCCACTCACCTCAGCCTCCCAAAGAGCTGGGATTATAAGTGTGAGCCGCCACGCCCAGTCAAGACTGGATAATTTGTAAGAAAAGAGGTTTAATTAGCTTATGGTTCTACAGGCCGTACAGGAAGCATTAGTGCCAGCATCTGCTTCTGGGGAAGCCTCAGGAGGCTTACAATCATAATGGAGGGGAAAAGGGGAGCAGACACATCAAATGGCAAAACCAGGAGCAAGAGAGTGTGGCGGGGGGAGGTGCTAAACATTTTTCAATGGCCAGAGCTCATGAGAACTCATGCATGATTAGGAGGACAGTACCAAGAGGGATGGTGCTAAACTATTCATTAGAAACTGCTCCCATGAGCCAATCACCTCCAGCCAGGTCCCACGTCCAACACTGGGGATTATATTCCAATATGAGATTTGGGTGGGGACACACATCCAAATTATAACATTCCACCTCTGGCCCCTTCCAAATCTTCTATCTTTTTCACATTTCAAAATACAATCTTGCCTTTCCAATAATCCCTAAAGTCTTAACTTGTTTCAGCATTAACTCAAAAGTCTACAGTCTCATCTTACACAAGGCAAGTATCTTCTACCTATGAGCCTATAAAATAAAAAACAAGTTAGTTACCTCTAAGATATACTGGGGGTGTAGGCATTGGGTAAACCCTCCTGTTCTAAAAGAGAGAAGTCTGCCAAAAGAAAGGGGCTGTAGGCCCCATGAAAGTCCAAAAACTATCAGAGCAGTCATTAAATCTTAAAGCTTCCAAATTATTTTCTTTGACTCTCTATCTCATATCCAGGGCACTCTGCTGCAAGGGGTGGATTCCCAAGGCCTTGGGCAGTTCTGCCCCCGTGGCTTTGCAGGGTTCAGTCCTGGCAGTGCTCTCATGGGTTGTAGCTGAATGTCTCTGGCTTTTCCACATGCAGGGTGCAAGCTGCCAGTGAGTCTTACATTCTGGAGGCTGGAGGGCGCTGGCCGTCTTCTCCCAGGTCCGCTAGGCAGCGCCTCACATTTCTCCTCTGCACTGCCCGACTAGAGGCTCTCCGTGTGGCCTCTGCCCCTGCAACAGGATTCTATCTGGACACCTGGGCTTTTCTGTACATCCTTTGGAATCTAGATAGAGGTTCCCAAGCCTTAACTCTTGTACTGTGTGTACCCACAGGCTTTAACACCATATCAGAGCTGCCAAGGCTTACACCTTGTACCCTCTGAAATAGCAGCTTGAGCTGTAACCTGGCCCTTTTCAGCCATGGCTGGATCTGGAGTGGCTGGGATGCAGAGAGCAGTGTCTCGAGGCTGTGCAGGGCAGCTGGGCCCTGGGCCTGTCCTAGGAAACCATTCATTCCTCCCAGGCTTCTGAGGGAGGGCTGCTGTGAAAGTCTCTGAAATGCCTTTGAGGCCCTTTGCCCCATTGTCCTGGCTTATTAGTACTTGGCTCCTTTTTACTTCTGCAAATTTCTGCAGCCTGCTTGAATTCCTTCCCTGAAAATTGCCTTTTCTTTTCTACCACATGGCCAGGCTGCAAATTTTCCAAACTTATTCCCTTTTAAGTGTCAGTTCCAGTTTTAAGTCATTCCTTTGTTCTCACATCTGAGCATAGGTTGTTAGAAGCAGTCAACCCATCTCTTGCGTGCTTTGCTGCTTAGAAATTTTGTCCACCAGATACCCTAAATCACCACTCTCAAAGTTCCACAGATCTCTAGGGCAAGGGCACAACGCAGCCACGTTCTTTAATAAGGCATAGGTAAGGTGACCTTTGGTAAGTCCCTCATTTCCATCTGAGACCTTCACTGAGACTTAACTGTCCATATCACTATCAGCATTTTGGTCACCACCATTTAGCCAGGCTCTAAGATGTTCCAGACTGTCCCTTGTCTTCCTATCTTCCTGAGTCTTCCAAACTCTTCCAACCTCTGCCTGTTACACAGTTATTCCAAAGTCGCCTCCACATTTTCAGGTATCTTTATAGAAATTCCCCACTTCCCGGGACCAATTTTCTGTATTAGTCAATTCTCATGTTGCTATAAGGAAATACCTCAGACTGAGTAACTTATAAGAAAAGAACTTTAATTGGCTCGCAGTTCCTATACAAGAAGCATAGTCCCAGCATTTGCTTCTGGGGAGGCCTAATGAGGCTTACAATCATGGCAGTAGATGAGGGGGAAACAGGGACATCAAATGGCAAAAGCAAGAGCAAGAAAGAGTGAGGAGGGAAGTGTTACACATCTGTAAACAACGGGATCTCACAGGAACTCACTTATGATAGGGAGGACAGTACCAAGGGAGATAGTGCTAACCATTCATAAGAAACCACTCTGATGATCCAATCGCCTCCCATAAGGCCCCACTTCCAACAGTGGGGATTTAATTTCAGTATGAAATTTGGGTGGAGACATACATCCAAACTATACCATATACATTACCTTATTTACTTCCTATCATTGTTTTTTTTAACAGAGTGTCACTCTGTCGCCCAGGCTGGAGTGCAGTACCACTATCTCAGCTCGCTGCAACCTCTGCCTCCTGGGTTCAAGTCATCTTCCTACCTCAGCCTCCCAAGTAGCTAACACTACAAGCACCCACCACCATGCCCAACAAATTTTTGTATTTTTAGCAGAGATGGGGTTCCACCATGTTGGCCAGGCTGGTCTTGAACTCCTGACCTCAAGTGACGTGCCTGCCTTGGCCTCTCAAAATGCTGGGATTATGGGCATAAGCCACCATGCCCAGCCCCGACCATATTTCTTAATCCTCACTTTATATCTGTGAGACTAGGACCCAGTGAGACAAGTAACTAGTTAAGATGGTGTTAAGGCAGGGTTTGAATCCAAGTCTGTCTGACTTTGGGTCAGCAGTTTTTACACTGTGTCACACTGTAATGTTTTAGGAAGATTAATTAGGTGTAGAATTCTAGGTGGCCTTGTAGGAGAGAAGAAACTGCTGGTAGGAATACTGGTACAGTGTGCAGCTTCCTCATCCACCTCTCCCAACTCCAGCCCCTCTGCATATCTCCCCTTAGTTCCACCTTCATTATGTAGCCTACTCCAGCGGTCAGTGCCTTCACTGTCCATCCCCCCTAAATAGGCTCACTCTGTTTTCTGCTTACCCAGTACATCTTCCACCCCCTGCTTTCAGGTCCCCTATTTTCTATGGACCAGTTCACTGTTCCTTCTCTCCCTTGGTATTTTTCTACCTAATTTGGGGTACATCTTTGAAAGCTCTCAAGTGTGTTCAAGTTATTTCAGTTGGATAGTTTAATTCTCATTCCCACCTTATACAGTTTCCAGTCTCCCAGCATAGAAACCAATGTGCATTTGAATTTTTTTTTTTTCAGACTGGGAGACAAGATTTGAAACCAAAGAGCCAACTCCAAAGCCCAACATTACTGAAGATTTATGCCATGGGGTAATAATGGAAAGGGAAGCTATCTGGCATTCTACTGTAGGGGAAACCTGGGAACCTAATAATTGGTTAGAGGGACAACAGGATAGTCATCTGAGCCAAGTGGCAGTTACCCATGAGGAAACCTTCACTGAGAAGAGAATATGTGGAGGTAATGAATTTGAAAGATGTTCCAGTCAGGGTTCAATCCTTGATACACAACAAAGCATTCCTATGGTTAAAAGGCCCCATGATTGTAATTCACATGGAGAAGATGTCAAACAAAATTCGGAGTTAATTAAAACTCAAAGAATGTTTGTAGGAAAGAAAATCTATGAATGTAATGAGTGCAGCAAAACCTTCAGCCAGAGCTCATCCCTTCTTAAGCACCAGAGGATTCATACTGGGGAGAAACCCTATAAGTGTAATGTATGTGGGAAACACTTCATTGATCGCTCCTCCCTTACTGTTCATCAAAGAATTCATACTGGAGAGAAACCCTATAAATGTAATGAATGTGGAAAAGCCTTTAGTCAGAGCATGAATCTTACTGTCCATCAGCGAACTCACACTGGAGAGAAACCCTATCAGTGTAGAGAGTGTGGCAAAGCCTTCCGTAAGAATTCATCTCTTATTCAACATGAACGGATTCATACTGGAGAGAAACCCTACAAATGTAATGAGTGTGGGAAAGCTTTTACTCAAAGCATGAATTTGACAGTCCATCAGAGAACTCATACAGGAGAAAAACCCTATGAATGTAATGAATGTGGAAAAGCCTTCAGTCAAAGCATGCATCTTATTGTACATCAGAGAAGCCATACTGGAGAGAAACCCTATGAGTGTAGTCAATGTGGAAAAGCCTTTAGTAAGAGCTCGACTCTTACCCTACACCAGCGAAACCACACTGGAGAAAAACCCTACAAATGTAACAAATGCGGGAAATCCTTTAGCCAAAGTACGTACCTTATAGAACATCAGAGACTTCATTCTGGAGTAAAACCTTTTGAGTGTAATCAGTGCGGAAAAGCTTTCAGTAAGAATTCATCTCTTACTCAACATCGGAGAATTCACACTGGAGAGAAACCTTATGAGTGTATGGTATGTGGAAAACATTTCACTGGACGATCATCCCTTACCGTGCATCAGGTTATTCACACTGGAGAGAAACCTTATGAGTGTAATGAATGTGGAAAGGCTTTCAGCCAGAGTGCTTACCTTATTGAACATCAAAGAATTCATACTGGTGAGAAACCCTATGAATGTGATCAGTGTGGAAAAGCCTTCATTAAGAATTCATCCCTTACAGTGCATCAGAGAACTCATACAGGAGAGAAACCCTATCAGTGTAATGAATGTGGAAAAGCCTTCAGCCGGAGTACAAACCTTACACGACATCAAAGAACTCATACATGAGGAATGTTTTCACTGGCCTCTACATCATGATGAACTCTTCAGTAATAAGCATGTAAGACATACAATGTAGAAACCTAATAAATGTAATGACTGTGGGAATCTTTCAGTTGAAATATAACATACCATATCAGATAATACAGAGCACTGCAGAGAAATCATCTAAAAGTAGAGAAGTCTTGATTTAGAAAGTATAACTTACTTTAACATCAGAAGTTTTACGTAGCTAATATAAGCAGTAAAGACTCATGCTGAAGATAGGTTGCTATATCATAGTGCAGATTCTCCTTTGGTGATCAAAGACTTCATACTGGAAAGAAAAATCTGAGTGTTTAACTGGACAGCCCAGAGACCTGGGATGTAGTCCTAATCTGCCACTGCCTTGGACAAATCACCTCCTTCCACCAGGTGATGGTTCTCTATTTGGTATGTGAATGATGTTGGAGATAGAAGTCTTGTAGGATCTCTGTTAGCTCTAAAATGCTACAAACCTATAAATATAATGAATGCTGGGAAATCTTTGTTCTTTTATGATTTTAAGCTGTCTGTATGCTGTCTAGATGCTCCTGTTCCACAGTCTGGTTTCCTTGGATGTTTTAGTCAAAATTCCTTTACCAATTCCTGGCACCCTTCCATGCTGCTAGTCTTTCCCTGCACTGTTCTTCTGTCCCTTAACTACAGGCTGGTCTCCATAAATTAATGAAATAAGTATGCACATCTTAGTGCAATAGCATGCTGTTTTGAGTTCTCAGTTAATAGTTATTAAACTGTTGTTAAATGATCACTTAAATAACGTAGTCCTATAATTACAGAAGAATCACATACATATCTTTGTGTCATATTTTGGCTATCAACATGGAAAGGAAAAGACGGACTGAACATGAATAGACGCAGCCATCTGACCTATTAACAAAAGAGGCCAGGCATTGCGGCTCATGCCTGTAATCCCGGCACTTTGGGAGGCTGAGGCAGGATGATTGCTTGAGTTCAGGAGTTGAAGATAAGCCTGGGCGACATAGCAAGACCTTGTCTCTACAAAAATTTTTGTAAAAATTAACCAGGCATGGTGGCACATATCTGTAGTCCCAGCTATCGGGAGGCCGAGGTGAGAGGACTGCTTGAACCCAGGAGTTTGAGGCTGCAGTGAGCAGTGATTGTACCAATGCACTCCAGTCTGGGCAACAGAACAAGACAGTGTCTCAAAACAAAAAAACCCAGAAACACTGCAACTCAAAAACATATTCAGAATGGGAGATTTTCTAAATCTATAGTTAGTACGGTAGTTAAGATAGTTTTGTTTATTTCACACACTTTACCAAGTCCTAAATGTGTTAGACATGATTAGAAAATCAAAATGAGTAAAATATATTATTTGGTTTATAAGGGTTAAACTAAGAAAGTGGCAGTATGAGGCTGGGTGCAGTGGCTCATGCCTGTAATCCCAGCACGTTGGGAGGCCAAGGCGAGTGGATCATGAGGTCAAGAAATCGAGACCATCTTGGCCAACATGGTGAAACCCTGTTTGTACTAAATATGCAAAAATTAGCTGAGTGTGGTGGTGCTTGCCTGTAGTCCCAGCTATTTAGGAAGCTGAGGCAGGACAATCAGTTGAACCTGGGAGGCAGAGGTTGCAGTGAGCCAAGTGCGCCCACTGCACTCCAGCCTGGCGACAGAGTGATACTGTGTCTCAAAGAAAGAAGGAAAGTGGCAGTTGGCAGTATGATGGAAGAGGAGAGGGAAGAATATAAGCAGTAACAAAGCAGAAGCTAGGAAATTTGCTAACTGACTACATGTGCCAATTGAATGAGAAGGGAGAGTCTAGGATTACTTGGATTTCTTATTTTGGTAGATAACGTTGCTATAGTTAAAAACATAGCTGCCCAATTTTGTGGGGCAATGGAGTTCACTTTGGGAACATTTCCATGAGTCTGTGGAACATCCGAGGGAAGAGTCCTGGTAGGCAGCAGAGTAAATGATAAAGGAGATCCTGGGAGGACTGTCATTGATGGGGCAGCTGGGGAAAACAGGAATTAATAGAAGCTAAGTGGAATAAACAGCCAAAAGAAAATAGAAACATCAGAAGTTGGTGCCACAAAAGTAAAAAGATGCTTTAACATGGGGGATAGGAATAGTTAATACTGTCAAATGCTATGGAGGGTAAAGTAAGATAAAAATAGAATTATGTCCTTTTGTTTTAGCTATGAATTTAAGATGGCTCAAACTCTCTTTTAGTAGGTTGAAGAGTGCGTTAAATGTTAAAAAGAACCTAGCAGCCTTACTGAAGTGGGAGAGACTCAGAAAGATAACTAGAGAGGCTGGGGCTTGGAGCATATCAGAAGAGCTGTGGGCCACAAACAGTGGAAAACCCAGTCCACGATGGTGTAAGCAAATAGATTTATTTTTCTCACATAACAAATCTGGAGGTGGCTCACATGTAAAACAATTCAGTGTCTTGAGTTTAATGGGGTTTCCATCATGGTTACATCATGATGGCCATAGCATCAAATAAGGTATCTGCATTCCAGGCAGGAGGGAAGGAGGAGGGAAGCACCTCCCTTACCAACATCAGTGCCTTGGATCAGGAAAGTTTTTCCCAGAAGCCACTCGGTAGACTCCTACTTACATCTCATTGACCATAGCTATATTGTATGGCCACCCCTAGCACAAGGCAGGCTGGGGAAAGAAGTATTTAACCCTGCCAGCCTCTACAGAGGAGGCAGGTACAAAAAAAGGTGGGATTGAGGATGGTGTTGATTTAGCCAGCCAGCAATCTGCCAGGAAGTGTGTGCATGATTTAAGGTAGGATGAGCATGTTCGTAACTAAGAAGAGGTGTGGAAGAGTGAAGGTACAGAAAGGAGGGAACATGCAGCTTAATGTGGGAAAATAAGATCTGGAACACGGGTAGAGGCTGTAGGGATCTCTTTCAACAGGAGGAAGGAAACTTTCCACTGGGAGAGATGAGAATCCAAAAATGATGCGTAGAGATGATGTCTGCAGATGGCAATGGAGGAAGTTTCTGTGAACTCTTAACTGTTTGAACCTTCAGCAATCCAGTGTCTCTTGGCTATGTGAACTCTTAGGGTTAATATTTTACCAATTTTGAGACATTGCATCCATCCTAGGCTTCAAAACCCTCCATTTCTCCCTTTCTTTCTTGTCCTGTGCTTGCCTTTTGAGCCTTTATTTTGCTGCTGTCTTTATCTTTTCCATCAATTTCTACCCATTTCTTTTGTCTACCTCCTTTCTTCCCCTCTAGCTCTCTCTCTTGAGATGATGTGGGGAACAAGAAAAAAAATTCTGAAGGGAAAGGAGGAGATGGTGTAGAAGAGAGAGGTTCTTATAAATCTAAGTTCCTGAGGATGAGGCTAGTTTGCTGTTTCATTCTGCCGCCTTTTCCTTTTCTAACTGCAGTGGTCTGCATCTGAGTACAGGCAAGGAGACCCAGGATCTGCATGCTGAGTTGAGAACTGTGTGTACGGAAGGAGGCGGGGCAGGAGAGCGGAGAAGCTTAGTGTCACTGACTTGCCCCCTCCTCTTCGAGCCTCCCGGCTTACGGGAAGGGTGCCGTATATTTGTGAAACAATAATAATATGGACCAAATGGGTTTCTTTTGTGGAATTTTAAAATTAGGACAGAGGCACTTGGATGTTAGAAGATGAAAGCACTAGATAGGAGAGCTGACGCTGACATCTTGGGTCATGTGCAAATACTGTAAGCAAAGGAATCCAACCACCTGGGAGGAGTACTAGGAGTATACAGGTCTAGGAGAGGACCTTTGTTACCATATCCTGAGTTTACCCAAGCCCTTCACTTCAGTGTCCATTCTCAGGTAGAACTTAAGTTTCAGTAATATAGGAGGATTTGCTGGTAATTAAAGCAGTACAGCCAAGACTTTGCAGCAATTGGGAATCACCCGCAACCAAGGACGTGTGTATGCTCTCTGCCTGTCTCTGTTCCTCCACCCCTCACCACTGCTACCACCCCAACGTGGGTTCTGTTACTGCTTTCTCCATCCCCTCACTGGTGGTTGGATTCCTTGGCTTACAGTTAAATTTGCACATGACCCAAGATGTCAGCATCAGCTCTCATATCTAGTGACTTTTCACCTTTCTAACACCCAAGTGTCTCCGTCGTAACTGTAAAATTCCGTGAAAGAAACCCATTGGTCCAGATCATCTGTTTAAGACAAGCCTTACAAGTCACCTTTTCTGGCTAAGTATCCATCCAGTCAGCTGGTAGGAGGAGCACTGCCATGTGATCACTGTCCATGCAGGCAGGCCTGTGTGAAGCAAACTATGACAGATATGACCAGTATTGCCATGAGATATTTACAGAGCACCTACTCAGTTAGTTGCTGGTGATTTAGAGCTCAGGAGTTCACAGGGAGCTCACAGTAGGGAAATCTGAAATAAACCAGGAGTTGGGATGCACAAGGGTGACTCAGAAGGCAGTAAGAAACACAGCACCCTCTGGAACTATAGAGAATTGGGTGAACAAGGTATTTTCTCTATGGCTGGATCATCATTCAAAAGACTCAAATAGGCCCATTATCTCCACTTCAGCTCTGTGAAATGGGCCTCTGGGCATTTAAAGAGGTTACCAATCAGCGTTCTCTAATAGAGGTGGAGCTGCAGATTATGGTGCCAGTACCCGCTCCTAGATTGTTCACAGCTTTGAACTGCCTCTGGCTCCTGAAAAATATCACAACAGATCTCGAGGAGAAGGGCCTCTGAAAAATTTATGAATGCTTAGAACTTAATTGAGGTCGGTTACTTCCCTGCCTATATACACATTGGCATTATCTGATTCCTGCCTGTGGTCAAGAGACGTATAAGCAATTGGCCTGTGCTGTATGCTATTGTGACAAGGATGACTAAGACCTTGTTCTTACTTAGTGTCGTTCACTCATGCAACTAACATTTATTGAGCCCCTAGCGTAAGTCAGCTTCTATGAATTCCAGGGTAAATGACGCCTGATCTCTGCTGTCAAGTAACTCCTAGCACATAGTGCCATGGGAGTGAACTAGCTGGGTGAATAGAAGACGAGAGGAAATGAAAACGTGTAGGAAGAATACGAATAATGGCAAGAGAGGCTAAGAGAACATAGTGTATAGGAAATTTTCAGAGGTGTATGACTTGAGCACGGAATGGAAGTCAAGAAGCAGGAAGAAATGGGGTTAAAGGATCTTACTACATCATGCTGCACGGGTCCCAACAGGGCGCAGCAAATGAACACCAGGAATGACTAGCAAGTAGCTTCTGTCCTGAGGAAGAGTGAACAGACTGGTGATGTAGGGCTTGGTCACATGTAAGTGTTCATCTGCATATCCATAGTTAATAGAGCAGAAGGGAAAGGAATTTTCCAGGCCACATTTTAACCTCCTTTCTCCGAGGAGACTGGATCCTAATGAGAATCCTTGACAGAAGCGGGGTTTCCTCGGTGACCGCTCAGAACAATATAGTGTAGTGGGTGAGTTCTGCCTAAAGCCAAAGGGTGTGTCAGGCTTCATGTTAGAGGTTTCACTGCTTTTCAGCTTTGAAATAGTTTTGTGTTTCGTGTGTTAGTTGCCTGTGGAAGGGCACCTGTTAGATACGCCTAATAAACTACAGCATCTCCGGGACAAATGGGTCAGATAAATGAAGGTTTCATTACTTTTTTCAGTTCTGGAAGACTTGGGCCTTTGTATGTCAGTTCTTTGCCATCCAGGTGACAAATGATAACAGCACTTTTGAACCTTTCCTCCATCAGCAGGAGAAGGACTCCTGGTTCCAAGGACATGGGTGTTTGAGCAAGGCACTTAATAGATCAGTGCCTTGGTTTTCTCATTTATTAATAGGGCAAACCTCACTTTTTGGTTGCATTAAATAATGTGAAGTGCTTATAAAAGTGCTCAACATGTAGTTAGTGCTGAATACATATTGTCGTTCTCACATTCCTCAAACAATAATATCCAAATTCCTTAGCATGGCACCCAGAACCCTTCATTATCTTAGAATCATTAGGCTCTCGAAGCAATTGCCTTATAGAAAAGTTATATAATTGTGGGAGGCTACTTGTAACTCTGGACTGCTGTCATTGCCTCCTCACTGGTTTCCCTGGATCCCCTCTAGCCCCACCACTATCTGCCCTCCTTGAAGTTGACCACTGATTCTATCGAAATGTGCCCAGCTATGTCACTCTTTCGAATCTAATCATTTCCAGGCACACAGAATAAATCCAAATTTCCTTCAAGGCCTGTAGTTACCCCTGCAACAGCATCTCCCACTCTTCCTTGTTCACTAGGCCCTCGTCAGTCATACGGACCTTGCCTGGAGTTCACCAAGAACACTTCTCTCTGGACAGCATTTCTGTTCCCTCCCTTTAGAAGGCACGTTATCCAGACATTCACTTCGTTTCTTCCCTCACTGTATTCAAATCTCTGCTCAGATGTTACCTCCTCAAAGAGAACTTCCAAAAATGCTACTTGAAATCATTCCCCGCCCCATCACACCCTAACCCCTAACAGCAGTGTTATCAATACCTGATAAATATTTTCTACTTGTTTGACCCTTCCTCTAGTACAATTAAAACTCCATGCATGCAGGGTTTTCCCAGCTATTTCTCCAGCCCTTCGGCTCGGGTTCTCACTCTCTAGGGCCCAGTTTGAGGGACCTGGAGTCACGGGTGGGCCAGAAGTGGTGTTTGTATGTTTGAGGGCTTGGGAGGGGAGAGAGAAGGGTTACCAGCGATATTCACAAACCATCCTCTGCCTCCCCCGCCGCTTTGCCAGGTACCCCGCAACTGCTCTAGAGGCTGCACAGCGGCTACCCCGGCCTTGTCGAACACTTGACACAAAGTGTCTATAGAATGAACTCTTCAATAAAACTCCAAACGGAATGCTGTAGTCAGTGACCCTGCTTCCTAAAAGGGGGCCAACAATTCCATATGTGACAAGCCTCAGGTCACATTCTTGATTTTTTTTTTTTTTTTTTTTAACCAACAAAGTTAAAACCCTCTCATCTTTCTTTCCTGAGCTCCATGCAAATTATCTTTTCAAAAGCAACGAAGTATCTCCAGTTAGATATTCTTAGGCTTCGTCTCATCCTCGCCAGTCTCAACAAAAGTAAACACCACCTTCTAAATGGCACGCAGCTGTCCAGGATGGAGGCTTCCGGGCATCCAGGCTTCTTCCCCTCCCTCGTCCCCACCTCCGAAAGACCCCAAGCACGAAGGGTTCTGCCTCCCGAAAACGGCAGGGGCCGCCAGCCGGGCTCCAGCCACCAGGGGCTCCGTCCCGAGGCGCCGCGCAGGACGTCCCTGCCCGACATCCTCGTCCTCCCCGCACCGTACACTAGTTCGGGGCTGCGGCGTCTCCACCCCGGCCCGCCCGGGCCCGCCCGCGGAGCCAGGCTGGAGTCCGGCGTCGGGCCAGGCGCCCTCCTGCGGCCCTCCCGGCCTCGGCGCGGTCCCCGTCAGCCTCCCAGCCGGTCTTCCAGGCCTTCCCGATCGTCCCTCGGCGGTGACCGCGCGGCGCGCCCCTGGACTGGCCTCCCTCGTCCCACCGTCAGCTTTCCGCTGGTCTGCGTCCTCCCGGACCTTGCCGCCAGGCAGAGACCTAACTCTAAAGCCCGCAGAGCGAAACCGATTCCGTACGCGGTCAGCGCGCTGGCGTCGACGCGGAGGGGCCTCTGGGAAACGTAGTTTTCGCGCCCAAAGCGCCGGGGGGGGGGGGGGGGGCGGGGGGCGGGGCCCTGTTCGCGCAGGCGCACGGCGGCACTCTCGCCGCCGATTTTCCCTGTGGAAGTGGAGTCCGGCAGGCGGAACTGCCGCAGCTCTGAGACTTGTGGGAACTCGGCCCAGCGGTTCCCAGGGCAACGCGCAAGCGCAGTTCCGTCCGCAGCGGCAGCCTCCCGTTCATTGTGTTCTGGCTGCGATGTGGCGCTGGCGGTCTCTCGCCGCCGGCGGAGGCTCCTGGAGGAGCGACACGGGGGTGACCGGGCACGGCGGTCAGAGACGCAGAGGGAGCGCGGTGGTGGTCCTGAGGCGGTCCGGGGAGAAGGGCGGAGGGACAGCCGAGGAGGTGCGGGTCGTGGTCCCTTCTGGAGGACGCTGCCCGAATGCCCCGAACTTCCTGGAATGCAGGTCTGAGATGGGATCCCAGACGTGCAGAGGGAGGACAGCCAGGGGCGGCCATCCTGGGCGCGGGGTCGAGGCTGGGAGCGCCTGCGGAGGAGACGGGGCCAGGGCCTCCGGCGTGTGTCCTGCAGCGGGCTCCGGGAAGCCCGAGGATTCCGCGCAGGTGACGGAGACACGCCTGGCGCGGTTCCCAGTCCTGCGCCGGGAGCCTGCCGAGGCGGCCCCGGGGGAGCCGGCGAGGCGGCACGGGCGGGAGCTGCGTGGACACGGCTCCTTCCCTCCGCTGCCCGTACCCCGGCGAGGCAGACGCAGCCTCCGCGCACCCGTGACTCCGGGCCGCCCACACTGGGCCCCAGAGAGTCAGAACCCTGCGGCCAGGGAAGGGCTTGCTTAAAAGGCTTCGACAGCGAAGAGCAGACTTCTGAGCCGCCTGTTTGAGGAGAAAGAAGACTGCCCTCCTTTCCCTCTTCTCCCATCACTCCCAGATGAGGCAGCTGTTCCAAAGCTGCAGAGGCAGAGGGAGAGGGAGAGCGGGAGCGGGAGCCGTCTTCCAGTCCAGCCCAACTCACGCATCGCCCTCAGTTGCCTTGCCTCAGCGCCCCCACCTTTTCGGGTACATCCTGATGAGTTCTGGAGCTGAATAACTTGTTAAAGAGACAATTCTCGGCCGGGCGCGGTGGCTCACGCCTGTAATCTCAGCACTTTGGGAAGCTGAGGAGGACGGAACACCTGAGGTTAGGAGTTCGAGACCATCCTGGCCAACATGGTGAAATCCCAGTCTCTTCTAAAAATACAAAAATTCTAGCTGGGCATGGTGGCGCGTGCCTGTCATCCCAGCTACTCAGGAGGCTGAGGCAGGAGAATTGCCTGAGCCCAGGAGGCGGAGGTTGCGGTGAGCCGAGATCGAGCCATTGCACTCCAGCCTGGGTAACAAGAGGGAAACTCCGTCTCAAAAAAAAAAAAAAAAAAAAAAAAAAAAAAAAAAAAAAATTCGCTGGGGTGTGGTGCCAGGAGCCTGTAATCCCAGCTGCTTGGAAGACTGGGGCAGGAGAAACGCTTGAACCCAGGAGGCAGAGGTTGCAGTGAGGGGAGATCGTGCCACTGCACTCCAGCCCCTGTCTCAAAAAAAAAAAAAAAAATTATATATATATATATATATATATACACATTTATATATGTTGAGATTGCTCAGTGAGGCTGAAGGGAAAGACCAGAGGGTGGGTGGAAGGTGTGAGAACTGGGCTGGAGCAGGCTTTCTGCAAGAAGTCAAGGTATAGCATCTTCTGAAGCAGGAGAGAGAATGGGGAGCAAACAGGGACCAAAGCACTCACTGCTTGGGGTACTGGAGGCCGCCCAGGATGTGAATGCCCGCTGCCTTGCGCTGGACTGCCGTATGAGAGCTTTTGACCCAGTCCTCTCTTAATTGCAGGTGTGTAGACCCTTCTAGCCTGAGGAGTCCTAAGGGTGCAAAACTCCACACCTGCCTCCACAGCACTTTGCCTGTCCCTAAGAGGGCTCATCAGAGAAGAAAGAATGGCTGTCAGCCACCTGCCAGCCATGGTCCAGGTGAGTCGGGGTTTCTTCCCCCTAAATTGCTTTCTGGAGTTGAAGAGTGTGGCGTGTTTCCTTCCTCCGACCAGGAGCTTTTCTCCCAATCCAGTCCCACCCAGACACTGACCTCAGTTGCTTCTCCCCAACCAACCCCCCACCCGTATCTGGCTCATCCTGGTGGATGTTGGAGATGTATCATTTGCTAAAGGTCACATAAATGTCACAACTGGGACTGGAACGCAAGTTCCTATGAAATCAAAACCTGTACTCTTTTCACTAGCCAGTCAGGTTAGGGATCTGAAGTGGTAAAGGCATGTATCAGTCCTTTTTCTCGTTGCTCTAAAGAAATCTAATCCTCGGTAATTGATAAGGAAAGAAGTTTACTTGACCCGTGGTTCTATAGGCTGTGCATGGTGTCAGCCTCATCTACTTCTGATGAGGCCTTAAAAAGCTTCTGATCATGGCAGTAGGTGAAGGGGGATGCAGGCACATCACATGGTGAGAGAGGGAGTGAGAGAGAGAAGTGGGAGATCCTAGGCGCTTAAGCAACTGGATCTCAGGTGAACCAACTGAGTGAGAATTCACTCATTACCAAGAGGATGGCACTAAGCCATTCATGAGGGATCTACCCCCATGATCCAACACCTCCCACCGGGCCCCACCTCCAACGTTGGAGGTCACATTTCAACAAGAGATTTGAAGGGGACACACATCCAAACCATATCAGGGTGGTACCCCACACAGAGCTCGGAGAAGGGCAGAGTGGGAATACTTTTTGGGGGAGGTGGGATTTACTAGACTTTTTTTTTTTTTTTAATAACACTTGCCTTTTTTTAACCCATGAAATGATTGAAAAGACTATGCTTCCAAAAAGTTCAATAAATTCCTAAAACGCTTTGAGCAGGCCTAGCATCTTTAGAAGAAAAATATGGACTGTGCTTTGAAGGAGACAGTGTTCATTTGGGCATATACATTCTGATACATTTGGTAAAATTGGTCTAATTCCTTCACATTTAAACCTTCCCAAGGACTGGAATGTGTGGCAGGAATCACTGGAAGGGATGACCAGCTAGGTGAGAGTGCCATGTTCAGCGTAGCTCAGCTCACCGGCTGCTCCTCTTCTTGGCTTTTGACTTGTCACTTAGGCCCCATCTCATGCACCAGGTTTTCTGTGAAACCTGCCTCCACCCACGGCTCCAGTCTGCTGTGATATTTTCCATCCCTAACCTTTTCCTCAAAGTCATTGTCGGTGTCACACAATTTATCTCATGTTTAGAGGCTGCCTTAATTTGGTTGGCATTTAACAGACATATGTTAGGGTTGTAAAATGTGCCAGGAATTATGATCTGGGCTAGAAATACAAAGTGAACGATACCTAGTCCCTAACAAATTGGTTCCTGGCTTCAATTCAAGTGTTTCTTGACTCCCTGCCATGTACCAAGGCTTTGGATGCAGGTAGCAGAAACCTAATTCAGACTGTCGTAGGCAGAAGCAGCACTTAGTGGAAAGATACGGAGGTGTTTCCCCAAATGCAAAGGCAAAGACACAGCTGGGTGTTGGCTATGGAAGTGGGGTGTAGAATAACCCGAGAGTCCTTTCTCATGGACCTTTGGTTTCTTCTCTGGGCTTCTGTTTACCTCTTCTTTCTCAGTGAACACTGGCTCCCTTAGCTTCTCAGCCAGCTGGGAAGACCAGAGCTGTAATAGTTACTGGATTTTACATGCTAGGTTAGATTTTAAGTATACCTGTGTGTCAGGACAGAGAGACTTTCCTCTGTGACCCCATCTCAGAGTTTCTAAGGGACTACGTAGTTCTAATCAGAAGGAACGAGGTCCTATTGTGTAGAATGACTCGTTCCATGGGACCCATGAGTGTATGCACATGTGCCCACGTGTGCGTGTGTTTGTGTTGAGGGTGTCACAGGGTGTGTGGAGGGGTGTATTTGTGTGTGTGTGTGTTTGGGTGCATGTGTACTTGCATATGTGTGTTGAGGGTGTGTGGGGGATGTGCAGGGGTGTGTCTGTGAGTTTGTGTGTATATGTCTCTGTGTTTATGTGTATTTCTATGTGTGTATATGTGGGGGTATGGGTATGGGGGTGTGTGTGTGTGCTTGTGTGTGTGTGTCTGTGTGTGGGGTGTGGTTATGGGTGTATGTAGGGGTGTGTGTAGGTATATGTTTGTGTGTCTCTGGGGGGTGGGTATGGGTGTGTGTGTGTGTAGGTATGTGTGTGTAGGTGCATGTGTGTTTGTGTGTCTCTGTGTGGGGGTTAGGTATGGGTGTGTGTGTTTGTAGATGTATGTGTATGTGTCTCTGGGGGAGTGAGTTGGGGTGTGTGTGTAGATGTATGTATCTAGGTGTATGTGTCTGTGTGGAGGGTGGGTATGGGTTATGTGTTTGTGTGCAGGTGTATATGGGTGTGTCTCTGGGGGGTGTGGTTATGGGTGCGTGTTGTGTGTGTTTGTGTGTGTAAGTGGAGGGGTATGGGTGTGTATGCTTGTGTGTGTGCTTGTGTGTGTGTGTGGGATGTGGGTATGGGTGCCTGTTGTGTGTGTTTGTGTGTTTAAGTGGAGGGGTATGGGTGTGTATGCTTGTGTGTGGGGGGGGTGGGTATGGGTGTGTGTTGTATCTGGGCGTCTGTGTGTGTGTAGGTGTATGTGTATGCATAGGTGTGTATGTAGGTGTCTGTGTGTGTATTGAAGGTGGGAAGGTACACCCTGAAGAAAAGCAGGAGTGGCTGAGCAGCCACAGATAGGTGCCAAGTGCATGGGTCATGTCCCAGGTGTGGGGAAGCCCAGGAGATGTAGAGACAGGCAGTCCACATCTTGGAGTTAACAGTCCAGTGGGGGAAACTGAAAGTAAACCAAACATCACAGTAAAATGGGACTTGATGGCCTTGATGGCCCTCATAGGCAACTGTGAAAGCTGTCAGGGAAGGCTGCGCTCAGCGAGTGGTGTCTATGCTGAGACCTGAGCGGGATTTGGTCCCCTGGGGTGAGAGGAGAGGCAGGGCTGGGCGGTTTGAGGGCAAGAAAGAAAATGTTCTAGGCTAGGCCAGGCACTTTGGGAGTTTGAGGTGGGTGATCATGAGGTCAGGAGTTCAAGGCCAGCTTGGCCAACATAGTGAAACCCTGTCTCTACCAAAACTTCAAAAATTAGCCAGGCATGATGGTGCACAACTGTAGTCCCAGCTACTCAGAAGTTTGAGACAGGAGAATCACTTGAACCTGGGAGATGGAGGTTGCAGTGAGCCGACATGGTGCCACTGCATTCCAGCCCGGGTGACAGTGAGACTCCATCTTGACAAAAAAAAAAAAAAAAAAAAAAAACAAGAAAGAAAAAGAAAATGTTCTAGGCTAAATGAATGGCAAGTTGGAAGTCTCAGCGGTGAGGAAGCCTATCTTCACCACCATATGTGTTTCTTCAGAGTGGGTAGCAATGTCTAGTCCAAGGCTCAGCCCCTAGGAGACCCTGAAGAGGGCTTAAACTGGCCACAGAACACCAGCTCCCTGTGTGCTAGCAGTCCTGTAAATCTCCAGAAGCTTCCAGGGGCTGCCAGTCTGTTTTCCAGATAACCATGTGCAGGGGTTGCCCCTGGCCAAGGAGAATGAATTTGTTGTTACAGGAATCGGTGACCTTCAAGGATGTGGCTGTGCTCTTCACTCAGGAAGAGTGGGGGCAGCTGAGCCCAGCCCAGAGGGCCTTGTACAGGGATGTGATGCTGGAGAACTACAGGAACCTGGTCTCACTGGGTAAGTGGGACCCCTGCAAAGTTTCTCTTCACTTTCAGGGATCTCCTCAGGACTCTTACACTGACACCATATAGAAGGTTCGGTTGGACCGGTTGAGGATGCTGTCTTCAAGAGTGTTACGAATCCTTGCCTGTCCTTAGTGTCCTGGGCACAGGCCTCTTTTGGAGTCCTCTCAGATGCCTCAGAAGTGACTAGGGGTCAAATGCTTCCTTTCTGGCAGAGAGAGGAATGTGTGAACAGATTGTTTTAGGCTTGAGTCATCTTTTCCTTCCACTGGGAATGCACCTGGCCCTGGACTTTCCTATCAAGTCCCCTTAAGCTCTGAGGGCCAGGCTTTGTCTTTGCAATGATTTTTATCTCCTGTATAAACAAATGTGGTTCATTTTTTGTCTCCCCTCAAAAACAGGGCTCTTAGGACCCAAACCAGATATATTTTCCCAGCTGGAAAAAAGGGAAGAGTGGATGCCAGAGGACCCCTCTGGAGGCTTCTGTCTTGGTAAGAATCATGTGTGTGGGAGACAGGGAGGATCCCTGCTGGGTAGGGAAGGCAGGGAGGCTTGCAAATGCACCAGCCTGTGGATTGAGAAAGCTCCCCTTTCACCTTTGTTCACCTTCATACCTTGTGGCTTCATTTGTCCTGGCCTGCACTGCCAAAATGTAGTAGGCCTGGACCCTTCCCGCAATGATTTTTCTTCTCTCCCTGTTTGGCATAGATTAGTAGAGTCTGTGGTCTAGAAAAGACTCAACTTCATCTGGGCAGTTCTCCCCACACCCCCGTGCATGGGCGTCCTGTTCAGCGTCTGACAGTGCAGTCCTTGCCTGCCCTTCTCTCATGAGGAGCCGCAGCATGGCAGCTTTTGGTCTTAAGAGCCAGTTATCATGTGCCTATAGGCATCTCCTCTAGTAAACACTGCACGTTTCCTCAGCTACCTCCATATGTGTTTGGCCACGCAGAGTATCTTCTCTGTTTTGCCAGCTGTTGTCTTAGGCTGCAGGTGCCGTGGAGAGCAGCTTTATTGCATATTTTGCTGTGTTGCTCACACCTAGCACAGTGCTTGGCACCTAGTAGGTGGCACAGACTTGTTGCCTGGGGATACAAAAGACATGGCAGTTTGGTGACTGTTACTTGTCTTGAGGAGCTCATTGTATCTGGCGGCTTGAGGGCAGTGATGTGTTTTCCCCCATAACCCCCAGGATTCTAGAGCGCTTAGTGCCTTACCCAAGTACTGTAGTGTTTCACTTTCAGCTAGCATTTTGTAGGCTGTCAAGTATTTTTACAAACCTTTTGTTACAGATTTTTCACAGTGACCCAATGTAGTAGGCAGGAATTTATATCCTACAATAAATAACTGTGTACCTGGAATATCTAGGACCCAATCTGTTATGGAAATTCAGTATCTTTTTATTTTTATTTTTTGAGAGGGAGTCTCACTCTGTTGCCTAGGCTAGAGTGCAGTGGCACAATCTCAGCTCACTGCAACCTCTACCTCCTGGGTTCGAGTGATTATCCTGCCTCAAATTCCAAAGTAGCTGGGACTATAGGTGTGCACCACCATGCCTGGCTAATTTTTGTATTTTTAGTAGAGACAGGGTTTCACCATGTTGGCCAGGCTGGCCTCGAACTCCTGACCTCAAGTGGTCCACCTGCCTTGGCCTCCCAGAGTGTTGGGATTACAGGCGTGAGCCATTTCGCCCAGCTGGAAATTAAATATCTTAACTCTAAAACTTAGTTGTCAACAAAAAATGTTTAATATATTCAATAGCATTCAGAATAATCTATGAATTTGTATGTTCCATTATCAAACTAAGGCATTTTAAATATTTTATTCTGTGTTACACGAAGTCTTGTAACAAAAATGGAGGAAATTAAAAGAAATTCATTCACACTTCTACCACCTTGGCATGGGAGGCTGATGGAAACAGATCACCTAAAGGTGACGAGTTTGAGACCACCCTGCCCAACACGGGGAAAAGCTGTTTCCAGTTAAAATACAAAAAATTAGCCAGGCAAGGCAGTGGGCACCTGTAATCCCAGCTACTCGGGAGGCTAAGGCAGGAGAATCACTTGAACCCAGGGGGCAGAGGTTGCAGTGAGCCAAGAATGCATCACTGCACTCCAGCCTGGGTGACAGAGCGAGACTCTGTCTCAAAAACAACAATAAATAAATAAAAATTAGCCAGGCAGTGGCAAGCACCTGTAGGAGAATCACCTGAACCCAGAAGGTGCAAGGCCACTTCGCTGCATCTGGGCGCCCCTGCACTCTGCTCCTGCAGGCCTGATTTCTGAGTTGCTTGGTGATAGGGCACTGGGGCTGGTTTGCGAAGGATGATTAGCAGTTAGCCAGTCTGACATCAAAGAAGACTTAATTTATGTCTCAAGAAAGTGTTACGGCTTTTCCATTGCCTATTAAAGTTTTATATGTATATATAATTTATTAAATTTTTATATATTTTACATAAATTATGAATTTTATAAATTTAAATTAATTAATAAATAAATTTACATAACATATAATTTATGTAAGTTACATGTGTGTGTATCTATCTATCTATCTATTTCTTGAGGCAGTCTCCTTCTGTTACCCAGGCTGGAGTGCAGTGGTGTAATCATGACACACTGCAGCCTTGAACCTCCTGGGTTCAGGTGATTCTCCTACAGGTGCTTGCCACTGCCTGGTTAATTTTTATTTATTTATTGTTGTTTTTGAGACAGAGTCTCGCTCTGTCACCCAGGCTGGAGTGCAGTGATGCATTCTTGGCTCTCTGCAACCTCTGCCCCCTGGGTTCAAGTGATTCTCCTGCCTTAGCCTCCCGAGTAGTTGGGATTACAGGTGCCCACTGCCTTGCCTGGCTAATTTTTTATATTTTAACTGGAAACAGCTTTTCCCCGTGTTGGGCAGGGTGGTCTCAAACTCGTCACCTTTAGGTGATCTGTTTCCATCAGCCTCCCAAAGTGCTGGGATTACAGACATGAACCATTGCACCTGGCCTTTCTTTTTTAGTATTTTGTCCAGGCTGATCTCAAACTCTGGACTTCAAGCAATCCTCCTGCCTCAGCCTCCTAATAAAATTATATTTAAAAAAAATACATGTCCCATTTTGATTTTTGTTCACTGAGAATTTCTGCTGTAAAGAAGTGCTAGTCGTGTTCAAATGACTAGTATTTTCCCTTCCTAGTTCATATTCATTCTTAATATGTTTATTGAATTCATTTTTATCTTTTTTCCTCTTATTTCTGTATTTCTGTTTCATTTCTTAATGACTGGCTAAGACATCAAAGACCATAGAGAGCAATGATAATAGGTTTTCAACGTATTGGATCTAGAAATTTTCCATTGTTACACTAATTAGTCATGGTTTATAATATACACTTTTTGTGTGTGTGGAGACGGTGTCACTATGTTGCCCAGGCTGGTCTCATAGTCCCGGGCTCAAGTGACCCACCAGCCTCAGCCTCCCAAAGTTCTGGGATTACAGGCGTGAGCCACCTTGCCTGGCTGACGCTTACTTTTAATCATAATAAGAAAAAAGTCTTTGGTAAATAGCTTTCCTTTTTAGTTTTTCTATTCTCTGTGCTGTGAGCCAGAGGAGGGGAAGAAAGCTGACATTTGAACACCTGTGGATCAGCACCAGGCTGAAAGACTTGGGGGATTTTTAATTCTTACAACAACTTGTGAGGCGAGAATGACTGACTCCACTTGGGAGAAAATGGAGCCTCAGCTGCAGAACTAATTTGGGCTGATGTGATGCTGCTGTTAAGAGGCAAGTCAGGGTTAGCATGAAGCCAGCAGGAGACCCATCCGACCCTTGGTGTTACACTTCCTTCCCCTCTTCAAAAGAGCTTAAATTACATACAGATTGTTCACTCACTAAATGTAAAGAAAACTGATCCCTTAATTGAGTAGTTGCTAATACCTTTTATAATTTCTTCCTTATTTTTTAATCCGTTGAGGTTTCTTTTTGTTACCTCAATTGTAAATTTTTTTAGTTTTATCATATTTTTTTGTTATAAAATACATTTGATTGCAACTATGTGTGATCTATGACTTTAACATTGCATATTATATCCTTTTATTTCCAAATTTATGATCTGAATTTTTTTCTCTGAAATTTGCTTGGAACTTCTTTTAGAGAACCATTTCTTATTTTTTGCTCTTACATGTAATTTCTACACATTCCATTATTTCTTTCACCATAAAATAAATTTGTTTTGAATATTGTACATCATGTATGCAAAAAATAATATGTAGTATTTTTGAACAGTTTAAAGAATGATAAGGAAGCGATGCCCATGTCTCACCATCCAGCTTGGGAAATGGAACGCTGCAGCACTTTTGAAGTCCACTGAGCCTCTCTGTGTTTTCTTTGTCTTATAACAAAGACAGCTACTAGCTGAAATTTTATACCAGCATCTCCTGTGCTTCTCTTCGTGGGTTTACCACAGACTTCTACAGATCTAGGCAATATTTGCTTGGCTTTGCATGCTTTAAAACTTAATAACTATGTACTTTACTGTAGAAACCTTTGTACAACTGGCTTTTTTTCAGATCCCTGTTGAAGCGTGTAGCTCTAGGTCATTTCTGAAATTGCATTTTTCCTTCAATGACTATGCCTTAGTTTATCCATTCTTCTGCTGCCCGTCCTGTAAGTTGCTTCTAGACTTTTTACTGTTATGGATAATGCTGACCTGAATATTCTCGTACATGTTTCCTTATATACATGGACCTTGTTTGGGAGTTTCTTTGTGTGTATTCATTCATGCAGAGGTACTGGATTTAAGGGTATATGCTCCTTCAACTTTACTAGATATTCCCAGATTGATCATCAAATTAGTTGTTCCAAATTATACTAATAGTTGATGCAAATTGCTGTTATTTAATATCCCTGCCTAAATTTGGAACTGTCAGAGTTTTAAGGAATTCTTAGTCTTATACCTGAGAAATGGTATCTTGTGGTTTCTGTTGACATTTCCTTCATTACTAGTGAGGTTGAACATCTTTTCATATATTTATCAATTATTTACATTCTATGACTTACACATTCCTATTCTTCACCAATTCTTCTATTATAGTTTCTTTTTCTATTAATTCCTAGGAGCTCTCTCTGTATTTAGGAATCTATACTTTATCGGTTGGTATGTATGTCCATTATCTTCTCCAGTCTGTAGCTTACCATGTCTCTTTCTTTATGAACAGAAGTTCTTATTTGATGAAGTAAAATGTATCACTCTTTTTCTTTCTGATCTTTATTCTTAATGCTTTCTGTGTCCTGTTTAAATGATCTTTTCTACCTTTTTCCCGTGAGGGAAGAACTTTGTCTTGTTTGCTCTTGTGTCTTGGGCATACTAGGTCTCAGTACATATTTGTTGAATAAATACATTTCTAATAATATTTACCTTTTTATTTTCTGTGTGTTGTCAAAAGTTTGTCCTTTTTTAGGACTTTTAAGGGAATAAACATTTGACTTTGCTGATCCTTTCTATTTGTGTTTATTTTTTGTTTTTCACTATTTCCTTCAACTTTTTTGGAATTTATTCTGTTTTTCCCTCTTTTTCTTTCTTTTAGGCATTTATTTTTAATCAAAGTAATACAGCCATTTAATGAAACTCTACGAGGTTTGTAGTGAACAATGGTTGCTCTTCCCCCTACGTCCCGATTTTCCCCTCTCTTGAAGTAACCACTCTCTCTTCTTTTAGCTGATTATTTGACATATTTGCTTCCGTTTCTCCAAGTGACATGTTTGTATTGCTACCTCTTGACTTTTCCGTTTTAGACATTACGTATTGAATTCTTTCTATAAAAAGTGAGGCTTAAACTCACCCCCTGCCCCTTCAACGACTCCTGCCTACTGCCCTTTCCATCCCTGTCCACCGGTTGTAGTGTGGCTTTCATTCCACCAATGGTCAGTGTTTTGACATTCTCAAACACTAAGCAGTGTATTCCTAGAGTTCATTGGTTCTTAGATTGGTCTATATTGTCATTAATTTGATCTCAGCCCTTCTCTCATTGCCTTTATCTTTTCTGGAGCCTTCTGACCTACCTCCATTCTAGGGGGCTTGGCCTTCCACATCTGCTGCCCAGCTGGCATCCTGAGAATCCCCTTCTCTCCTGCGCAGTTTACCATGCTCTTCACTGTGTCCCATGTCTTCTTTCATGGTTTGCTCTCTCCTTTTGGTGGCACACATCTCCTTGTAGTTTCTTAGAAAGGATGCAAGGAAATAAATATTTTGTGGCTTAGCTTGTCTGTAGATGTCTTTTTTCCTCTCTGACACCTTATGGATCATTTGACTGGATACAATTCAGCACTGGAAATCATTTTCCTTCAGAAATTTGACATTACTCCATTGTTTTCTGGACCTCAGGCTGCTGTTAAGAAATCTGAACTCACTCTGTTTCTTAATCATTTATAACCTGTTTTTCCTCTCTGAAAACTTTCAAGATCTTCTCGTTTACTCCAGTGACCTTAAGTTTCCCAATGATGTTCCCTGTTGTGGTTCTGTTTTTATCCACGGAGCATTGATGAGCCTTTGCGTGAGCGTTCAGTGAGCCTTTCCATCTAAAATTCCTGCCCAGCCAGGCGTGTTGGCTTACACCTGTAATCCCAGCACTTTGGGAGGCCGAGGCGGGTGAATCACTTGAGGTCAAGAGATCAATACCAGCGTGGCCAACATGGCAAAACCTCATTTCTACTAAAAATACAAAAATTAGTCAGAGGTGGTGGCGGGAGCGTGTAATCTCAGCTACTCGGGAGGCTGAGGCACGTTGCTTGAACCTGCCTGGGAGGTGGTAGTTGCAGTGAGCTAAGATTGCACCACTGCACTCCAGCCTGGGCAGCAGTGAAACTGTGTCTCAAAAAATAAAAAATAAATAAATTAAATTCCTGCCCATTGGCTGTAGGACATTTTCTCTATTATTTTTTTTATTTCCAGCTTCAATTTTTTTTTCTGTTTCTCTTTGTGGAATGCTTGACACTAACATTGGACACCGTAGACTGTTCTAATTTTCTTCTCTGATTATTGAAATTCCCATCTTTTATGCTATTTTGCGTATGCGCTTTTTGACAGGTTTCCACAACTTTATCTTCCAGTTCTTCTACTGAGGTTTTTTAACGTAATTCTTACTCGGCTTCATCAAAATACAATTACATGGAATAAAATTCACCAATTCGAAGTGTAAAATTTGATCCGTTTTGACAAATGTCTACAGTTTGTAGCCATCAGAAAATCAAGGAAAAAAACATTTTTCTTATCCCCTAAAGGTCTCTCTCACCCCTTGGCCGTTAATTGCCCCCCTTCTCACAGCCCCTGGCTGCGACTGACCTACTTGTGCCCGTCTCCAGGATTTCACATGAATGGAGTTGCACAGTGCGTGTTCGGTCTGGTCTCTTCATTGGCATCATGTCTTTGGCATTCCTCCCTGTTGTTTTGAATGTCAGCAGTTCCCTTGCCATTGCTGAGTGGCCTTCTGCTGTTTGCTCATCCAGGTCCCACGGTTTGCTCATCCATTCATCACGAGTGAGCATCTGAGTTTACAGTTTGGGGCTAAAGCCACTATGAACATTCTTGTGGAAATCTTTGTGGATCGTTTACATGTTTTGTTTTTGTGGGCATATGTTCCCACTAGGGTCATTGCCTCGGAGGAGGGTTGCTGGTTGTATACCAAGTGTGTGTTTAACTCTGTAATAAACCGCGAAACTATTTTCAAAGTGACCGTTCCACTTTGTATTCCCACAACCGTGTAGGTGAGATCTGGTTGCTTCTCATCGCACTGGTTAGGACTTCCTTCACAAAGTTGAGTAGTAGCTGTAGGGGGGTGGCCTTGCCTATCTTACCGGGAAAGCATTTAGTCTTTCACCATTGAGTATGATGTTAGCTGTAGGCTTTTTGTAAATATTCTTTATTAGGTTGAGGACGTTTATACCCATTTCTGGTTTGATATGAGAGTTTTATCACAGATTTGTACTAAATATTTGTCTAATGTTTTTCTCAATCCTTAAGATGATGCTGTGGTTGATATAATGAATTATGTTGGTTTTTAAGGACCAAGTGAAAGTTGTATTTCGGGGATAAATGTAACTTAGTTTTCACTTACTATCTTTTTTAAGTATTGCTGAATTGGATTTGTGAACATTTTGTGGAAGATTTTGCATTGATTTTCATGAGCGATATGAGTCTATAGTTTCCTTATGACATCTCTGTGTCTGGTCTCAGAGTAACGTCGGTCTCACAAAATGAATTGGGAAATTTCTCCTTCTGTTTTCTGGGAAATTTTGTGCCAAAATACTGTTATTTCTCCATTATATATTTGGCAGAACCAGTGACGTATTCTGGGCCAGAAGCAGAAGACTTGTGGGACAGTTTTAAACTATAAATTCTGTTTCTGCGGCTTTCTTCTCTTTGATGGTTCACAGATTACAGCCACGGCCTTCCCGAAACCTGATCTCTGTCCTCTCAATTTATTAAGACCCTGGGCTCTGTTTTGGTCCCGTGCCATGACCTGGAGTCTGCTTCCAGGAACTACCCTGGGGCATCCACAGGTCTCACCTGGCTTGTTTTCCTTCTCTCAGGGACCACCATCCTTGACCACCATTTGTCATTTACCTAAAAACAGTCATTTCATTCCTTTTTCTGGTTTTCTAATTGTTTACAGAAGTAACTATTTCATGTTTAAATTCTCTAATCATTTTTAATTTCCAAGAACTCGTTTCTCCAGATACTGCCTTTTAAAAAGATAAATTCTTATTCCTGTTTTAAAGTTAAAATAGCTTACATTTGAAGATAATGATTTCCAAAAACATTTTCTTTTCCCATCATTGGGTTCATTTTCTCTAGTTTTCTGTTTGATGATTTGGTATTTCTTTCCTGTTAGAGGCTTTCCTCAGCTACCTAGTAATCCCTCATTGCCTACCAAAGTAAACAGCGGGAAGATGAACGTCCTTTTGGAAGCTCTGCATGGGTAAGTGGGGCTTCCGTCTTGATACAGTTCTCTGGCCCCAGGTGTCTTCAGTCTAGACCAGCTTTCTTTTGTTCTCTCCTGAAAAAAAAAAAAAATGTGCCACCTTGAGAAAGGGCAGATCCCCTAGTTCTCTTGAGTTGGGAAGAAGATCTGGACACCTAAGGGCAGGGTAAACTGACCCTAAACCAGTCTTCCTTATTTTATCCATCCTGACTTCCACTTCCAGGTGGAATTGATAGGACCAATTCTTGAAACCTTCGGTGACTGAAGAGTGAGTTGGTCTAGTGTGTGGCCCCTCCCAGTGTTTGCAGACCTCTTACCTACATTGTGTGGGAGGCTTGGAACGCAGTACTCGTGTGCCACTTCAAACTCCACATTAAGTACATTAAGTATTTTTAAACTTTTTTTTTTTTTTTTAAGATGGAGTCTGGCTCTGTCACCCAGGCTGGAGTGCAATGCCGTGATCTCGGCTCACTGCACCTCCGCCTCCCAGGTTGAAGCCATTCTCCTGCCTCAGCCCCCAGAGTAGCTGGGATTACAGGTGCATACTTACCATGCCCAGCTAATTTTTGTATTTTTAGTAGAGACAGGGTTTCACCATGTTGGTCAGGCTGGTCTCAAACTCCTGACCTTGTGATCCACCCACCTTGACCTCCCAAAGTGCTGGGATTACAGGCCTGAGCCACCGTACCTGGCCCTTTTTTTTTTTTTTTTTTTTTTTTTTTAAATATGGACCAATGCAGGTAGGGATATTGTTGGGAACCAGCCCAACCCTGTACTTGGGTGCCCCATGTCTCTGCAGTGATGAGGGAGTGAGAAAAGAAATAAAGACAAAGACACAAGAATAAAATTTTACAGCATGGGTCCAGGGGTCCAACGTACTCTCGCTGTGTGATCCAAGTGCGGGCTGATCCGAGCTGGCCTTGAACTCTAGGCTTCATGTGCTTTTATTGAATACATTATCTTGTTAATCTTGCAGGCTGTCAGGGGAGGAGGGTTGAGGAGGAAGATAGCCTGAGGAAGAGCATGTGTTCGCAGCATTCAACAGCAAATGTGGTTTTCCTAAGAAATGCTAACTAAGGACACAGATTTTACCACCCATTGTCTCTCCAGATGTTTTGGCAAGAGAGGCACAGCGGATAAGGCCCATAAGATCTGACCACACACAGCACATCAAGGGGCTTTTCTCTCCTGAGCATTGTAGACACAGAGCAATCGGAATTGCTCCATATTCTGAGAACACAGGCAGAGCCTGTGGTGATCCGCTATCTCTGCCTTTTAAGGCCTTCCAGCCTTACCAGCTCCCATCTGCAAAGACCCTCCTTAGTCTTGTGAGCAGAGGTTGCATTATTTCCCAGAGCCTCTTGCATAAGCTCCCTTTACGAGATCCTCACACAAACTCTATGTTGGGAAGAGTTGTGGGACCAGAACAGTTTCTTTTCTGCTCTGCAACCACACCGAAGTGTTCTGCGGTTACAGGGCGCTCTCAGACGGTTCGCACCATAGGACTCCTGTGAGGCTTGATCTCTGCTTCTATTTTACTGCACCATAGTTTGGATGTGATCCAGGCACAAATCTTGGTGTACGAAAAGCAAAGCAAGCTTGTAATCATTTAACTAAAAGTAACACAGGTCTGCCCCTGGCCATCTCTTCCCATAGGGTATAGCTCCTTAATTCAGCCTACCGTAAAGTGACTTGGTACCCTGTGAGTGTGACTGAGTTGCTCACACCAGAGTGCTCTTTCATACTGTAGGCTAAATCAGTGCCAGCAAGTCCAGTCTTACTGAACTGGCTTAATTCACACCTCATTAATTTTCAGTGTGGTCAAACCAAAATACATTTGACTCCCGTCTTGATAAAATCCTTTTGAAGATGAGTGTTATCATGTAATATAGAATATTTTAAAAGTCAAATAATTACCCTCAAAAAATATTTTAAGTCATATGTTCTGTGATATATAGATGATGTGTTTTTAATCACAATCAAGAAAAGGTTTTAATAGGCATCAGTATCTAAGAGCTGATAGAAAAGATAGATAGAAATTGGTATTTTTATTTATTATTTTTGAAAGCCATATCCCAAATTTTTAAAAGCCAACTTTTGAACTTTATACAGAAACTGTTTCCTATATACATCATACAGAAAACTACATAGATCATAAATGTCTGATTCAATGAATTTTTATTGTTTAAATATACCTGTGTTGTCAGTACTCATATCAAGAAATACAGCATTACCACCACCCAGTCCCGTCAGTTTCTTTTGTCCTAAAGGTAACAACTACCCTGGCGTTAGATTTGTTTTGCCTGTTTTTAAGCTTTAAATCATACAGTACGTATCTGGCTTCTTTCTTTTTCTTTCTTTCTTTTTTTTTTTTTTTTTTTTTTTTGACATGGAGTCTTGCTGTGTTTCCCTGGCTGGTGTGCAGTGGCGTGATCTTGTTTCACTGCAACCTCCACCTTCTGGGTTCCAGCGATAACCCTGCCTCAGCCTCCCAAGTAGCTGGGACTACAGCTGTGCCCCACCATCCCTGGCCAATTTTTGTATTTTTTAGTAGAGACAGGGTTTCACCATATTGGCCAGGCTGGTCTTGAACTCCTGACCTCGTGATCCACCTGCTTTGGCTTCCAAAAGTGCTGGGATTACAGGCGCGAGCCACTGCACCTGGCCTGGCTTCTTGCTTTCAACAGTATGTTTGAGATTCATCCTTATTGTCATTTGGAACAATGGTTGGTTCGTTCTATTGCTGTATAATGTTTTGCTGTGTAAACCTGTTACTGTTTGTACATTTTACGGTTGCTAGATGTTTGGTTTATTTCTACTTAGAGCTATTATAAATAGTACCATTATGAACATTTCTTGTGCAACTTTTAGAGAACATATGTACACATTTTTCTTGATTAAATAGCTAGGAGTGTTATAATTGTGCATTTGCAAACTTTAATGGACATAGCCAAATACTTTTCCGAAGTGGTTATACAAATGCATACTCCTGCCAGCATACCGTGAGGATTCCATAGCATCTCTTATACACTTAGTATTGTCATTCAAAATTTTTTCCACCTTTCTAGAGGATGTATGCTTATAACTGAAGTTGATCTTTTAATTTTTAGTATTTCAATATCCTCTTTTATAAAATATCTGTAAATCTTCCCCCCACTTCTATTTTGTTGTCTGATCTTTTGTTATTGGCTTATAGGGCTGTATACTTGAAATGTAGAATCCTCTGTCACATATACACATTGCAAATATTGTTTCCCACTCTGGATAATTATGTCATCTGATAGATAGAAATTCTGAATTTTGAGATACCTGAATTCATCAGAAGTCTTTTTTTTTTTCCTGCCTATTGTGAATGCTTGTTCTGTTCTATTTAGAACATCTTAAGGCAGGCGTCCCCAAACTACGGCCCGCGGGCCGCCTGCAGCCCCCTGAGGCCATTGATCCGCCCCCCGCCGCACTTCAGGAAGGGGCACCTCTTTCGTTGGTGGTCAGTGAGAGGAGCACAGTATGTGGCGGCCCTCCAACGGTCTGAGGGACAGTGAACTGGCCCCTTGTATAAAAAGTTTGGGGACGCCTGTCTTAAGGCCATGAAGATCTGTGTTTTTCTATTGTAGCTCTAGTACTTTGTCTTAAATACTTAGGTCTGCAGTCCATATGGAAGATTTATTACTCATTATTTTCTATATGGGTATCCAGTTGACCCAGGATCATTTGCTGAAAAGACCATCTTTTCCCCATTGTACTGCACGGTCACCTTTCTCATACATGAGGTGACTGCATGAGGTACTTGAGTCTGATTCTGGGTTCTATAATTTGTTCCCTTGTTCTGATTGTGTACAGATTTGTTTCTACTCTGTGTACAGACTCTGTTCTGTTTCATTCTATCCAATCTTGTGCCAACACAACATTGCTTTAATGACTCTAGCATTATAATGAGCCTTACACTGGCTGACGTAAATTCTCTAGTTTTGTTCTTTTCTTTTCTTTTAGAATTTTAGAATTGGCGATTCAATTTTCACAAAATTCCTGCTGGAATTTTGATAGGAATTGGCCTGAAAGTGTAGCTTAATGGGGGAGAATTGAGAATTTGAGGTCAAATCTGTTTATTGGGTTGTTGAGATCATTTCTTTTTTTTTTTTCTACCTGGAATTATTTTTCTTCTGCCTGGAACACATCTGTGTTTCTTTTTATGTAGATCTGCTGGTGACGCGATCTGTTTTTATTTTTATGGAAATACCTACTTCATGTTTACTTTCTAGAGATACTTTCTCTGTGTGTTGAATTCTAGTTTGGCGGTTAGGCTCCTTCACTTCACATGCTACTTCATTGTCTTCTGGGTGCCATCGTTTTCATTAAGATGCTGCCAGTCTTATTTATGCTTTTTCAAAGGTAATGTATCATTTTTCTTCAAGCAACTTTCAAGGTAATCTTTGGTTTTCAGTATGCCTAGGTGAGGCACCTAGGTGGACTTTCTTTGTAGTTATCCGTGGAGCTTATGGCGCTACTCGGAGTTCATATTTCAGCCTTTCTCTTTTTAAAAATGTTTATATTTTTAGCCATGTTTTACTGTGGATATTTTCTGCTTATGTATTATTGTAGCTCATTGTTCCTCTCTTCTGCTGTGTTTGATACCTTGTTAAAAATCTATTGAATTCATACTTTCAGTTTTTGTATTTCTCAGTTCTAGGATTTCAATTTGATTTTTCTGTTCCAGTTCTTTCTTGTAACTCTCATTCTCTTTCCTTGAACATATTAATCCCGGCTGTTTTAATGTTCACATCTGATAACTCTGTTATTTGTGTTCTGCAGTTCTTTTTCTATTGTCTATTTCTTGCCCTTCATTCAATTTCTTAGCACAGCTGACTTTTATTGAGTCCCTGATACTATGTGTGAAGAAGAGCCAAGGGTCTAGATGTTGTTCCTCCAGAGAAGACTTAAATTCCCTGCTAGCAGCTAGAGTGTAAGCAAACTATCCTCGTCCAACCAAAGGGCTGTAATAGCTGGAGGTTGGTCACAGTATTTATAAAGCTTTGTCAACTGCTCATTTGCCCCTACTACTAGGTTGTAGACCTGGGAGTACCAGCTCAGAGCTCCACGTGTCTACTATGACCTCTCCCTGGAAGGTCCTGATTCCATAGTACCAAAATACTATAGAAAATTCTGGATATCTGCTTAACTTTATTCTTTTGCCCTGTAAAGCTTAAGAATTCAGTAAATTGTTTGAGTAACAAGCCACTGAGTATTGGGATCACCTCTGTATATTTTCATTCTCTCCCAAATATTAGACTATAAAGTCTGTCTGGGTGACATCTCACGCCTTCAGACAGAGAACTTTTTTCAGTTCAGATGTCCTAGTTGTTTTCTGCAGAAATGTTAGTCTGCCAGAGGTGAAAGTAGTCCTTACCATTTTGACCTTTGGCCATGCTGATGTTTAACTTTGACCACTCTTTGTTTTGAGCAAGGATGTATCAGTTCTGAGCTCAACAGGATTTTAGTCTTGAAATGTGCCCGTTTACCTTTCTTTTCTTGATAAGTAAAGAGGTTTGTTTCTTTGATTCTAAAATAATACCGGAAGTGCCTTTTAAAGATTTTCTGGAGCGAGTGGGAAAAGGAAGTACTCAGGATGGCTTTTCTGGGATTTCTGATGAATTTTGCATCATCTGTGTTTAGAATCTAGTCCTTAGTGTTACATTTTAGCCCCGTTCCTGTTTGCCCTGAGAAAGTCTACTATGACCTTGCCGGCAGTGCTTACAGCTGCAGTGTTTATCCTGAGATAACTTTGCCACAAAATATCTCATGGTACATTTTCCTCCTATAGATGTCACATTATTCATATGGGTTTGGAGACATTGCTTCCTCACAAGCAATAGGAGGTCCTTATTTTTTTATTTTATTTTTTTAGTAGATAGGAGCATTTCACACAGCCTGTACAGCAGCCTAGCTTTTTGTTATTCACCTGAATGCTCAAATGAGCCTGCATCTTGATTTTAGTAATTGCTCTGGATCAAGGTTTTCTTCCTACCAAGTGTTGACTGCTATTTTCAACAGCTTCTTAAGGCCACACCTGGGTTGTTTTAAAAACCATCTCTGAATAGACAGGGTGCTTTTTTTTCTTGTCTGTTAACATTATGTGGTCTTTATCAGTTTCTTTTTTCTTTTTTCTTTTTTTTTTTTTTTTTTTTTTTGAGGCTTAGGAAATAAGAAAACTTCTCTATTATCACAAAGAAAACATGTGTTGTTCTCAATTCTAACTGAGGCCTGTGACGTCTGAGATCACGCTTCCAAGCTCTCCTGCCTCGTCTATTACACATGAGACCAACCCCTGCCATCACCCCCTCTTCACCCCTCTTTTCTGTCCTTTCTTACTGTTACTTTCAGAAAATTTTCTGAAGTAACAGTAAGAAAGGGCAGAAAAGAGGGCAAAAGAAGGGACTAACAGAAAAGCTTACACTCTCTGTTAGCATTATGAACAGGCTTATCATCTTGTCCCATGCAAATGTTTTACTGTGGACATTTTTCTTTTTAACGTCTTTCAGACTGGATGGCTGTGCCTGTCCGTAAGAAGTCTACTCTCAAGGCAGAGATTCCCGAAGAAGAATTGGATCAATGGACAGTAAACGAAAGATTGGGTAGCAGTAGTTACTGGAAATGTGCTAGTCTGTTGGAGTGGCAGTGTGGAGGCCAGAGCATCAGTTTGCAGCGAGCAGCACTCACTCACCCAAACACCCGCGCTGGGATCGGTGAACAGGAATGTGATGATTCTGGGAGCATTAGGAGCTCATCTCTTCACAGTGCTCAAAGCCAGGGACTTCAACCCAGCAAAAAAGCCTTTGAGTGTAGTGAGTGTGGAAAAGTCTTCTCTAAGAGTTCAACTCTTAATAAACATCAGAAAATTCATACTGAAAAAACAACAAGTCAGAAAATTCATATTAAAGAGAAAAGATATGAATGTAGAGAATGTGGGAAAGCCTTTCACCAGAGTACGCACCTTATCCATCACCAAAGAATTCACACTGGTGAGAAACCCTATGAGTGTAAGGAATGTGGCAAGGCCTTCTCAGTGAGCTCCTCACTTACCTACCATCAGAAAATTCATACCGGAGAGAAGCCTTTTGAGTGCAATTTATGTGGAAAAGCTTTTATCCGCAATATACACCTTGCCCATCATCATAGAATACATACTGGAGAGAAACCTTTTAAATGTAACATTTGTGAAAAAGCCTTTGTGTGCAGGGCACATCTTACCAAACACCAGAATATCCACAGTGGAGAGAAACCATATAAATGTAATGAATGTGGGAAAGCCTTTAATCAGAGTACGAGTTTTCTTCAGCATCAGAGAATTCACACTGGAGAGAAACCCTTTGAATGTAACGAATGTGGGAAGGCCTTCAGAGTAAACTCTTCCCTTACTGAACATCAGAGAATTCATACTGGAGAGAAACCTTATAAATGTAATGAATGTGGGAAAGCTTTCAGGGATAATTCATCCTTTGCACGGCATCGGAAAATTCACACTGGAGAGAAACCTTACAGATGTGGTTTGTGTGAGAAAGCCTTCAGGGACCAGTCAGCACTAGCCCAACATCAGAGAATACATACTGGGGAAAAACCTTATACATGTAATATATGTGAAAAAGCCTTCAGTGACCATTCAGCCCTTACCCAACATAAGAGAATTCATACTAGAGAAAAACCTTACAAATGTAAAATCTGTGGGAAAGCCTTTATCCGAAGCACCCACCTTACTCAGCATCAGAGGATTCACACAGGAGAGAAGCCCTATAAATGTAATAAATGTGGGAAAGCTTTTAACCAGACTGCAAATCTCATTCAGCATCAGAGACATCATATTGGAGAAAAGTGATACGAATGTAGTTTGTATGGAAGACCTTTGAGACTGAGTAAATTAATTATTGAATGTAAGATAATCCATTCTAGAGAATAACTATGAAAGCTTGCATCAAGATAGTCACTTTATTTACCGAGTGTCAAGTTTGACAGTGTCATGGGGTTTGGGCATTTAAGAATGGCAAACACTCCTCATTCTTTAATACTGCCTCAAGTAGCAGTAGTGTTTCATTAGTCTGAAGTGCCAGCTATCAGAACCAAAATGGAGCTTCATTAACAATTAACAGCATTAAAATTGGTTTATCAAATTACATCTTGATGATTAGAGAAACTATGAAATTATAAAAATTAAAGTTGAGAAGCAAAAGAACAAAAAGTCAAAATGGCCTACAAGCATTTCACTCTACTAGATTCTCTTACATGAGAGAGTTGAGTTGCCACCTCTAATGGAACCTTTAGTCCTCTCTTCACCCAAACCACTGACACCCAGTATAAAGAAAGTGCAGTCACCATGGGTCACCCATAATTATTTACATTATGCTTCCTACCTTCTGCTGCAAACCATCCATTGTCAGATACCTCTGTCTGCCTGTCCACTGGCTTCATCCCTGTAGAATCCCTGTGAGATTATTTTCCCTAAACGACCCTCTTCTGACTTAGCAACTCCTCACTGTCTGCATGGTGTCACCTATCACTGCCCCATATGGGGAGTGTGGTGATCTGGTCTCAGACACAGTCCATGATTCTGAATATCACAGCCAAATACAGCTTTCAGAATTTAAGAGTCTCTGTCTGGAAGGCAAAGCTTGATCACAGTTCTTGAGTTACACATTTCCACTGGGCTTCAGCTTGACTGACCCTGGGATGCTGCCTGAAGTAGGGGCTTTGCCTGTGTCACGTTTACCCTCCAGTTGTTCTGTAGTATACTTAGTGAATCTACACATCAGTCAGGGACTTGCTCAGCTTCTGGTGCAATGATTCCACCCACTTTAGTTGTAGTCTTCCTGACCACCTCCATCTGTCATTTCCCATCTCCCTGTGTGCAACTGATAGAAGAGGTGAAAGCCCCAAGGCCAGTTCTCAGAGTGCTCTGACCCGCTCTCTTCTCCCTCACTGGGCAGTCCACCGTGTCTACTGCACTGGAGTACGTTTACTGCTCTCAGTATGAACTGCTGCATCCTAGTCCTTCCCCTGCTTTTTTCTAGGTTTCTGGAGGTATTAATTCTATATTCATAGGAAAGCTGACAGCTTTGCATTTCTGCATTTGCATTTGGAAGTGGTCATTTCCTCTCCTCCATCTAGGCCTTTCACTATTTAAGGACTCATGCTGACAATGGTGAGAAAAATGTTGAGTAATTCCATGAGTCAAGAAGTGGTCAGTAGCACCATTGACATTTCCTGGCAAGGGCCATGTCCATGTTCAAAAGTCTGGTACGGCAGTCTGGGAGGCAGGGTTCCTTCACCATCTTTAATCCTTCGTTGCTTTCAGTAGAAATCACACAGATAAAATAACATCTGTGCTCCTTCACACACACAGCCTCTGGGGCCCTCTCCCTTTCCCTACCACAAGGAATGGAGGAGCCTGCACTACCGCCAGGTGGAACATACCATGCATGAAGATGGGAGGCCAAGCAAATTACTCTGGACAGTGAAGTGGCAAGTTCCTGGTTTGTGGACGTGCTCTCTGTCAGGCTGAGCAATGCTGACCCCTCAGAATGCAGCACCTCACCCCATGTTACAGAAGAGGATATTCTATATCATGGTAGAACTCAGTGGGCTCTGGCTTGCAACGTACTTGGAAGCTTCCAGCAGCTTCAAAGTCCAAGTAATCTAAATTCAGTCTTCATCTAATAAAGGCCACCTTTGTGGGCCAGCATCTCCTGCTAGATGACCAGCAACTCAGACTTTCTCCCATATTAAGCTGCACGCGAAGCACTGTTCCAAGAGGTTTCTTGGGATTGTCTGTGTCCCATGTCCACAGAAGTTCATCTGCAGCTTCACATGGCTGACACCCTGAGATTCCAGAGTAAATCTGAAAAAGTCACGTTCACTGCTACAGATGTCTGCCTTCATCCCTATCCATGTGATGTGCCAGGTCTTAACTACCACCCCCTTACCTTGAATCCCCAAGAAGCACGTTTCTAAGCTGAGTTGGTTGGTTATTTGTAATCAATGCATGAGAACTACCACTACTTGGTATGTGCCTACAGTTGAGCCAGGGCCAAGGCCTGCACCCAGCTCAAGAGTCTCCTTCATCTCAGCCACAGCTCCAGGAACTATGCTCCAGCACCTAAGTGCAGCCTGCAGCCCCTCCGAGATGACGGTGCGCTCTCCGTGAGTTCCTCTTCTGTCATGCTTGGTTTTTCATGGATTTAGCCCTCCGACGTGCCTGTTCACTTATCCCTGTCTGGGAAGGCAAAAAGTAAGTCGCTGGCCTATTAGACATGCCCAGGCTGACTTGAACATATTTATGGTACTAGTAACTGGCCAGGCAGTGGCTCATTGTATTTGACTGCAGGAGTGCGAGCTTGCTACGTGGCCTTCTCAGTGAGGAGAGTGCGCGTTGCCTGGGTCTTAGTCTTTTTCTCACATGGATTATATGGCTCTCTACCTGGGCATTTTAACCTGCCCCAGCCCAACCCCTAAAAGTAAATTTCTGAGGACCCTGCAGTAAGACTTCCTCAGCCACAGTCTTTTCTGCCAGCTGATCTGTGCAGTGTTTGACATTTCAGCAGTTACTGAGAGGGAGTTTTCTGTACCCCACCTTCAGCTGGGTTAATCCCCAAACACCCAGTGTTTCCTAGAAAGAGCAGTTCATTCTGTACCTTGCTTTTCCAGTCCTAATGGCCATGTAGACATAACCGTGACAAGATGAAGGACCATGATTTGGGACTCTTCAGGGACAGACTTGGCCACCTGGTCATGTGCCGCCTTTAGCAGCTCCGTCTTTACAGGTCCAGCCTGCACCTGCTTCATGTAGTGCACAAGACTGTTTTGGCATGCCACGACCATGAGCTTCACGTGAAGCCAGTCTCCCCGCCCCTCACCTGGGCCATAGAAAAAGGTAAGAGCCTGGCCTCTCCTCCCATCTTGGAGCCTTCTGAGACCCATCCCGCTGCCAGTTCCACTCAGCCCAGGGGGAGGGTTTGAGAAGGGAATTAGCATCTAGACTTTGATAGGTTCTTCATTTCTATTCGCTTCTGGGAACAGCCACTGAAACTGCCTCCTCTTTAAAGAAAAAAAAAAAAATTGCTTCATATTTCCTCCTTCAGATTCCTCTGCCCATCTCCTGCCAGGTGCCCCTCATCTCCAGGTGACTGATGTGTCATCTGAGTTCTTTCTCCCTGCCTTCCTGTTTGTCCAGCTTTGACAGTGGCCTCTCTAAAACGTTACCTTCCTCCATATTCATTGACTGCTTCCAGAACAGCACTTTGTCCCTGCAGCAGACTCAGGCTTCCAGGTTACTGTGCCCGAGCCTCAGAGTCTTGGAACAAAGTTGCTTTAAACTGAATGCTTTTGGTGGAGAAAACAGTGTAATTCAGAATTAATGCAAGAACACCATAGCCTCCCCCGTCTGATGCCTCTCCTTTTCTTCCTGTTCCTTTGCAGTTTGCCCCCCCTCCCCCGTAGCCCTGGCTCAGCCGGCAGTACACCATGGAGATGCCAGTCTCTCACCCTCTTCTGTCTTGCAGCTGGAGGGCTCCCCACTTCTTGGCCCACCTCAACTCCTGCTAAATCGATCTTTGGCAATTTACTTTTTTTTTTTTTTTTTTTGAGAGGGAGTTTCGCTCTTGTTACCCAGGCTGGAGTGCAATGGCGCGATCTTGGCTCACCGCAACCTCCGCCTCCTGGGTTCAGGCAATTCTCCTGCCTCAGCCTCCTGAGTAGCTGGGACTACAGGCACGCGCCACCATGCCCAGCTAATTTTTTGTGTTTTTAGTAGAGACGGGGTTTCACCATGTTGACCAGGATGGTCTTGATCTCTTGACCTCGTGATCCACCCGCCTCGGCCTCCCAAAGTGCTGGGATTATAGGCGTGAGTCACCGCGCCTGGCCTGGCAATTTAAATATTTTTATAACAGTTTGTGAAGGGAAAAGAATGCAAGGCTTGGTTGATTCTCATCACTCAAGGGCCTCTTGGTGGTGCTGACAGTCATCCTCTGCAGGTGCCAGCACTGGGTGGCACTGAGACTTCTGTGTTCCATGTGCCACCCTGTGTACCCACATCACTATCCTTAAAAAAATGTTGACAGTAATTCTTCATCGGTGTGTCTTTCTGAAAATAAAATAAGTGCCCAGTTTTCTAAGATGTATAAGTTGCATTTCTGTCACCTGGTTATCTAATTAGATGGCGCTAAGACACGGCCAGAAGCATTCCAAGTGTTTTTCTCTCTGTAGCCAGCCTGGCCCAAGCCCCTGGCAATGACCATTGAAACCCTATGTGGTCCTCAAAGGCAGACTGTTGACACTGTGGAGTATGAAGAGCTGTACCCCCATCACTGGGGCTCACAGTTCACCTTTGAGGGCATGCTTAGTACCAGATGCTATTGGAAGAACTTTGCATATATTAATTCATTTACTCGTCACAAAATTGCATGAAACCGTTACTTCCGTCCTGTTTTGTATTCTATTATGAGGTGGTCAAGGAGATGCTGCCAAAAGAGGCCGAGGAGAGGCTCAGGAAAATGGAAGTGTACTCACTATTCCTGGAGACAGGAGGCAGGGCAGGCCGTACAGGGCCATGTGGGTGAGGCACCAGGGCAGTCAGGAGGAAGACAGGAGTCAGGGCGTATTGGGGAAAACACGAAGCCAGAGCCTTTCTTTGGGTTTCTGAGGGAAAGGCAGGGCAGGGTGAATAGTTTAGACTGACTAGTTTGAGTAATTTCAGTGGGCTGTAATCTAGAAGGAGAGGGGGTGTCCCTAAGTGCCTGGTCTCCAGCTCAGGGATGATGAAGGCAGTGGAGCGGTGCTCCCGGGGTGTGCGAGCCTGAGAGAGGAGGCCTGGCTCTGGGTGGTTAGTGCATATTGAAGGCATGCCCAGCTCAGTCTTCGCTGTCTCTTAAGAACTGGCCAGCCCCAGGAAGGGCAGGCTCTGTCTGTCCCCAGCCAAAAGATTTGTTTCTTTTCTTTTCTGTCTTTGTTTTGACAGAGTCTTGTTCTGTCACCCAGTCTGGAGTGCAATGGTGCTATCTTGGCTTACTACAAATTTTGCCTTCTGAGTTCAAGTGATTCTCCTACCTCAGCCTCCCCAGTAGTTGAGATTACAGGCATGCACCACCACACCCAGCTAATTTCTTATATTTTTAGTAGAGATGGGCTTTCACCATGTTGGCCAGGCTAGTCTTGAACTCGTGACCTCAAGTGATCTGCCCACCTTGGCCTCTCAAAGTGCTGGGATTACAGGTGTGAGCCACCACACCTGGCTAAAACAAAATATACAGGAAAATTTTAAAATATATACCCTATATTTCATAACTATTTTATGACTATGTGACATTGTACAATCTGTTTTACAACTGCATTGGCATTTGACCCTAAAAGATCATTTGTTTTTTCCTTCCAATTTGAGGAGAACTGAAAACATTTCCCTAGAAACACTCTGGGCCGTAGGCACTGTGTCTACTCCACCTAATGGAAAAGTCTGTGCTGCCTGGGGTTGGTGGGTGGAGAGGGCTGGGGCCACGTGCTCACCTGGAACCTAAGGAGGTGGGGTTCATGCAAACCACATGAGCCAAGAGTGGGAGAGAGGGGCCCACAGGAAAAAAACAGGGTTTTTCTCCAAAGAAGGGAGGGTGTGGAAAGGTCCCATGCAGGCAAACCACAGATGACCCCAGGCCTGACGCAGCTGAGGCTGAGGCTGCGGCCCTTGGTGGCTCACCCCCTTCTCAGATCCACACCTTCTGGACCAGGCCTGAGGCTGAGCCTCACGGGGGTGAGAGAGCCGGGAGTCTGGGTGAAGATGCAGGGGAAGGGCAGGCGGCGCGCTCACCCGGAGGACCTCTTTCCCTGGAGAGGCAGCAGTTTGAGAATAAAACCCAGCGGCCTTTCTGACAGTGGTGACTGGCAGCAGACCTGCTGAAGTCCTTCCTTCCTCCCCCCCTCCCCTTCCCTCTCCTCTCCCCTCCTTCTCCTCCCCCCTCCCTTCCCCCTCCCCCTTCCTCCTCCTTCCTCCCCTTCCCCTCCCTCCCTTCCTCCTTCCCCCTTTGCCCTCCCTGCCTTCCATCAGTTGAAGCTGTAAGACCACACAGGCCCGTCAGTTCATGCAGGGGGCCTTGGTAGCACTTGAAACACAGGAAGCTGTTACCTGGTTTTGGGTTTTGTATTTCAAATTTCCAAGCTCCAGATAGTTTTTATAATCATATACATTTTACCAGAGTGTTAGAAAATGGAAAAGTTTCAAACTGCTTTTCTTTCTCTCTCAATTAATTTTCCTAGCAGTGAAGAAAAATTCCAAAGTTGGAAAACGTATTTAATCACCTGAAGTTCAATCGCTAATTCATCTCAGTAACATACCTACAGGCAAATCTTTTATCATCCAGTTTTTAGTGTCGTTACTGATTAAAAACATAGAGGTCGACTGAAGATTTTTAAAACTCTTATCTAGTTATATGACTTCTGCTGTTCTTGATCAGTGCATACCCAGGCAGAGGACGAAACTTGGAGGCTGTTGTCACCAGGGTTATAGTTTAAACTTCTTAAGCAGGCAGTGGCATTGGGCTGGGATGGTGAGGTGAAGATAATGCCACAACTAAACAGGTTCATTAGGAAGGAGGTTTGTTACAAGAGTCTATGGCAGGAAAACATGGATACCTGAAGTTAGAGATAAACGGGATCTTGGGAGCACAGTTACGCAGCTGTTCAGAATCCATCCGAGTTGAAGACAAGATAGGTAAAGGACGCGTCGATGGTTATTCCTTGAGAAGCAGGTCGTGGTCCTTCTTGTCTCTTAGGTTTTTTTAGTCATGAACTTCTCTTAGTCTTTCTAATGGTTTTTATACTCATCCATTATCGCATGAGAGATAGGTTCACTAAGCACTCATTATGAGTCAGGCAGTGTGCATTTTTCCTACATTATGCCATGAAATTTATATAGAAACCTTCAAGTTTGTAGGGGTGGATGGTTACCTATCAGCTAGATATGATCATCATGCTTACTTGACAGACAAGGAGTCTTTGACTTAAGCAGCTTGACCAAGATCACATTAGAGTTAAGAGGAGGGCTTTGAATGTGAAGGCTTTGTGATGGAACCCGAATCCTCACCCCCTAAGCTGTACCGCCGTGGGCTGCGGGAGTCAGTCGCTCTGGCAGCCCAAGTTCGCTTCACCTCATTTCTCTCTCCTTTTTATTCTTTTCCCAAAACATAAATACACATCAAAAGATGTTTCTGGCCGGGCACCGTGGCTCACACCTGTAATCCCAGCCCCTCGGGAGGCTGAGGCCGGTGGGTCACCTGAGGTTAGGAGTTTGAGACCAGCCGGGCCAACGTGGTGAAGCCCTGTCTCTACTAAAAGTACAAAAATTAGCTGGGCGTGGTGGTGGGTGCCTGTAATCCCAGCTACTCCCAGGCTGAGGCAGGACAATCACTTGAAATCGGGAGGCGGAGGCTGCAGTGAGCTGAGATCATGCCACTGCACTCTAGCCTAGAGTATAGAGAAAGACTCTGTCTCAAAGAAAAAAAAAAAAAAAAGATGTTTCTAAGAATGCTAGCAGTGCACGTTTGAGAGCAGTGTTAGTCCGGTGAATGAAGGTGCCCACTACACTGTTTCTGCACGTAAAGCCCTGTTTAAAAACACGGGTATAAAAGGTGTTGCTGAGAGTGCAGCTTGGGCGTATGATTGCGAAGCGTTGCTTCTATGAATAAAGGTGTCTAAGCACACTCTTCCGCACGTAATACACACTATTCCGCATGTAATAAACTCCAAAAAGACAACAGATGTTTCTAAAACAGTCTCAACACAGTAGCCAGAGTGGTCCTTTTAGTTAGTTCGTCGGACCCGGTAACTGTTATTAAAACCCTCCAGTGTCTCCTCGTCTTACCCAGAGTAAAAGAAAGTCCATGATTTTAATGGCCTTGGCCTACAGGGCTACACACAATATACATATGCCAGTGCCTCAGGTGGTGGTTAGCTTTACATGTCACCTGGCCAGGCTCTGGGACCCAGTTATTCAATCAAGCACTGATCTAGATGTTGCTATGAAGGTGTTTTGTAGATGTAGGTGACATCTACAATCAGCTGACTTTAGGTAAAGGAGATTACCCCCAATAATTTAGGTGGGTTTCTTCCAATCAGTTGAAGGCCTTCGGAGCAAAACTCTTACTATCTAATCTATATCTATGTCTAATCTGTTGATCCTTTGGGCTCTGTCCTCTGGAGAGCCCTGACTGCTCCACTTTGCTGCCTCCCTCCCTCACCCTACTCCTCCATGCCACTCTCTTTGCTGGATCCCGAAAACACCAGGCAGGCCCCTGCCCTAGGGCCTGGCACTCGCCCCTCTGCCCGCAGGAGCCTGTTGCCCACACATCCCCGTGGCTCGCTCCCCACCTCCTTCCCGGGAAGCCTGCACTGGATTGCCCTATTCAGAACTGCAGCCATCACCTCCAGCTTCCCTATTCTCTGTACCTTGCTTTGCTACTTTCTTTTGTCCACAGAATGTCACCCTCCAACATACAATATTATTTATTAGTTTCGTATGTTGTTTATTGTGTGTCTCCACTATTAGATGCAAGTCACCTGAAGGAAGCAATTCCTGTGTTTTGTCTGCTGATGTATTCCGGGTGCTTAGCACAGAGTAAGCACCCAAGGCTATGAGTGGGACTAACAATGAATGGGCAGCTTGTGGGGGCCCGTGAGTAGGGGTTACCTGGGTGTGAGGTGGGGTCCGGGGACCGCTCAGTTGTGGGGCTGAGTTGGTGAGTGGGGCCTGTGTGGGCAGTGATTGGTAGGACTGGGAGGTCCAATGGTAGCAATTTGGGCACCTCTACAGGGTGCATTAAGGGGACTCTGGCTTTCAGTGACTGTGGGAGAAATGAGTATCTTGCCCAAGGTCACTCATCTAGCAGAGCTGCAGTTGACCTCAAGAAGCCGTAACCATGACACAGTGCAAGGTCAAGATGTGAAAGCTGACTTAAAGAAGTACACAGGGCATGGGCAAGACGAGATCTGTGTGCCCTGGAAGTTTTACCTGTCTGCAGACGAGAATGGGAAAAATAACTCAGACATTGATACTACAGGTAAATTCAATATTAGAGAGCTATGATCATACCTAATCTGGCAGACTGTATCAGTGAGCAGTGCCTGGGGCCATGTTCCCCTAGACTGATGTACCCTTCTACTATTTCTGTTAGGAGAGTCTGCAGGTAGATTTGAGAATGAATCACAACCCGGAAAAGGCTGGGACCCTAGCAATGGGGTCACGGCACCATGGTGCCATGGAAAGGTGATTTTTTTATATTAGTATGTAGGATGAATAAGAGGGAAAAGATATTAGAAGCAGAAAGACTAGTTAGTATTCTGACAGAGTAATTGCTATATGCTGAATATTTATGTTGCTCCAAAATTCAAATGGTAAGATCCTAACCTCCAATGTATGGTATTTGGAGGTAGGGCCTTTGGGGTGTTATGAAGATAGAGCCCTCGGGAATGGGATTAGAACTCTTATAAAAGAGACCCTAGGTGCCCTCGCACTTCACACCAGGTGAGGACGCAGCAAGAAGGTGCCATTTATGAACAAGGAAGCAGCCCTCCCCAGACACCAAGTCCACCAGTGCCTTCCTCTTGGACTTCCCAGCCTCCAGAACTGTGAGAAATGCCTGTTTTTCAGAAGCCACTCAGTCTATAGTACTCTTTTATAGCAGCCTGAATGGAGTAAGACAGGACTCCACAAATGAAGTGATAAGCTGAAAATTTTCAAATCCAGTCCTTTTTTTAATTTTTTTTTTTTTTAATTTTGGAGACAGAGTTTCATTCTGTTACCCAGGTTGGAATGCAGTGGTGCAATCTCTTGGCTCACTGCAACCTCCGCCTCCCGGGTTCAAGTGATTCTTGTGCCTCAGCCTCCTGAGTAGCTGAGATTACAGGCACGTGCCACCATGCCTGGCTAAATTTGTGTTTTTAGTAGAGATGGTGTTTTGCCATGTTGGCCAGGCTGGTCTCGAACTCCTGGCCTCAAGTGATCCGCCCACCTCAGCCTCCCACAGTGCTGGGATTACAAGTGTGAGCCACCGCACCCAGCCAAATCCAGTCCTTTTGCTAATGTACCTCTCTATACTCTAGCCTACCTTTTGGAGTTCCATCCGATTGACCAGTTTCCTCCTATCAGAGCCTTATTCCTTCTTGGTTTCTATCCCTTACATTTCTTCAGCCTTTTCTCCACAGGGTGGAATGTCATTTTTGAAACCCCCCAAGCTACTTGTAATAACCATCCATATTCCACTCTGGCTGTGCATCCTACAGCAGCGTTCCCCCATCAAAGCCCAAGGGGTGAAAAATATTTACAGTTTGGAATTTTTCAAATTTAGAAACAAAGGTATCAATAAAGAGTATTTGTGAAGCAGTTTCATTCTATAAAATGATGGGAAGATTCACTTGGAATTGTGCATTTTATTCCATTTTTAAGAAGTTTCATGAAATGTATAAAGGCGCAACTGAAGACCCAGATCAAACTTTCAGGAAAAGCTGAATTTATTTCACAGGAAGTAACAGAGTAAAGTCAGTTCCCTGGACTCTCTGTCACAAGCAATGAACGCAATAAATTAGGGGGACATTTCTAAAGAGCAAAAAGTTTAAGAAATGTGGCAAAGCTGTGATTCACACAAGTGAGAAAGCCTAAGAATATGGTTAATATACAGAAGCCCTTCGATATAAGTGTCAACACATTGGACCACAGGTGAGACCTTATAAATAGGCAGGTAAAGCTTATGTCAAAACATAAACTTACTCTGCCTTAGAGCTGTCATCCCAGAAAGGAACACTGCAATTTTAACTGTGTACACGTGGAATAAGCCTCCAGAACTCCATTTTCACTGGGACATATAATTCATGATGGGAGAAATAATTCAAGGGCAACGAATGGGACAAAACCGTAGGTGTAGGTCAGCTCACTCGACAGAAGAGAAACCACATTGGAAGATGGCCTCATCCATTCCACACATAGGAGAAAACCCACAATACGTTTTTCAGGAGTCCAAATAAATTGATTGGACCTCAAAGAATTCAAATCCCTGCATGCAAAAAGCAGGAAAATCTTCAGGGAGTTGTCAACCTCCACTGAACACCAAAGAAATGATCAAAGAGGCTAGGTGCGATGACACATGTTTGTAATCCCAGCACTTTGGGAGGTGGAGGTGGGAGAATTGCTTGAGCTCAGAAGCTTGAGACCAGCCTGGGCAACATAGTGAGACCTCATCTCTACCAAAAAAAAAAAAAAAAAAAATAGCTGGGTATGGTGGTGCATGCCAGCTACTCAGGAGGCTGAGGCTGGAGGATTGCTTGAGCCCAGGTTGACGCTGCAGTGAGCTATGATGCCACTGCAGTCCAGCCTAAGAAACTGAGCAAGACCTTGTTCCAAAAAAATAAAATAATAAGAAAGAACTGATCACAGGCAGAAACTGTATGTACACACTGAGTATGGAAAAGCCCTCTTGTAGAAGTCAGTCATTTGTATACATCAGAAAATTCAGACAGTAGAGAAACCTTGTGAATATGATAATATCTTTAGTAACAGGGGATGTCCCACTGTACACAGAATGCTTCATGCTGTGAAGATAACATCTACAAGGAGACCAAATGTGAGAAAGCCCACAGGAGGTAGTTAGGACTTGCGGTGTGTCATAGAATTCCTGCCAGAGAGGCCCACAGGCATGAACGTGGCCGTGTGAAAGTCTTCTGCAGGAAGCCAGGACTCTATGCCAGAAACTTCACACTGGGGAGAAATTCTTCGTGCAATCAGTGTGAAAACGCCTTTACTAAGAACTGCTCCTAATTCTGAATCATAGAGTTCAGAGTGGGGAAAACAGCACAAGTGTAAAAAAATGTGGAAAAGTTTTCAACAAGAAGACAAAACTAATTGCACATTAAAAATTCCTACAGGGAGAAACACTGAGAAAACAGAAAATGCAGGAAAACTTTCACTTGGAGATCAGAGCTCACTGACTCTGAGTTCATACAGAAGAACCCTAGACAATCACAAGTGTGGAACCACCTTCGGCAAGGAAACAAAACATTACGCTTGAGAGAGCCCGCACAGTAGAGAAACCCTATGGATAAACACATTCTGGACAGCATTCAGCAACAAATGAAACGTCCTAATTCAAACTGTGGAGGAGTCCTAGGAATGCCACAGAGGTGGGGAAGGAGAGTCAGTGGTGCAACAGTATGTTTGTCAGAGGTTTCACACACAAAAAAACCCACCTAGTCCCAAAGTCAAAACCTACCACGCACCAGAGAAGCTGTATGAGAAAGAGTCCGTATGTTGGATAAAGTGTGGTTCACCCTCAAAACTAGTTCCAGACATCACATACTAGAGAGTGTACACTGATCTTAAACAGCAGTCAATTTAACAAAATTTAAATTTTACCCCCAGTGACACAGAATTCCATAACTGAAACCAAGCTTTTTTATAAAAACTGTCAATGAAAAACAAATGTGCCTACATCTGCAGCCCAAGCCTCTTCCTTCCCAGGCCTTGTGCTCAACTGTCAAACCAGGCTTCCCAGTACACACGGGGAATGAAGAGTTTCCATCCTGAGCCTGACTCCTCCTGAGCCATCCATCTGGGATTAACCTTCACCACAGACATGACTCTCTGTCACTCTTGCCAACCTGGAGCTCTAAACCCATCTTCAACCCCAAACACAACACAAATGCATCCCTGCTCCTTGTTCTCACATCATTAACACTACACAAGTGGATCTGAATTTCTTAAGGTTTGGGAGTGATTTTTTTTTTTTTTTTTTTTTTTTTTTTTTTTTTTTTTGAGACGGAGTTTTGCTCTGTTGCCCAGGCTGGAGTTGTAGTGGCGTGATCTCAGCTCACTGTCACCTCCGCCTCTTGGGTTCAAGTGATTCTCCCACCCAAGCCTCCCGAGTAGCCGGGACTACAGATGCCGGCCACATGCCCCGCTAATTTTTTGTATTTTTAGTAGAGACGGGGTTTCACCATCTTGGCCAGGCTGGTCTCGAACTCATGACCTCAGGTAACCCACCCACCTGGACCTCCCAAAGTGCTGGGATTACAGGCATGAGCCTTTGTGCCTGACCAAGATTTGGGGGTGATTTAAGGGAGTACATCCAGGGGAGGAAAACAGCTGTACTCTAAGACTGACCTTGCCCAATCCTGGGGGGGCCGGCGGGGAAAGCCCATGGCACGAGGAGTCTCCTGGGGGTGTACCCCAGTTCCTCACCTCGCTCCCTCGCCCACTGCAGGCCCTTCCCATGCTCGCAGGGGACTCACCCAGGGTCTCTCCCTCGGTGCCAGAGAAATCCTACCCAGACCGGCGTGCCTCCGTCCAGATGCACAGCCACAGGTCCCTCGCTGAGACAGCTCCTCCTCCTCTCTGACCCCACGTTTCATTCCGGGATCTACACGTTCTTCGACACTGCCCAGTGCCCAGGTTACGGGGCTTGACTGAGGGAGGACATCTCCCTCAAACCAGGCAAAGCCCGGGGCCGCATCATCATCTTCCAACCTCGAACGGGAGAACAAGTCTAGTCCCTCTCTAGAGTTAGGACCTTCTCGGTGGCTGTTTCCTACCATAGGTAGCGCGTCTGGTCTGTGGTGAGGAAGCAAGACGCTCAAGTGCTGGCATCAGGGCAGAGCTGGGTCCAGTTCCTTCTCAAGGCCAGCCCCACCCATGCTGGGCCTGGTCCTTGCAGACTCTCTTCCTCTGACTGTTCACCGGAGGCCTGGGCTCCTGACAGCTCCCACCGTGAAGCCAGAGGAAGAAAGGAGGGGCAGCGGGCGGCCTCATCCCCCCGTGCTGCTACTGGTGGTCCTGCGCGTCCTCGCCCTTGGGTGGGGCCGCCACCGTGGCCTTGAGGCTCCGCTTCCGCTTTTGCACGTTCTGCTCCGGGTGGAAGAGGATGACGTAGGTCTTGGGGACGTAGAGCATGCCGAGGGACACCGACGCACTCAGGCTCAAGGACACGGTCAGTGTGGTCGTCTGGATGTAGATCTAGGCCACGGAGGAGGGGACGAGGTGGGACTCAGCGCCACTCTCCCTGCCCCGCCCCGCACAGCCTCACCACACAGCCTGGAGCTGAGTCTGTTTCAGTCCGGGAACGGGGAAGGAGCACTTGGCCCAGGACAACAGTAGGAGCCGAGGCCCTGGCGCCCGAGGGGCTGGCAGCCTCCGTGCAGCTCTGATACAGGCAGGAGGGAGGGGCGAGGAGGGGTTATTAACAGAGAGTGACACCTGGGGAAATGAGAGCCAGCCAATGAGCACGTTTCAAATACGTGCAAATGAATAAATGGGCGGAGACTGAATTCAGGAGCAGAGCGGCAAACAAATGGATGACAGGTATCTAAAATGTTCTGCCCTCTATGGGAATAAATGATGTAGCAATGGACTAACACATTGATCGGTCGGCAGCTATAAAGCATGTGAAGGCTGGGCACAGTGGCTTAGGCCTGTAATCTCAGCACCTTGGGAGGCCAAGGCGAGTGGGTCGCCTGAGGTCAGGAGTTTGAGACCAGCCTGACCAAGATGGTGAAACCCCGTCTCTACTAAAAATACAAAAATTGCCCAGCTTGGTGGTGTGTGCCTGTAGTCCCAGCTACTTAGGAGGCTAAAGCAGGAGAATTGCTTGACCTGGGAAGCGGAGGTTGCAGTGAGCCGAGATCACACCACTGCACCCCAGCCTGGGCAAGAGAGCGAGACTCTGTGCCAAAAAAAAAAAAAAAAGCATATGAAGAACTTGAATTAAAAAAAAAAAGTTAACTGAGTGACGGAGTGAGGCACCATTTCTCAAAGACATGAAAATGATAAAAAAGAAGAGTGGAAGTTAAGAAGCTGGGTTAGAAGTGGATAAGCGAATGAATGAACCAAGTAAGAAGGGAATGAGTGGATGAGCAAGCGGCCAGATACGGGATAAACAAAAGCGTGAACAAGCATTTAAGCTCCTGAATGAATCAACCACAGGACAGGCGGGAAACACGAGGCAGTGAGACCTTCTGGGGACCTCATTACCTTTTCAGCTGACTGGGCAGTGCCAAAGAAGATGGGCACAAATGCCAGCCAGATGATGCAGGTGGTATACATGGTGAAGCCAATGGGCTTGGCCTCATTGAAGGTCTCGGGCACGCCGCGGGACTTGATGGCATACACTGTGCACGTGACCATGAGCAGGAAGCTGTAGCCCAGGCAGCCAATCAGAGACAGATCTGACATGTCGCACTTGAGCACCCCTCTGGCCTGCTCCGGGTCCACCGTCCGCTGCTCCTCATAGTCAATCACGCTGTGTGGGGGCCTGACCCCCAGCCACGCTATCACCCCCACCACCTGCAGGAGCCAATATCACGTCAGAGACACAGCGTTTTCCTGGGACAAATCCGTTCCAGCTCCCACGAGGCCCCTGGCAGGCTGGGATCTCCTTGAGGCTCTGGCCTGTGAAGTGGGGCGCTCTGCCTCTTTGTGGTTGCTCTCAGGAGCACTCAGTGGAGAAGAGGGGGTGGCAGCCCAGGAAGGGGCAGCTCAAGAGGGGTCCCCCCAGCCAAGGGCCTGTGACTTTGTAGCTTCAGAGAAGAGCTGTGTTGGCAACATCAGTGCAATTTGCATAAGGGGCAGCTCGGTGTCCTCTTCCTGTGTTCTAGCCGTTAATATTACCAATGCCATTGACCTCACCCCTTCAAGGTCGATGGCTGCGGCCAGAAGCTCTGGAACCGAGCTCACATCGTCTCTCTAGCCTCCTCACATGTAGTGAGCTTCAAAATAAGGGAACATCACAGGCAAGAGAAATGGGGGCACTCAGTGGGGAGCAGCGGGAGTGGGAGCTGCTGCCAGGTGGCCTGAGGAGTGTTGGTGTCTGCAGGGAGGAGATGGAATTCCAATTCTCTCACAGGACAGGAAACACAAGCTCCAGCCAAGGGAAGCTGGGAAACAGGAATGAAGCCACCTGCATAAAGGTGGGACCCTGGAAGGGCCGCCCCACGCGTTTAGTTGTCCACTGTACAAGAGCACCTGACTGGGGGTGGGGATGCAGCTGGAATCCGGCCTGCATGCCAGTGCCATGCCATGCACCTGGAGCAGGGCCATGGGATCCTGCCAGAAGGAATGCTTTGCAATCATCTGCCCACCCAGAAGAAGCAGCTTTTTGTGCTTTTCCCAAAGGCAGCAGACCCCTGAAGAAAGGACCTTCCAAAATAAGTTTGGAAGTTCCTGCTAGGACAAGGCTCCAGGTGGGGGGAAAAGAGTTGCTTTTAAGAAACAGAAATGCAAGTCCAGGGATGTACAGCAGTAGCAACCAAAGCGCGCCCACGGGCACCGCAGGCTACGGGATTGATAACAACCAAAGTGCGCCTGTGAGCCCACGGGACTGATAACAACCAAAGCGCGCCCACGGGCGCCTCAGGCCACGGGACTGGTAACCAAAGCATGGCCACAGGCGCTGCAGGCCACGGGACTGATAACAACCAAAGGGTGCCCACGGGACTGATAACAACTAAAGCGTGCCTACGGGTGCTGCAGGCCACGGGACTGATAACCAAAACGCACCCGTGAGGCCACGGGACTGATAACAACCAGAATGTGCCCACGGACACTGCAGGCCACGGGACTGATAACAACTAAAGCGTGCCCACGGGCGCTGCAGGCCATGGGACTGATAACAAACAAAATGTGCCCGTGAGGCCACGGGACTGATAACAACCAAAACGTGCCCACAGGCGCTGCAGGCCATGGGACAGAGTGGGCGAGCATGCCTCACTCAGGAATGGACTCCTGCAAAAGAACAAAAAATGAGCAAAGGACAGGAACAGGCCAAGCACAGGAGAGGAAAGCCCCAGGGCCAGGTGCACCAGTATTCACTGCAGGCAAATTAAAACCACAATGAGAGGCCATTTCACATCCATCATGATGTGGTAGTCATGGCAAAAACACCTAGTCCAGTTGCAAGTTTGCGTTTGTTTAAAGATCCGTTTCTCTGGAAAGGAGGGTATAGTGTGGGTCGGGTAATGGCTCGGGCTGGGGAGGAGAGCTGGGGGTCCCAAACGTGGTTTAAGCATCTCCACCTGGGGGTGGGGGGGGCATGGAGCACCTCAGGCCGCACCTTCTCAGGATGTGTGGCACATGGAGACCCGGGCCTGACCAGGGGACACTCAGGCTCTGTTATCTGGAGGAAGACGGGAGTACCTCCCAGTCACGAAGAACTGCATAAACCAAGGCACGTGGCGTGTGTGGAACCAGTAGAGAAGGGGCTCGCTGGGAGCGGAGAGTGCCAGGTCCAAATGAGCAGGTGTTGGCACGGAGGCCACCCTCCACCTGGCCCTGAGAACCCCGCTGGCCCTGCAATGTCACACCAAGTCGCCCTCCCCAAGCCATCTGTCTCTTGTATCCTTCCCACAGAAAACATCCAGGGCCTCCCAGACTCCAGAAGCAGTCTCCAAGGCTGTAATGTTACTGTCTTAGGAAAATCCCCCAAAGGAGCGCCACTTTTTAATGCACAGCCCAGCATGAAACACCGGCCACTGGCTGGAATTCGATGCCCCACTCCACAGTAAAATGTTGGACCCGGCGCCTCTCATCCACACTGCCCCGGTGAACAGGGCAGCAGGGACTCCCTTGTGGAAACAGGAAAACCGCTCAGGTAGCTCCTTGTCCCATTTCCGTATGTGAGCCAAATTGTGGAAGAGCACGTTCGGTTTAAAAAATAACTTCACTGCGGTACGGACAGATCCCTGAGGCCCACACTCCGCACCTTACTGCCCCGTGTTCCTTCAAAGACCCGGCAGGGAAGGTGGCCGCCCTAACTGAGCCGCTGTCATACAGGAGTGAGGGGGGTTCCCTTTCCTGTGGCCTTTAAAAATAAAACAACAAAACACAGGAGCCAAAATAGAAAAGAGTGACTCTAGAAGCAACATTTCTCTTTCGGTTTTGAGATAGGTTCTCCTCTGACGCCCAGGGTGGAGTGCAGTGGTGCAATCTTGGCTCACAGCAACCTTGAACTCTTGGGCTCAAGCAATCCTCCCATCTCAGCCTCCCGAGTAGCTGGGCCCACAGGCACGCACCACCATGCCCGGCTAAGTTTCATATTTTTTGTAGGGACAGGCTTATGCCCTGTTGCCCAGACTGATCTCAAACTCCTGGACTCAGGTGATCCACCCACCTCAGCCTCCCAAGGTGCTGGGATTACGGGAGTGAGCCACTGTGCCTGGCCTTGTCTGCTTTTTAAAGTTGAGGACAGTCCCTCTCCCTGCCCTGGCTCCTGGGAGCCCACGGACCCACCTGCAAGGAGGTGAGGCTGAAGGTGATGGCCAGCTGTGAGGTGGGGCTGATGAACGGAGGGGGTGTGACCGAGCGCTTGCCCTGCTCGAAGATGCGGTAGATCCGGTTGGTCTTGGTGAGCAGGGCAGAGTAGCTGAGGGTCGTTCCCAGGCCCAGGAGGAGCCTGCGGGCGGCACAGACCGTGGCCCCGGGCTCAGCCACCATGAGGAAGGTGATGGCATAGATAAGGAAGATACCAGTGAGGAGGACGTAGCTGAGCTCTCGGCCCGAGGCCCGGACGATGGGCGTGTTGTTGTGCCGCACGAAGGTGGCCACCACCGTGGTGGTGGCCATAATGCCCAGCACGGCCAGGAGGAGCGGCGGGGCTGCCCAGGGGGAGGACCAGCTCAGGCGCACCACAGGCGTGGGGCGGCAGCCCGTGTGGTTGGGCGTGGGCCTCATGTCACGAGGACAGGCCTCGCACGTGAACTCATCCACCTGGAAGCGGTACCCATCACAGGCCTCGCAATGCCAACAGCAGGGAACGCCCTTCACCATCTTCTTCCGCTCCCCTGGCCCGCAGGGGAGGCTGCACAGAGACGAGGGCAGCTCGTGGGGGTCACCAGACCACTGCAGGGCCTCCACCTGGGATGCACAAAACACAGGCTGGTGGCCTCTGCCTCCGGGATCCCCGGCCCATGCCCACCCGGGGCCCAGTCTTCACACTCACATCCAGTCTGAGGGTCTCTGCCCACTGGCCCACTGCCTGGTACCCGCCACTGCTGGCACTGCCGTTGGTCGCCTGGTACTGGAAGATGTCGTACCGCCCAGGCGCATCTCCGTTCTCGTTGAACATCACAGGGGTGCCCGCGCTGCCTGGAAGGAGAGCCCGGCATCCTCGTTGGTCCTCCAGCCCAGCAGAGCTGGCCTCCTGGGGAGGCCCCAAGGGCCAGCAGGAGAAAGGAGGGGCTTAATGAACACCACTCCTCATAAGGGAGGTGCAAATCCAAGCCACAGGGAGATCCCCCTTCACCCACTGGGGTGGCTTCTATCCAAGAACCAGAAAATAACAAGTGCTGTGAGTGTGCGGAGAAATCAGAGCCCCTGGGCACGGTGGATGGGAAAAGGCTGCAGCTGCTGCAGAAAGCTGCCTCCTCAAACAATTAAACACATTCCCCAGCAATTCTACTCCCGGGCAGATACCCAAAAGACTAGAAAGCAGAGTGGCAAAGAAATACTTGTACAGCCGCGTCCATAGCAGCATTATTCACATAGTGAGAGCAACCCGAATGTCCACTGTATGAATGGCCCAAATGGGGCCCATTCATACAGTGGGACGCGATTCAGCCTCCAAAAGGGAGTTCTGACCCATGCTATAAAATAGATGGGCCCTGAGGACATGGTGCTTAGTGAAACAAGCCAGTCACACGTGGGCAGATACTGTCTGATGCTACCACAGGAGGTACCGAGGGGAGAGAATTCATAAAGAGGGGCAGTGGAATGGTGGTTGCAGGGCTGGTGGGAGGAGGACGTGGGAAGTCGTTCACTGTGTACAGAGTGTTGGTTTCATAGATGAAGAGTTCTGGGGATGGATGGTGGTGACGGCTGCACGACATTCGGATTTTTTTTTTTTTTTTTTTAATTTTTGAGACAGACTCTCACTCTGCCGCCCAGCTGGAGTGCGGTGGTGTGATCCTGGCTCACCACAACCTCTGCCTCCCAGGTTCGAGCAGTTTTCTTGTCTCAGCCTCCTGAGTGGCTGGGATTACAGGTGCCTGCCACCATGCCCAGCTAATTTTTTATTATCCTTTACACAATTTAAAACTTTTTGTATTTTCAGTAGAGTAACTAAAAAAATTTTGTATTTTTAGTAGAGACAAGGTTTCACCATGTTGGCCAGGCTGGTCTTGAACTGCTGACTTGCAGTGATCTGCCCACCTCGGCCTCCCAAAACGCTGAGATTACAGGAGTGAGCCACTGTGTGGGGCCTGAATGTATTTAACACGACTGAATTCTCTGCAGAGTGATCCTGAGGAATACAGCTGTGGAATTTTTGTCCAAGCTTCAAATGATTTTCAAAGGATTTTTCCCATATGAAAAAAGAGAATACTGGCATCTGTTGAAATTCAGAAGCTCTGAAATTATAATTACAGTATTTTTTTAATTGCACTGAAGTGTACACACATAAAGCAGGTCTTTCACCCAGTGAACAGGATGTTTTGCTTTAGCAGCAGTGACATAAAATTCCATGTTAGATAAGCATATGTTGCCTACCTTGTTATTAAATATTCCTTGAAAAACAAAACAAAACAAAACAAAATGGTTAAGGTGATACATTTTCTATTATGTGTATTTTATCACAATTAAAAATGAAAAAAGTTTCACTGTCCAGGCTAGGGGATGAGTTCAGACATGGAGAGAGGTCTGAGGGATAGTATGAAATCGGAATGACCGGAACAACGAGCTCCATTTTTCTTACCAGCTTGTTCCATCAGCCTACAGAAGGGCTCCGGAGTAATACTAAGCTGAAATGATTAGCAGAGAGCATGGCGGAGAGAAGGTGGCGAGTGAGTGTTTAGTGGAAGAGCGGAGTTTTGAACTGTGTAAAGGATAGTAACTGAACAGAAAGTCATCTCTCCACAAACTGTGGACACAGCTTGAGCCCACCGGCGTCTTCTCAGAAGACGCAATTTGGAGCCCTGACCACACACCAAGGCTGGTGCCAAGGGACACATCAGACCCACACCTGTACCTAGCGTATGACACAGAGAGGGCAGTGAGTCCCTGGGTGGGCCCCCCACGCAGTCTTAACTTCGCCCCACGTGCGCCCCCAGAGTCCACATGGCCTCAAGCTCTGCGCAGTGGAGGGGAGTGCTGTGTGATCCACTGAGGGTTCCAGGCAGAAGCGCTCACAGAGAAACTCCCCAGCGTCTGAATGTGCAAAACAGCCGGGGGAACACTGAAGCCTGAGAGGGAGTCATGTTAAAAAGTGGGGACCGGGGCCGGGCGCGGTGGCTCAAGCCTGTCATCCCAGCACTTTGGGAGGCCGAGGCGGGAGGATCACGAGGTCAGGAGATCGAGACCATCCTGGTCAACGTGGTGAAACCCCGTCTCTACTAAAAATACAAAAAAAAAAAAAAAAAAAAATTAGCTGGGCATGGTGGCACGTGCCTGTAATCCCAGCTACTCAGGAGGCTGAGGCAGGAGAATTGCCTGAACCCAGGAGGCGGAGGTTGCGGTGAGCCGAGATCGCGCCATTGCACTCCAGCCTGGGTAACGAGCGAAACTCTGTCTCGAAAAAAAAAAAAAAAAAAAAGTGGGGACCGGAACTTGTCTCAAGTTTCTGACACTCAGCCCCAGGCGCCCCGACTCGACGACGCAGCCCCTACCAGAGCTTTCACCCGGAGGTCATCCCAGCCTCCACAGGCAAAGCCATCCTGCCTGCTGTCTTCACTGCTGCAGGTGTGCAGACCCACTCACCATTGAAGCGAACAGCTCGGATATACTGCAGCAGTGTGCGCCCGTCGGCGGGTTCCATCGCCGGGCACAGGCCTGTGTGCCCGGGGCAGAGTGCCTGGTGCATGCTGTGGAGGGCGTGGGCAATGGCATACACCGCATCGATCACAAACTGCACCTTGCCCTCCTGCTCGTAGGTGGAGTCCCGGCCGATGCGTTCCTCGCCTGTCCTAGGGATGCCCAGAGAAAGCGTGCCCGGCCCCCATGCACCCAACCCGGCCTCCCACCTTCCCTCTCCCCACCCTTGCCACCCTGGGCAGCTCTCACCTGTGCATTTGCGGGTGGAATCATCTGACTGGGTACCTGAGCCGGTCAGTTTGCAGTTAAAATTCTCCTCCCAGAACTCGGCGAACCAGATGTTCCTGCGGTTGTTCTCCAGGGATCGAGTCATGAAGTACTGGTCAAAACCTACAGAAAGGGAAGGAGGGGGAGGGTGGTGGTGACCCAAGCCAGCTGTGTTCCTCCTGTGTCTCTCTGCCACATGCTCACTTTGCAGCTAGGAGTGGCCACGTGACCAAGTTCCGATTGGCGGACTCAGAGCCAACTGGGGGTTCCAGGGTAGGATTTACATGCTAATGCAAGCTCAGAGCCTCACCAGTTGAAAGCCTTTTTATCCCTGCTCCTTCTTTCCTGTTAGGATGCTGCTGTGAAGACATAATGGGTGGTGCCTCAGCAGCCATCTTGTGACTATGAGACCACAAGCAGGAAGACATAAGGCAACCACAGGAAATGGTGGAACAAAAGAATGGACAGAGCCCAGGGCTTTGAGAGTGTCACTCACTCACTGCCCCACGCCTGAAGTTGCCAACTCTTAGACCGCTTGTTTTGTGATGAGATGCCTTTATCACTAAAACTGCCCTCAGTCCAGGCTGTCGCTGGCACCCAAATGCATCGTAGCTGGTGTGATGGTGTATATCCCCCTAAGACTGGGAAGTCCTAGCACCCAGGGCTCCCCGTTTCCAGGGTCTGTGTTTCATAAAATAGCCCTGACGGGTGTCATCAAGGCGTCCTCAGTCCAGCCTTGGGGAAAATGAACAATCCTATTGTAAGGTGATCCGCCGGTCCCTGCTGGATTCATCCAGATCCACAGGTGGGACTGGGGGTGCAAGGGCCGCATGACTGTGATCAACAGGGTGGTATAGTCCACAGCCTGGGTTTCTCTCCCTCCCACCCTCACCCTCAGATTAGAATGTATTTGGCAGAACTAGAAATACAGGCACTAAATTTCAAAACAAAACCAAAAACCAATAATTCTTCCCCTGTCCAGTGAGTGGAGTGTGCTTTTCCTCACGCCATCCCATTTAAGCACGGCTTGGAGGGATGTGTCCACAGATGATCAGAATCATGGGATCTGGGGATCTGAGAAGGGACCTGGATTATCACACCAATTACGCGATGCAGAAAAGAGCATCCCCAAGAGGGGGTGCTGGGGAGACACGTGGGCTGGGGAACTCAGTGCCCCTGGACTCACCGTCAATGGAGGCCCTTTTGGGGAGGATGGTGATGGCCCCAACGGCCACGTCCTCCAGGCTCAGGATAGGCGAGGTCTTGGCTCCCCAGCTGTCTGAGCCCACCCACAGGAAGTGGCCGGTCAGGTTGGCCTGGCGAGCTGCCTCTAGGACCCGCCTGGTAGGAACAGGGCTGTGGTGACGGAGGGTCTGGGAACCTCTTCCCGCTTGGCCCTGGCTCCTTCCCACTCTGTCCATCTCCCCTGCTCCACAAACGCTCACCAGATCCTTGTTTCTCAGGAAACATGGGGCTTGAGGCATTTGGCACACTTTCCCTGGGCTTACCTCTGACCCCAGGCCTGCCCACTTGCTCTGCTCACTGTAACCCACTGTAGGGGGGGAACTTCTTGGGGGAAAATCCAGTTAGAAGCCACCCCTGCCCCACACACCTCTGCCAACGTCGCACCCTCCCAGGCTGGATATGAGCTCAGGGCCAGTGGGTTTCGGGCCGAGGTCCGCAGCCTCTGTATGGACCCTGGGCTTCTTCCCTAACAGCCCGTTTTCTGCCCTCAGCTCCTCCTTCAGGTCCCTCCCCACACCCAGGAGCTGTAAACACAGACCCCAGTTCTGTGTGCTACTCGGTCTGGGTTTATGGCATCTCCCCAGACAAGTCTGCTTCGCCGCTGGGGGCACCCGACTCACAGCCAGCAGCAGGGAAGGTCCAGGGTGCGGGGAGCAGGGGAAAGGGAGGCAGGGAGGGTGTGTGTAAGGCAGTGACGTGCAAGAGCAGGGGCGGGACCCTCAGGGAGAGCCCTTGGGGCCCAGCGATGGTGCCGCTGTCCCACCTGATGTCATCCTCATTAGCAAAGATGATGATGCCCCGGGCGTTGGGCGTCTCCATGAGTCTCCTGATCAGCTTGTTGAACTCCCCTGGCTTTGGTTCCCTGGGAATCTTGATGGACTGGGCAATACAGACCCCCCCTGGGTGTTGGGGGTGCCAAAGTCAGCTTCTGTCGCACCCACCCACACACCCACCTGGTAGGGCTGTGTACCCTGGCTGCGGGGTCTGCAGGGGTGAAATCTGGCCTGCACCATCCGCCAGGCTTGAGGCAGGGCTGAGTCCTCCAAAGGAGAGGCCCTGCCCACATGGAGCACCAGCCAGGCCACCTTGGCCCTGGAGCCCACCATGGACCCAGGCCCTCATCTCCCTGCTTCTGCCCCACCCAAGGGCCCTGGGCCCACCCTCTGTAGACCCCTTGGTGCCTTGGAGTCCCCAGCTCACCAGCCTCTCGGGAGATCTGAACAAAGGCCTCAACCCCGCTTTCGCCATAGTTGCCCTCAGAGGCCAGCGTGGACACATAGTTCCATCCCAGGGCCCTCACGATGTCCACCATGGCCTGGGCCTGGTAGGAGTCAGGTGGCACCACCCGGGAGAAGAAGTCATAGCGCGTGGAGTCGCTGAGCTCCGGGGCTGTGGAGGCATAGCTGATCTGGGGTATCTGGGGGCAGGAAGGACAGCTGGGCTGTGGATGGAGGTCAGTAACTCGATAGAGGGAGGGCAAGGGGGGCCCAGGACATGCACGGGGCACAGACGGTGTGGGGGGCAGGGACCTGGGACACAGATGGGGCATGGGAGGTTTGGGGTGGGGACCTGGGGCCACCTGGAGCAGCCACCTGGAAAGGCCAGAAGGTGTGGGGCAAGGTCTGCGTTTTGTGAGTGGGCCTGAGAACTCTGTGAAGGTTGTGAACGTGGGAGGTATGCAGGTCCAGGGGAGGGGGCAGAACGGCCACGTGCAGTAGTACAAGCTGTGTCCCGAGCAAGAACCCCCAGCAGAGGACCTGCAGCCCATCCAGCTGCATCTGCGTGTCCTAATCAGCCCCAGGGGAAAGTACATATTCCTGATTCACACCAAGGGGCGGTCTGCAGGGGCGAGCAGCTCGAAGAGGGATTAGGGCAGACGGGGGAGCAGCGGCAGGTGTTTGATTTAAGGCTTCGTCTGGCCTAGGATCGGGTTTGTTGAAAACTGGGTTTCTCTGCGTGCATTAGAGTGATTAACAGCAGAGATCAGAGGCTGAAGTGACCAGGGAGTGTGGAGGCGGAGGCACGGGGCTGAGAAGACAGGCAAGAGGGGGCTCCGGGGCTCCAGGGCAGAGGGGCTACAGCAGGAGCTAGTGTGAAGGCCAGAGGCACAGAGGTTTTAGAAGGGGAGGCGGGGCTGGCCCAGGGTTGTCAGAAACAGGATAGAAGGTGTGGAGGCAGCATGAAAAGGAAGCAGGGAGGGGCAGGGAGAGAGACAGGAGCGAAGGTGGTAGTGGAGAGAAACAAGAAGGTGAGAGAGAGAGAGAGAGAAAAAACCCAGGAGAACAGGAGGCAAGGCAGTCCCCACGGCCACAGCTCAGTGAGCAATGGTGTGGTCCTCTTAGCTCTCCGGGACACTTGAGTTTGGGAAGAACGTTCCTCAGGGAAGTTGCCTGAAGATGCCTGCCAGCACAGGGCGGCCGGGAAATGACTGTATTGTTTCTTTTAGACCAGGAACTGCAGCATCTTGCCTGCGGCTGTCGTTCCCACAGTTTTTATTGTTTTAATGTTTGCATTTCTAGCCCCGCAGCGCCACCTCAGCCTGGGCTGAGATGGCAGCAGCAAGCCCTGGGCTCACAGGGTCCTGCCCCCTTGAGTCCCCAACTGGGCCCTTTGAAAGCCCTGGGGTTTGGGATCTCTGCATTCCATCTAGACGACACAGACAGAAACTCGAGCTCTGGGCAGGGCCGGGGACGCACACGAGCGGCTGAAAAACCCCTGGGCCGCAGCACAGCCTCTCTGGTGCCAGCATGGAGGTGTGTGTCTGGCCACATTAACACTGCCCACCCGAGGAAACGGGGATGGGGGCTTCCATGTGCTCAGCCGATGGGGAGCAGCCCAGCCTGCGTGGAGCAAACGCAGACGCTGCTCCCGGGAGAGTCGGAGAAACTCTCAGGAAACAGAAGTTCCTCCCCTAGGCAGATGGAAGCTAGGCCCTCCTACTTCACAGACGGCCGCATGCAAACGGTGCTTCCTCCCCGCACCCCCCCCCCCCCCCGACGGAACTCCAGAAAAACGGTCCCACAACCCCCAGTTAATGACCAAATCGAAAACTCCCAAACTCATATGCCAAAGCCCCCTAATCCCAATTCCTCTGGCCCCTAGAATTGCAAGGAACACGCTGTCCCTCACAGGACAGTTCCCTACATTTGAGGACGGGGCCGGCCTGGGTACCTGCACACGGCAGGGTGCAGGACACCGGCGCTCAGAAAGGAACAGCCCGCCCCGCTCTTGGACGCCCCTTGAGGGAGGGTTCAAGGCAGACATTTTGAGAATGAATTTAAATGATCAAAAAAGAGAAGGACCAGACCTTTCGGGCCTATCTACCCTCCACAGCAGCTCAAGGACACGTCCCAGTTGCTGCTCTGGAAGAAGGGCCCCGTTCCAAAGAAAACTCAAGTTCATCACTCGAGCCTACGAGGTCCAGGAGGCAGGAGCACCTAGCGTGGTTGCAGGGGGTGTGCCCAGAACAAGGACACCCGAGCAGGCCGGCAAATGGGGACTTAAGTCCAGGCCGCCCTCCCCAACCAACCGGCTTAGGCGTAGGTGGCACCCGCCGGGGAAGGGGCGCCCTTGCGGGACCGGGTAGACAAGGGCGGCTGCAGTGGTTGGGTGGATCCGATTCAGTCCTGCGTCGGGCCCAGCGAACAGGATTTCTTTGACGCTGTGTGAATTCGAGTGATTAAAACGGAGACTCTTCCAGAAGTAAAGAAAGGAGACTCGGGCCACCCCAGGGCGAGGAAGGGAGAGAGACTCTCTCGGCCACACGGCCCTCACCGCAAACAGGCGCAGAACGTTGGCGACCATGATGGAGACGGAGCTGGCCGAGGCGCCCACGACGGCCACGACGCGCTCAGGGGGCGCGGTGCGCAGCGGAGGGACGCCTCCCGGGCAGCGCACGCCCACCTCGTCGCCGTCGCCGCGGCCGCGGATCAGCGCCTGCACGAAGCTCAGCGCCTGCTCCAGCGCGTAGGTGTCCCGCGAGCAGGTGTCCAGCAGCCGCGCGCCCAGGCGCACGCCGGGCAGCAGCTCGGGGTCGGCGTTGACGCGGTCCAGCGCGTACAGCATGGCCTCCAGCCGGTGCACGCCCTGCTCCTTCTTCAGCGGCCCGCACGCCCGGCCCGCCGCGCCCCGCGCGTGCACCGGGAACAGGCCGCCCAGCGTCAGGCCGCCCGCCAGGCGCACCGAGCCCGCGGCGCGCGCCAGGCCCGCCTGCGCCAAGCACGCCAGGGCCAGCAGCGCCACGAGCAGCGGCTCCCGGGCGCTCCCGGGCCGCGCCATCGGCTCGTCTAGCGGGCTGCGGGAAGACAGAGGGGTGGGGAACGCTCTGAGGGCTGGGGGAAGGAGGGCGCGGGCTCAGGGCGCCGGGAGGGACACCGGGGTCCGGGGGAGAAGGCGCTCCGGGCGCGCCTTCCACTTTGGCTCTGGGGAGTTAGCGCAGCTGGCCTGCCCAGGCGTCCGTCTCGCTCTCACCGGCGCTGAACCCGATCGCCTGGGGTCCCGCCCGACCACCGCCTCCACCCCTCCAGGCCCCCCACCTCCTGACGGCCTGGCCCCTCTTCCTCGAGGTCCATCCCCAGCGAACACCCAGGCTCCCTCCCCAGCCCAGCCAGTCACCTGCGCCAGCCGCTATGGGTTCAGGACAAGTCTATGACAGATGCCACCGAGGTCCTGAGCGACAGAGGATTTAAGGATTCTGGGGAGGGACGAGAGGCCACTCAGAGGGTGGAGACCCCTCCTGAGCGTGGGGGCGGCGGCGCTGGCCCTCCCTGAAGCCCGGTCCCCTCCCTCTCCTAATCTCTGGGTCTGTCTCCTGGTTTCCTGTCTCTGGTTTGTGTCCGACTCCGACTCTGGCTGTCTGGCTGCGGCTGTGTCTGACACGGAGCCTCTGTCCATCTCTCCGTCTCTGCCTCCGCCTCCAGGTCTCCTTGTTCCTCAGTCCCCGCCTCTGGCTTTCTTGTCGCTGTCCTCTTCTTGGAAATCTTCCTCTGTCCCTTCCTGTCTCTCCCTGACGTTATCTCTCTGTGTCCCTAACGACTTTCTGTCTCTCTCCCTCTGTCCTGTCTGCCAGTGCTCTTGATGGCAGTTACCTAAGGTACTGCCCGGCTTTCTCCTTGCAAAACCCTGCAGGGCGCAGGGGCTGCCTGAGCTGGGACGGCCTAAGCAGCAGGAGGTAGAGCAAGGGGCAGGGAGGGGCCCGGAGCGAGCAGCCTTTAAATATGAGCGAACTTACCACACCCTGCAGTCGGGAAACAGCTCTCGAGGAGTGAGTTGCCATGCCCAAGGGCATGCAACTGGCATGTGTGGGCATCGGGATTCGCACCCAGAATGGCATGAAACGCCAGCGCCCACTGCCCTTGATGGGGGGAGGGGAGGGCCGCCTCTCCCTGCAGCTCCCACTGCCCGCTCTTGCCTGGGAAGATGGAGTCCTCATGGGTTGTTCTGTCTGTGTCTAAAGCCTCCCTGGGCTTTGGGTCTGAGGCAGCGACTCGAGCTGTGGCATGCACTGCGTGAGGCTCTCGGTACCTAACTTTCCCCGTCTCATCGTGGGGGCCAAGGTGAGGGGGCTTGGCCAAAAGATGCCTTTACCATCGCCCCCCTCTGAGGCCCAGGATTTGGCTCTCTGATGCCAAGAGAGCAAAGGGCATCCTGGAGACAGGTGGTGACCTCCTAGCCACAGGGATTAGCCGGCTTCTCATACGAGGCCTGAGCCGGCTTGGGCTCCATTAGACAGACTGGATTAGGGTGGCTGCAGGGATTTGGGCAAGAATGGCAGAGGGAGCGAGCAAGAAACCTGCCACTTTCTCTCTTTCCCCACCCCCCAGGCCCCTATAGTTTGTACTGCCAGGGCCACCTCTCCTGGTGGGAGCCCAGAGTCAGCAGGCTGGGTCTAGCCCGGCTGCTATCCGTTTTAACAGTGGGAAGGGTGGGGAGCTTAGCTGGCACAAGGCCCTGAGCCTGACATTGAAAAGGACTGCACAAGTGGGCTTGGGAGGTGGGTGGGCCCTTCCCTGTCAGGAACAGGCCTGACAGCTTGGCATGACCAAGGACAGACCACCAGGAAGCAGGGGCAGCAGCAGGGGGACTGGCAGGGAGACTGGCAGGGGGTTTTCACCCTGTAGGAGGGAGGTGCACACACCTGTGAGCAGGGGGCTGGAGAAGGAGAGGGGGTGGCAGGATTTTAGGCCTGATGGAGACTGGTCTGTGGGCATGGAGGATGGCATCACTGCTGGGGCATTCCCTGAGGAAACGAGGACCAGAGACAGAGCTGGGCAGGTCAAGGAGGGCAGAAGCCAAGAGGTGAGGTTTGGACGCAGGAAAGCAGAGGCTTCATGATTCGTGAGCCTGGAACTGAGGAAAGAGGCCAGGGTGGGAGGAAAGCTGAGGTGGGATCACCATGGTGGTGTTTAAAGCCGTGGGATGCAGGAGCTCCCTGGGGCCGAGGGTGTGGACAGGTGGTGAGGACGGAGCCCCAGGAACCCCCACATGAGGGGGCTGAGCAGAAGTAAGGAGACTGGGAGGGGGTGGCTGAGGACTTGGAGTTGAGAAGCAAGAGAATAAGTGGCAGAGGGGCCCGGAAACAAAGATTGAGACAGGCGGGAACATTCATAGAATTCGTTCAGCCCCATGCAGTGGCAGAGGCCACAGTGCACGTCGCACACGTGAGAAGAGGCGAGGAGGCCGAGGCCCCAGGCCACGCCACCCAGAGGCCCCACGCCACGCCACCCAGAGTTCCCACGCCTCGTTGCCCAAAGTTCCCACGCCTTGCCACCCAGAGGCCCCACGCCATGCCGCCCAGAGTTCCCACGCCTCGCCGCCCAGAGGCCTGTGGCTTGGAAAACCCCTGCAGCCTTCTGTGATTTTAGCTGCAGCTGCTGCCATTAACAAGCACACAGGAAAGTAAAAGCTGGGCTGCTGCCTTCAGCTTGTGTCCACACGTCCAACCCCAGGGCCGGGCCATTCCGTGTCTCCTCCAGACCAGCCCCCACCTTTAACAACCACACGGTTCCAGTTGCAAAATTAGTTTAAAGCTCTATGTTCCCAGGTTTGCATAATGGCTAAGCTTCCAGTCCCAGGTTTGGGATTTAGACATATTCCACTCTCTCTTTTGTTGGGAACATGTTTTGTGGGTGAACCGGTGCGTCTAGCATGGACTCTGGCACAGCGATGTTGAAAAGCACGGGGTCTGTACCTGGGAAGCCTACCCGATCCCTCCCAGAATGTCCTGTGTGGAGTAATGTGGGGTGTGTCTGGGAAGCAAGCCCCACTAGCCTGCTGCTCCCAAGTGCCCTCACACCCCCAAGAGGAGCCACAAGCCCCTCATGGCAGCGGGGCAGGAGTTTGGGCCTTGGCTGTCACCGAGACCCAGCGTCACCTCCCTCCAGCCTTCCCTGTTGATCGCTGGCCTCCTCACTGTGCTCTTCAGTGCTCGGCCTCCCTGTGACGTACTGCCCGAGGACCAGCTTTTCCAGCCATGGTCACCAGAGGCGCTGCTGCCACCGCAAGGCCTGGTGATGCTGGGAGACCCATCAGCCGGGAAGGAAGCAGGCCAGGTGCCGTGGCTCCTGCCTGTGGTCCCAGCACTGTGGGAGGTGGAGGCGGAGGCGGAAGATTGCCTGAGCTTGGGGGTTTGAGAACAGCCTGAGCAAGATAGCAAGACCTTGTCTCTGCAAAAAATACAAAAATTAGCCAGGCATGGTGGTGCACGCCTGTGGTTTCAGCTACTCAGGAGGCTGAGGTGGGAGGATCCCCTGAGCCCAGGAAGTCAAAAATGCAGTGAGTTAAGATGGTGCCACTGCACTCCAACCTGGGCAACAGAGCGAGATGCTGTCCTCTTCCCTCACGCCCCCGCCCCCACCACCCGAAATAAAAGCAGCCTGAGGCTAGGACTTCGAGGATGAGGAAAGGGAACAGGGTCTGGATGAAGAGATGTTGCCAGACCTCCTCAGAGCTGGACCAGGACAAGCAGTCACCTCTCCAGCCTCCCTAGCCAGGGAGAGTGCCTGCGGGGACACCCAACCACAGGGCGCAGGGCCCTCCTGCAGCGTCCTGATTCAGCTGCTGGGGCTCCATGCACTTTTACAAAACGCAGGACCTCATTTAAAAGGTTGCTCCAAGAGAAGTCCTGTTGCTCCTGCCCCTGGGACTGCTTTTCTCAGCTGGGCGGCCACAGCAAAGTCCCACAGACAGCTGGCCACAGAACAGAGATTCTCTTTTCATGGCGAAAAGCTTTGATAACAGCCAGTCTGATTTCATAGGCAACCAATGAGCAGATTAATGAGTCATTTAACTTTCTTTACTTACAACCAACATTCCCCTCAAGAAAGATGAACCCAGAATGCATCTTCTTGCGTTCACCAGCATAACTCAGTACAAATGAAGTCAGTGGTGTACCCCGACTTACAGCATAGCATACTGCAGTGTGAGTCAGTAAAACAAGCCTTCTCCTACTCCGGGTCCTGGCCCCCGGCCCCCCATTTCTTGGTGTGTGCAGGAGGAGAGAGAGTCCTCTTGTTCTCTGCTTGTGAGGCCACCAGTCCTATCAGATTAGGGCCCCACCCTTATGACCTCATCTAACCTAATCATCCCTTAAAGTTCTGCTTTCACAGACACTCCCATTGCCAGTTAGGGCTTCTGCATAAGAATTTGGGGGACACAACTTGTCTGTATCCCTCTGACTCTGCCTGAAGCATCCAGGGGAAAAAGCAAAGGGCACCCAGCAGAATTGCAGGGTGGGGGTTTAGTGCACACTCAGGGCTCCAGAGCCCAGGTCTAGATCTGAGCCAGGTCACTTTTTATCAAGGCGAAGTTGAGCAAGTCTCTGTACCTTTCTTTAGCTTCAGGGTCCACATCTTTTTTTTTTTTTTTTGAGACAGAGTCTCCCATTGCCCAGGCTGGAGTACGGTGATGAGATCTCGGCTCACTGCAACTTCCGCTTCCTGGGTTCAAGTGATTCTTCTGCCTCAGGCTCTGGAGTAGCTGGGATTAGAGGCACAAGCCACCATGCCCAGCTAATTTTTGTGTTTTTAGTAGAGATGGGGTTTCATCATATTGGCCAGGCTGGTCTCGAACTCCTGATCTCATGATCCTTCTGCCTTGGCCTCCCAAAGTCCTGGGATTTTCACAGGCGTGAGCCACCATGCCCAGCCATCAGTGTACAGATCTTTTAAGTGGAAAACTTGATATGCCAAATTCTAGTGTTTTAAAATTTCCATTCAGTGTTTCTAATCCTAGTGTGTAGGCTTTTGCATATTTCTCTTAAGAGTCTGGTTAGAAACAGAGTAGTAATGAAATTGCTATAATAGGTGATGAGAGCTCTCATATATATCTCTCTCCTTAATTCTCACAACACCCTGCTGAAGTAGGTGTTAGTATTATCCCCATATTGCAGACGAGGAAACCAAAGGGCAGAGGAGCACAGAGATGTAACGAACCGGGTTGCCAGGGTACAAACATCTGACAGTATGGCGGGGCTCGCGGAGCCACACCTGGCCGATCCCTGAGCCTGGCCGTTGCTCATTAGGTTATAAAGATGGCATCCTGGATAGAGACTTTCTAGCCATTTTCTCCCATTTATTGCAGATGAAATCTGGACAGAAAAGGAATTGAGAGAACTCCAGAGATTGCAGTTTGTGTATTTTGAACCATGTGGTTTTTTGTTCTAGGAGAATTCTAGTTCCAGAATTCCTCTGGAAACAGGTATCTCTTACCCTGTTTATTAGTGTGCTATGATTTCCATAACAAAGTACCACAGACCGGATGGCTTAAACAACAGACTTTTTTTTTTTTTGGTCTTGCAATTCAGGGACGGAAGCCAGTTGGCAGTTGTGTGACCAGGATTCTCATGATCAGCATCAGCTTAGCTCAGGATCCACAGCAACCCAACCCCTGAGATGGAGTGCTGGAGGCCACAGCAACACACACACACACACACACACACACACACACACACACACACAAACACAATGGGGAGAGAGAGAGAGAGAGAGCGCAAGCGCAAGAGCAAGAGACCGGAAATGGTGAGACTACAGAGTTGTGGGTAAAAGACAGTCTTTTCAATCAATGAAGTGGGAAAAGTTAGTACTCCTATGAAAATAAATGGAACTACACCCCTACTTCATTCCACACCCCAAAGTCAATTCAGATGCATTATTTATCTAAATGGGAAATGCAAACTGTATTAGTCTGTTCTCACACTGCTATAAATAACTACTTGAGATTAGATAATTTCTGAAGAAAAAAGGTTTAATTGACTCAGAATACCACATGCTCTACAGGAAACATGGTTGGGGAGACCTCAGGAAACTTACAGTCATGGTACAAGGGGAAGGAAAAGTAGGCATGTCTTCATGTGGCCAGAGCAGGAGGGAGAGAGAGAAGGGAGAAGTGCTGCACATTTTAAAATAACCAGATCTAGTGACAGCTCAGTCACTATCATGAGAACAGCAAGGGGGAAGTCTGCCCCCATGGTCCAATCACCTCCTACCTAGCCCCACCTCCAGTCCTCAGGATCACAATTCAACATAAGATTTGTGTGGGGACACAAATCACAAAGCAATAAAATAGGTCAAAGATTGTATGTGAGAGTATTTCATGACCTTAGGGAAAGATACCTTAAACTGAACACAAAAAAACACTAACTATAAAAGAAAGGAACTGTAAATTTCAAAACCCTAAAATTAAGACCTCTCTTGCAGACAGCATAAAGATAAGGATGAACTGTTGATAATGATCAAAGCGATACGACAGGTTTATAGGATTTTGTAACACTATTTTTCTAGAAAACAAAACGAGAGAAAAGACACCGTAAAGAGAGTGGAAAGGCAAGCCACCAAGTGGTAGAAGATGTTTACAACTCATGTAATTAAGAAAGCGCTCATTTTCAGAATGCAGACTGAACTTCTATGAATCAATAATAAAAACACAAATTACACATTAGAAAAATGGACAAAAGATTTGAGCAGTCAGTTCACAAAAAAAGGGTATCAAAATATCAATAACAATATGAAAAAATTCAGCCTCATTAAAAATTAGGGAAATGTAGATTAAAACCACAATGAGCTATCCAGCAGAAAGGCTAAAATGGAAAAGACTGAAAATTTCCTGTGTTAAGGGTGCTGAAGAATAGGAACCCTCATACACTGCCAGCAGGAGGGTAAATTGGTACACTTCTCAAGAACACAATCTCGAATTATTTACTAAAGTTGAAGATATACATGCTCTAGGTCTCAGCAATTATATTTGTAGGTATATTCCCTAGAAAAATGAATGCACAGATATATGCATAAGAACATTCAAGGTACCATTATTTATTTAAAAAATGGAACAAATCAAAAGTACATTGTAGAATGAACGAATAGCTTGTGGTATTCCGTGCACTGGAATGGAATATTATATAGAAAAAGAAGTGAGCCAAAGTGATACACAATAGCACAGATTAATCTTCCACATAACTGAATACACATACTTTAATTCCATTTTACATAGCATCCATAAATGCGCAAATAAACCATAGTGTTTGAGATGCACACTTCAGTAGTAAAAGCACAAAGAAATGCAAAGAAGGATCATGACTGGGTGGTGACTTGTGAGGGTGCTTGTGGATTGTGAAGGATTATACGGCTGTTTTATTTACACTCTTCTGCTACACTGAACATTTACGGTCTTGCATTTTAAAAATGTATGTGTTACTTTTCACAATTTAAATATTTTAAAACATAAAAAGCAGGACAATTAGACAGAAAAATGTAAGATGTGAGAACTAAATTGAAGTATACTAGTAACTCAGATAAATGTAATTCTGCTTGATGTTTCAGTGAAGAGACAAAAATTTCAAGTTTTTGGGAAACAAAATCTAGTTTAATGTTGCTTATAAGAGACTCCCCTGAAACATAAATCTGCGAAGTTATCACTGTCGGCTGCATGTGAGTGTTCCCTGGAAGAACCTACTTGAAAGGTATGTCTTTATTTTACCTAACTCAGTGCTCACCCAGTGCTAAAAGTTAGAAATAAAAGTGGGGATGTTATTACCAACCTTAGAGAAATTTAAAAAAGCTATAAGAGAATACTGCAAACATTTGTATGCTAACAAATTAGATGACCTAGATGAAATGAACAAATTCCTGGTAACACACAACCTACCAAAACTGATTCAAGAAGAAATAGAAAATCTTAACAGACCTATATTGTTATCAGTAATCAAAAAACTCCCAACAAGGAAAAATCTATGTTTCATTGGATAAGTTCTGGCAGACAGTTAAAGAAGAATGAACATCCATCCTTCTCAAACTCTTAATAAAAAAAAAACAAAACCAGAGCAACAACAAAAGAGGAGAGAACCCTTCTTCAACCTTTGTGTATATGAGGCCAGCATTAACCTGGTACTAAACCAGACAAAGATGTGGAAGTCAACTACAGACCAATATCACTTATGAATTGAGAATACAAAAAAAAACTTCCACAAAATACTAGAAAACTGAACCCAGTGGCATATAAAAAGGATTATGCACCAGGAGCATGTGGGATTAATCTCAGAAATGCAAAAGTAGTTCAACATATGAAAATCAATCACTATAACTCACCACATTAATAGAATGAAGGAAAAAAGAACACATGAGCATCTGAATCAATGCAGGAAAAGCATTTTTAAAAACTGAACATGCTTTTAGAATAAAAACAATCAGAAAACTAAGAATAAAAAAGTGACTCTTTCAACACAGTAAAGGAAATGTATGAAAAACCCATGGCTAACATACTCAATGGTAAAAGATGAAAAGCTTTCTGCCTAAAACCAGGAGCAACACAAGAATGCCCACCTTCATCACTGGTATTCAATATTGTACCAGAAGTTCTAGCCAGAGCAATTAGGCCAGAAAAAGAAATAAAAGACATATATACTGGAAAAGAAGAAAACTCTCTATTCAGAGATGACATGAATCTTTATTTGGAAAGTCACAAAGAATGTACAAAAAACCCTACTATAGCTAACAAATGAATTCATCAAATTTACAGTATATGGAATAAACATGAAAGTAAGTTATGTTTCTATACACCAGCAATAAGCAATCTGAAAAGTAAATTAAAATCAAACACCTTTCACAACAATATTCAAAAGAATAAAATAGCAATAAATTTCACCAAGAAAGTGAGAGACTTGGGCACTAATAACTATAAAATAAGGCTGAAATAAATTAAAGAAAACTTAAAATAAATTTTTAAAACCCTGTGTTCATGGCTTGAAAGATTTAATATTTTTCAGAAATGGCAAAGCCAATGCTTACATACACATGTAATTGCAAGAGGCCCTGACCAGCACAGTGTGGTATGGGCATAAGGATATCTAGATTAAGGGAATAAAATGAGGAGTCCAAAAATGTACTCTAACACATTTTCAGTCAGTTGATTTTGAAGGAAGGAATCAAAACCTATGGTCAACTGATTTTTGACAAGGGTGGTGAAACCATTTAATGTCGAAAAAAATGGTTTTTAACAAACAGTGCTGGGATAACTGGATATACATGCAAAAATATGACTCTGGACCCTTTTCTCACATCATACACAAAATTTAATCAAAATGGTTCAAAGACCTCAATGTAAGATTTAAAATCATAAAACTCATAGAATAAAATATAGAGGTAAATCATTATGCCCTTGGATTAGGCAACAATTACTTAGATATGGTACAAAAAGCACAAACACTCAAAGAAATAATAAATTGGAAGCTTTTAATTAAACAAAGTAAATTAAAAACAAAATTGAAAACTGTGGCCATCAAAGAAAACTACCAAGAAACTAAAAAAAGGAAACCAGGAACAGTAGAAAATATTTTTAAACATTCAATACATTCTACACATCTGATAAGAGTCTAACATTTAAAATTTGTACAGAACTCTTATACACACACACACACAGACAGAGAATGAAAGAGAGAGAGAGAGAGAGAGAGAGAGAGAAAGAGAGAGAGAGAGAGGGAGAGAGATATTTGTTTTAAAGAATTGGCTTGTGTGATTACGGAGGCCAGCTAGTCTAAAATCTGCAGAGTGGGCTTGCGGACTGGAGCCCCAAGAAGAGTCAGTGTTACAGTTCAAGTCCGAAGGCCATCTGTTGGCAGAATGTTTTCTTGCTCTGGTGAGGTGTGCTTTTTGCTCTATTCAGGCTTTCAGCTGATTGGATGATGCCCACCCCCATTATGGAAGGCAATCTGCTTTACTCGAAGTCCACTGTTCTATATGTAAATATCCAAAAACACTCTCACAGACACATCTAAAATAATATTTAACTAAGTATCAGTATTGTGGGCTAGACAAGTTGACACACAGAATTAACCATCAGAAGTCTACCACTTGTCAACATGGCATGCATATGTATCTGCTTAAACCATACTTAATCTCCAAACCAAGACAACAACAAGATCATACTTCTTCCTAACATGATAAACCCCTGCATACAATTGAAAGTGCATTAACCCTTTCCTCAGAAGAAGATGCAAAAGTCTTTAGGTGATGTTTGCTCTTCTCCTTGATATCTCATAACTTAAATACTATGAGGTAAAGTTAACAAATACTATGACATAAAGTCAACACATTGTACATTCATTACATAATGAGGGATAAGAGAGGGAAGAAGTATTACCAAAAACATATTCATAACCAAGCAAGAAAAAAATACTCATAAGTACAGTTCTCATTTTTATCACTGGTCATGTAGTCATGACCAGTCTTCCACTACCCATTCCATATTCCTTTTGCCCTCAGCAAACACCTCAGCTGGTTGTGGATCTTAACCTGATGGGGCTACCCCAACTTTTATTCCTAAAGGGGTTTGGCCATGAGCAGTGCTGCCTAACTGGTTGTTGTAGTTTTCCATTCTGTAATCACAGGACATTCACAGTGTTGGGCAACCACCACGTATATAGTTTTATATTGCTTTAGCGCTCATATTTAGGTCTTGGTTCCATGTGGAGTTAATATTTGTATATGGTGTGAGGTAGGGGTCCAACTTCATCCTTTTGCATATGGATACCAAGTTTGGTATATAAAAGGCCTTTATGGTAGAAAATATTTGGGCAGAGGGGACAGCAAGTGAAGATCTGGGTGCAGACAAATGCCACAAAACAATCAAGGAATGCCGCAAAACAATCAAGGAATATATAAGGTGTTTCTGCTAGACTATGGTATAGGTATTTCTGAAAATTATTGTGTTGTACTGCAGACAAAAAATAAACAGAGGTATTGGAATAATAGGATTGTAACAGACCATTCAAATCATAAGGAGGTTTGGAACCAGAACACTAATGAAAACCACAATCCTAATGAAAAATAACAGCAAAGTTAAAAGGGCATGATAAATTGTTACAAACACACATATATATATATATGTGCATATCTGTACATACATACTACATTAAACTGAGAACTTGACCTTTTAAGAAAGATAAAAGTATATTGGAGAGAAAGGATATGATGAAGGGTTGATGCCACTGAGTTATAAAGACCAAACAGAAGTGTTTGTGAGAGAACAAGGGGCCACACTAAGCTGAGAGAGACTGAGTCAAAGCCACAACAGGCACAGCCTCATATTCTCAAGTTATACTCTCTCAGCTGTGTTGTTTTGCCTGAATTCAGATCCTCTTACTTTGAGTGTAAAATATTAATGTGCTGGGAGAAAATCCCACACAAACCAAAACACTTTCAACATACCATCAAACTAATCCACAGTACAGAAATGCACTGGAACAAAATATGTTTTTTCACCAAACAATTTCAGAATAGAAAAAAGAAAACATTTGACAATGCCATTCATGAGGCTAATACTTAATATAAGAAATAAAATTTACAGGCCAAACTAAGGAATATAGATACAAAAATCCTAGTCCAATATTTGCAAACTGAAATACATAAATGTCATAACCAAGTCTGGTTTGTCCCAGAAATGCACTTTAGCAGATTAATGACTTAGGAAATCTATTAATGTAATTCACTGCATTAACAGATTAAAGGAAAAACATGATCATCTAAATGGATGCAGAAAAAGCATTTGATAACATCTAATATTCATTCATAATTTTAAGTGTTTCATAATCTAAGGATCTTCTTTAAAATGATGAAGTTATCTACTAAAAGCCTACAGAAAATATTGCATTCCATGATGAATTCTTTGAAGTAACTACTTCCTTTAAAATCAGAGCAAGAAAATACTTCAATTATCATCCCCTCTAAGGGGCACTAGTCAGTGCAAGAAAAAACGAAGTACAATGATTGATTTGGAAAATACACAGCTTTCATCATTTGCAGATTATATGATTGCTTACTATGTCAGTGTTCTCTATAGACAACAGAGAATAGATAGATAGACAGACAGATAGATAGATAGATAGATAGATAGGTAGATGTAACATACAGAGTTACATAAGTACATAGAGTTATTTATTTATCGTATAGACAGATATATTATATAGATTTATTAGAAGGAATTGGCTCATGCAGTTATGGAGGATGAAAGGCTCCAAGATCTACAGTTCGCACGTTGGAGACCCAGGAGATCGACGGTGTAGTTCCAGTCTGATTGCAAAGAGCTGAGAATCAGGAGAGCCTATAGCAGGCGTCCCCAAACTTTTTACACAGGGGGCCAGTTCACTGTCCCTCAGACCGTTGGAGGGCCGCCACATACTGTGCTCCTCTCACTGACCACCAATGAAAGAGGTGCCCCTTCCTGAAGTGCAGCAGGGGGCCAGATAAATGGCCTCAGGGGGCCAATGCGGCCCATGGGCCATAGTTTGGGGATGGCTGGCCTATAGTGTAAGTTCCAGTCCAGCCAGTAGCCTTGAGACCCATGCAAAGCTGATGTTTCAGTTTGAGTCCAAAGCCAGAAAAAACTGATGTTCCAGCTCAAGGCAGTCAAGGCAAGAGGAGTTCTCTCTTACTTGGGAAAATGTCACCTTTTGTATTCTGTTCAGAGCTTCAATTGATTGGATAAGACCCACTTACACTGCATTAAAACAATCTACTTCACACATTCCACTGATTCAAATGTTAGCTCATTCATAAATGCCCTCACAGACACACTCAGGATACTGACTGGCCAAATGTCTGGGTACCCCACAGACCAGTCAAGTTTACACATAAAATTAACCATGATAACTACATAGAAAATAATACATAAATATAAGAGCAATTCTAAAATAATTTGCATTTTATATACCAGGTACAAAAAGTTAGAAAATGTAACTTTAAAAAAGATTCCATTTATAAGAGCTACAAAAATATGTAGAATAACTAGGAATTATCTAAACAAAGATGGGCAAAAATCTTTAAGGAGACTCTTAAGACACTTTATTTAAAGACTTAAGGAAGAACTACATAAATTGGGTGATTAAAATGTCTATGGATAGCAAGATTCAATAATGTAAAAATTCTGGTGCTTTTCAAATTGATCTACAGATTAATGTAATCCCAAACTATATCCCAAAGGTATTCAGATGTTCACATGGAAACATGCTGATTGTAAAATATATGTTGAAAATCAAAGGACTAAAGATAATCAGGTGCCTCTTCAAGGATAAAACAAGATGATGTATCACAAAACTATATTAATTTATAAGCAATAAAAATGGTGCAGATTTAGACATATAGATGGACTCTATAGAATAGAGTCCTTAAAATAAGTTACACATGTCTATGGAAAATTTTCTAATGGAAATCTATATATATGGAAAACTGACTTTTCCATTTATAAGGAAAAAGACAAATTATCAACAAAAGATTTTGAGTTACTATAATGAAATGAGTAACTATAATGAAAAAGAATGAAACTGGATCCGTACCTCACACCATGCATAGAATTAATTCTAGATGGATAAAGGCAAATATTAGAATAAAGTTAAAACTTTTTTAATGTATGAGACTATGTTCTTTGAACTAAGTATAGTGATTATTAAATATGGTTAAAAAACACTAAACATTCTAGCCCCAAAGGAAAGGAATTATTAAATTGCCTATAAAACTACAAACTTTTGCTCACCAAAATACACTATAAAGGGAATGAATATTGTTGCCACAAACTGCTAGAAGATATGGGCAATGCAGTTAATTGACAAAGAATCAACAGGCATAATAGGTATAAGACATGAATCAATGAAAAGACAAAAACAACCTATGGAAACACTGTCAGAACACTTGAGGGCATTTCACAAAAGAAGAAACTGAAACTGACAGTAAACATACAAGAAGTTCAACTTCCTTAAGAATAAAATTAAAATTGAAACATCAATAGTTATCATTTCATTTTTTTATCCCACCTGATTGAATTTCAAGAAACTCTCATAAAAGATTTTTACTGTAAATTGGTTTAATCACTTCATAGTTTGGCATTATATTGTAAAGTTGAAGATACTGTGAAAGGAAAATAAATCTTGGGGCCCTAAAATCACTCAACTAAAGGGAAAAGTCAAGCTGAGAACTGCTTAGGGCAAATCTGCGTCCCATTCTATTCAAAGTTATCCCTCTGTTCACTGAGATAATTGCATATCTGATTGCTTCCTTTGGAAAGGCTAATCAGAAACTGAAAAGAATGCAGCCCTGCAAGGTGGCTCACGCCTGTAATCCCAGCACTTTGGGAGGCTGAGGTGGGCAGACAACTTGAGGTCAGGAGTTCAAGACCAGACTGGCTGACACGGTGAAACCTCATCTGTATTAAAAATGCAAAAATTAGCTGGGTGTGCTGGCAGGCACCTGTAATCCTAGCTACTTGGGAGGCTGAGGCAAGAGAATCGCTTGAACCCAGGAGGCGGAGGTTGCCATGAGCCAAGATCATGACACTCCACTCCAGGCTGGGCAACAAAGTGAGGCTTCACCTTAAAAAAACAAAACAAAAACAAAAACAAAAACAAAAACCTGTCCCTGCTTGAGTTGTCCCATCTTTCTGGATGAACCATTGTACATCTTACATAAATTGATTGATGCCTTACATATGTTGATTGATGTCTCATGTATCCCTAAAATTATAAAACCGAGCTGTGCCCTGACCACCTTGGCCACATGTTGTCAGAACCTCCTGAGGCTGTGTGACAGGTACACATCTCAAACTTGGCAAAGTGAACTTTCTAAATTAATGGAGACCTGTTTCAGATATTTGGGGTTCACAATGCATAGACCCAAAGCCCTGCAATTCCACTTCTGCAAATACCACCCGCCCCCCGCCAAAAGTTTCTCATTTTATGGACACCTGGATTCAATGAGCGTTGTTTGTGGAAACAACTCACAATGACCACTGACAGAATAATGAATAAATAAATTATTATAAAATTGCACAATGTATACTAAAGAACGATCAGAGTTAAGAATTTCAGTGACATATTTCAAAAATAGTTGAATCTTACAAAAACAATGATGAGCAAAACAGCAAGCTGGAGAAAATTAGACAGTTTATGGATACACACTTGGAAATGTTATTTTCTAAGAAGCAATGGAATAAGAAAAATCCAGGAGGATGGTTACCAATGGTGGTGGGAAATGGAGACATTAATAAGTAATAATGAAAATAAGAAGAAGATGATAATGTCTAGTAGATACATAGTGTTTGCTATTTACCACTGTTCAAAGTGCTTTTGATGCAGGATTTTTGCTCCATAGCTTAGCTAACTCCAGGTTTTTGTCTCACGAGCAGGAAGAATTAAGCACACAGACACTTGAACAGCGAGTCAGGCAGGGAGTTTTATTGAGTGCTGAAACAGCTTTTAGCAGGGAGGGAACATGGAGGTGGTCCCCCTTCCTGAAGGCAGGAGTGTTCCCCGTATGGCTGAGTCCAGGGTTTTTTATGGGCTCAGAATAGGGAGTGCGTACTGCTTGGTTTGTGAGAATGCAAAAAAGGTTAAAGTAAAGGTACCATTCAAAGGTGGGCATGATAGTGTGGAACACCAATTAGGAAAGGGTAGGTATACGTAAAACAGGTGAAGGATCAGGATCAATCACAGGAACGTGTGTCAAATGGGAAGGAGGATTCTCAATCTGGTCTGAGGATTTACCCAGGACTGGTTTCGCTAGAAGGGCTCTGCCTTCTGCCTCTATCATTTTTATATTTTATACCTCAGTTAATCCTCACGACAAGCCTCTAAGCAGTTACTTGTACTTTCTCCATCAGCAAAAAAGAAACTGATTTGAGTTCTCAAGCACTGCATCAAATGTTTCCTAATTTAAAAATAATAAACCACAGAGTAAACATTATCAATATTTAATACCTGTAAGCAGAAAAAAGGCAGTACAGTTGTTGCTGTTTTTTAATTTGGAAATAGGGATGTAAATTCCAGAAGAAATGAATAAGCTTGAAAGAGGTATTTTCTAGCTGTGATATCCTCTTTGGGGAGGGATGGTACGGGGCCTACTGTTTGATAATGGGACTTTCCCCTACCAATTGGCGTATATACTATGTGCATGCATTTCTTTCATACAGATAATTTACAGTGAAGTATAGCTAGAATAAAATGTCAGACAGAGCTGGTCTCTGAATGGGCAAGTTCTTTTTCTTTTCTTTCTTTTTTTTTTTTTTTTTTTGAGACGGAGTTTCGCTCTTGTTACCCAGGCTGGAGTGCAATGGCGCGATCTCGGCTCACCGCAACCTCCGCCTCCTGGGTTCAGGCAATTCTCCTGCCGCAGCCTCCTGAGTAGCTGGGATTACAGGCACACGCCACCATGCCCAGCTAATTTTTGGTATTTTTAGTAGAGACGGGGTTTCACCATGTTGACCAGGATGGTCTCGAACTCTCGACGTCATGATCCACCAGCCTCGGCCTCCCAAAGTGCTGGGATTACAGGCTTGAGCCACCGCGCCCGGCCAAAACTAGAACGACAAGTTCTTTTTCTGTGCTTTCCTCAGCTGAGTAAATGACACAGAAGATATTGTATGCATGAATTACAAAGGCATTTAAATATTAGAACGTCATGAAAGACTGCACGAAAAATTAAGACTAGTACAATATTTGTAACAAAAAGATACAAATATCGAAAGAAAACACTAAGTCCTTGTTACAGAATAAAGAAAAAAAGGTAATATTATGGCTCTCATACAAATATAAAATGGACAAATGACAAGATTTTTATCTAACTAATGAGAGAACCAGTAAGATTTTTAAAATCAGTTCAAAGGAAAGCTCAAAGAACCACACATACACAAGCTGAAAGGAATTTACAAATAGATGCACAAAGTTTCTAGTCACAGGGCAACAAGAGTTTATACAGCATCTTAACAAAAGAATGCATTTGCAGAGAAGTGGCAATTGCATTCTACCAGACACAATCAATGTGCATATCTATAAACAAGAACAGTTGCATTATTAGAAGTTTTCAGCAACTTCCAGGATTGTAAAATAGTTTAAAGACAAAAGGTTGAGGTAATCCCTAAGGGCATTCCAGGCTGGACATCCAGTAAATTTTTTGGTCCATATTAAAGTCTTTTTCATTTTTTTCCCCTATAGCCTGAAGACATAATTGGGAAAAGAAAGAATTAATAATTAAAAGAAAATAGATGAAAATAAGTATATGAGATGTTTTATAAATCAAAGAAATGCTAATTATAGTATAAAATATTCATACACACAATGCTTATTTGTTTAAAATTACAGTAACTCCTCACATTGTGCCAGATCTCATTTTAATTTTTATTTTATTTATTTATTTTTTTGAGATGCAGTCTTGCTCTGTCACCCAAACTGGAGTACAGTGGTGTGATCTCAGCTCACTGCAACCTTGGCCTCCCAGGTTCAAGTGATTCCCCTGCCTCAGCCTCCTGAGTAGCTGGGACTTCAGGGGCATGTTACCATGCTCTGCTAATTTTTCATATTTTAGTAGAGACGGGGTTTCACCATGTTGGCCAGGCTGGTCTTGGTCTCCTGACCTTGTGATCCACCTGCCTCGTCCTCATAAAGTGCTGGGATTACTTTTATTAAAAATGCTGGCGTGAGCCACCATGCCCAGCCATCATTTTTAGTAAAAATTGAATTTTAGAATAGCTTCCGGTTTATAGCAAAGTTACAAAAAGAGTACAGTCACCTTATAACCCACACCCACTTTACGAACATCTTACATTCATCTAGTGCATTTCACACTGAAGGGAAGGAGAACTTTTTCCCTTTGCCCTCCTGGGTTCTCCAGCTGGGGCCCAGCAAATTAGACAGACAAAAGACAAATTTGGCCAGACCCAGTGGCTCACACCTATAATCCCAACACTTTGGGAGGTTGAGGCTGGCAGATCACCTGAGGTCAGGTGTTTTGAGACCAGCCTGGCCAACATAATCAAACCCCGTCACTACTAAGAATACAAAAAGTAGCGAAACATGGTGGTGCGTGCCTGTAGTCCCAGCTACTCGGGAGGCTGAGGCAGGAGAATCGCTTGAACCTGGGAGGTGGTGGTTGCAGTGAACGGAGATTGCATCACCACACTCCAGCCTGGATGACAGTGCGAGACTCTGTCTCAAAAAAATAAAAAGTTATAGTGTTAGTGTAGGATTTTGTAGACAAGTTGTTTTGTATTTCTAGCTTGGAGACAGATTTTATTGGGAATAGATGTTGCATTTTCAAGTGCCTTTTCTGAAGAGTCTGTCAAAACAGTAAGATGGGACAGTTGTAGGGCTCGCCTCGTTTGATTTCTTGAACTAATGCCCTGTATTGCTTGATGTCTCATGTTACATGTTGTCTCTTGGTGGTATTGGCAGTGTTTGTTTAAGGTGGGAGAGTAATTCCAGTCTCTTTTATTCTATCTTGGTCACCAATAGTAAACAGATTTTTATGGCATTTGATACATTTTAATCCAATGTAGCTATTATTCTTTTTGGTGATCAATTCTTCCATCTTTGTTCAACAGAACCCCTTCAGTTTGGTTCCTGTGTCCTTTTGACATGACCCTTATGACAGCTTTCCTGCCTTCAGTGAGCATACCTAACTTGGGCCTTCCCTCCTTGGATTTATCACAAACATTTTGCGTTAAATGCTAATCTAGAGACCATCATTTGGTAGCTAATTACTATTGGATTGTCATTCATTCCAGTCTTTGCAGTGAATAGGAACAGAAACTTTTTTTTTTTAGAAATAACCAAAAATTGATTGTTGATATTTTCAATTCAAATATTAAACAATAGGCTTTTCACTTAATTTTGAATAAATTTTATTTGTGTTTCTTCTTGCTTACTCTGAAAATCTTGGCTGTTGACATTAATGTAATTGTTTATTTTCTTTATCCTGTAACATGTATATACATTTGAATTTATCAATATAATATTTTTGGCCAGGCGAGGTGGTTCACGCCTGTAATCCAGCACTTTGGTGGGCTGAGGTAGGCGGATCATGAGGTCAGGAGATTGAGACCAGCCTGGTCAACATGGTGAAACCCCATCTCTACTAAAAACACAAAAAATAGCCAGGTGTGGTGGCATGTGCCTATAATCCCAGATACTCAGGAGGCTGAGGCAGGAGAATTGCTTTAACTCAGGAGGCGGAGGTTGCAATGAGCCAACATCGAGCGACTGCACTCAAGCCTGGGTGACACAGTGAGATTCTGTCTCAAAAAAAAAAATTATTATTAAAAATATTTTAAAAATAATAATCTTTTACTATTAGTAAGGATACCATATGTAACAGATTACTCTAGGGCTGGTTACAAAGTCATATCAGGTTTCTATTTGCTCAGTGCCTTCTTATAAATATTTAACATAGATATTTAAACATAAAAATGATATACATGTAAAGTTAATTGGTATCTAGGCCTATTCCCCTGAATAAGAGAAGAACCTTAGCATGCTCTCATATTTTCTATTTCTTTTCTGTCACTCTCTTTTGTAATCATCTGGGTTTTTCATCGTGTTATTAAATTACCTTCACAATATACCTTAAGAATTATTTTGACTCAGATACGTTTTACTTGTTAATTTACTTATTTACTTACTACAGTTCTTGTAATCATCCATGCAAGTTTTACTATCTTGGATTCCTCCCTCCCTCCTTTCCTCTCTCCCTTCCTCCCTTTCTCTCCTTTGACAGGGTCTCACTCTCTTGCCCAGGCTGCAGTGGTGAGATTTCGGCTCACTGCTCTCACTCTGAGTGCAGTGGTGGACTTTCGGCTCTCTGCTATTTCCACCTCCCTGGCTCAAGTGATTGTCCCACCTCAGCACCCCACCCCCATCCCCAGTAGCTGGGACCACAGGCATGCACCGCCACGCCTGGCTAATTATTTTTTGGCAGGGGGAGAGATGGGGTTTCACTGTGTTGCCCAGGCTGGTCTCCAATTACTGAGCTCAAGCCACCCGACCACCTTGGCCTCTCAAAGTGTTGGGACTACAGGTGTGAGCCACTGTGCCCAGCTGGATTCTTCTTCTTTCTTTCTTTCTTTTTTTAAAATGAATTACATTAATTAATTCTATCAGAGATATCCTATGGATTGGAATCGATGTAAATACATTCATCTTCCAAATGCCTTTGCTTCACACACAATCCAATGCAAGATTGGAAGGTTACAGTATTCACGGAATCGATAGTATTCTATTTGAATTCCAAATGATTCTGTTTGAAATCTGAGGACATTGCTCCACACCATCTTCTAGAATCCATGTTGCTGACAAGTCTGATGTCAGGGCCCCTGTGGTTCGCCTCGAGTAGTGGACGTTCTCGAATCTTCCTCTCCCCTTCCTAATTCTCAACAGAACCTTGATTTTGTTTACGTATCTGCATCACATCCAGCTCCTGAGGATCAGGGTGGAGAAAAGGAAGAAACCTGTTTTTCTTTCTTTTTTTTTTTTTTTTTTTTTTTTTGAGACGGAGTTTCGCTCTTGTTACCCAGGCTGGAGTGCAATGGCGCCATCTCGGCTCACTGCAACCTCCGCCTCCTGGGTTCAGGCAATTCTCCTGCCTCAGCCTCCTGAGTAGCTGGGATTACAGGCACGTGCCACCATGCCCAGCTGATTTTTTGTATCTTTAGTAGAGACGGGGTTTCACCATGTTGACCAGGATGGTCTCGATCTCTTGACCTCGTGATCCACCCGCCTCGGCCTCCCAAAGTGCTGGGATTACAGGCTTGAGCCACCGCGCCCGGCCCCTTGTTTGATTCTTTGAGATGGAGTCTAGCTCTGTCCCCAGGCTGGAGTGCAGTGAGGCAATCTCGGTTCACTGTAACCTCCACCTCCCAGGTTCAAGCAATTCACCAGCTTTAACCTCCCGAGTAGCTGGGATTACAGGCGCCCACCACACACCCGGCTAATTTTCATATCTTTAGTAGAGATGAATTTTCGCCATGTTGGCCAGGCTGGTCTCAAACTCCTGACCTCAGGTGATCCGCCCGCCTTGGCCTCCCAAAGTGCTGGGATGACAGGCATGAGCCACCGTGCCCGGCCCAAACCTGGTTTTTGATGACATCAGAGAACCACTGATTCTTCTGTAGCTGGGGTTGGCTCCAGAGATTTCTTCTTATGCCTTGTTCATTTCAGCTAATTTGAGCTGTTTCATCTTCTATTACTTGTAGCAAATAACATATTTGCTACAATAACCTTTTATTCCATCTTTTCTGGTCACTTTTAGGGGTTTCTGTTTACCTTCAGAGTTCTGATATTTCATTGAGGATATATTTTTTATGGGCCATTCCTACCCTCGCTCACTCATTATGTTAAATACCTTACATTTTATTTTATCTGAAGACTCAGGCCTTCCTCAGCTTGAATGTGTTTTCTGCTATATTTCTATAGATAATCTATTTGCTATCATTTCCCCCCTCCCCATTTTCTCTGCTTTCTTCTTCTGAATCTTTTTATTAGATTTTGGATCTCAGAGCACCTATCTCCTGCATGTCTTCCAGATGTTTTCTCAATTTCTGGTATCCTGATGGTATTTTTCTAGAGTTGTATGAAATTTGCTCCTTTGAAAATTACATATGTATGTGTTCGGGGTTACTTTAAGGAATATTAAGAGAAGGGAGGTTCGCCGCCTTACGTTTATTTTGTAAATCTCAATGCTATGTTGTTTTGCCAGTAATCATCTATAACTGTTATATCTTTTTTCATTTAAAATAATATTTAAACATAGAAATAACATATGGTCCAGAAGTGGAATTGCCAGACCATGTGTTAATTCTATATTTAATTTTTTTGAGGAACTTCCATACCGTTTTCCAGCACAGCTGTACCACTTCACATTCCCACCACGAATGCACAAGGATTGTTTTCTGGTTTTCTTTCTCCCCCACATTTTATAACAGCCATCCTAATGAGTGTGAAATCTCGGTGGAGGTTTGATCTGCATTTCCCTAACGATTAGTGATGTGCATTATTATCTTTTATCAATATAAACATCCCATTTTATTCGATTTAATTATTTTTACTTTGAAATGATCTTTGTATTATTGTAACATCGTGATCCAAGATTACTTTTTCATCTTATCTTCCTGACATCTCTTAGTTCACCTCTGCATTTTCTATCTTCAAGCACCCTTTGTGTTTAGGTTTGTCTCTGCAAACCCTAATGTTTGATATTTTTAAAAGCAACACTTACTGAGCACATAGTATTTGGTGTGTACGGCGCCAGTCAGTGAAGATGCAGTTGTGATGATAGCGCTGGGACACGGGGTTTATTTCACGATTTAAAGACGTGAGTATCATGATGAGGGAAATAGTGGGTTTATGCTTTTGTTTGAGTCTATCTGAGTGCCAGTAAACATGTAAGGATTACAAAATTTAGACCTAATTCCTTTTTAATTAAAATTGCAGTAGGGACTGTAATAGTTCTCTCACCACTTGCGAATGATCAGCAGCAACTAGTCTTCAAAATTCACCCTCAGTTTTGCGTCTTACTGTTGTTGTCATTCTAATTACGAAGACGGCGAGTGCCTCCGCGGAGGGAAGGTGGCTGGAGCCCACGCGGAGGGACGGCTGCAGCCTGCTGCAACTCCAGCCCGACCGCGTTCTCCGGTCTCGGGGCTGCGGTCTCCTCCTGGACACCGTAGGGGCTGGTGCCGCGGCGACGTCTGGGAAATGAAGTCCGGAGAGACCCGCGCCGGTGGTTCAGCCGGGGAACACCTTCGGCTCTCCGACGCGCAGGCGCGGTGGAGCCCGGCGGCCGGCGGCGGCGACGGGAAACGTCTCGGAGCTGGGTGTTCCGCGGGCCTCCTGCGCGGTGGGCAGCTGCGCGCCCCCGCCGCGGCGGGCCGGGGAAAGGCTGCAGGTGAGGGCGGGCGCGTGGCAGGCGGCCGCCGCGGCGGGGCCGGGACGGGGGCTGGCCGCTGCGCGTGTCCGCCGAGCCTGGGCTCCGGGCGTCCCAGCCGCGGCGGCCTCGGCAGGTGGACCTGGCCCCGGAGGGGGCGTCGCCTGGGAAGGGCCCTGCGGAGGCCGGGAGCGCGCGCGCCGCCCCCCGCCGGGCGCCGGGGCTGCAGCCTGGGCCGGGCTCCGGGGAAGCGGCCCCAGCAGAGAAGCTGCCGAACGCCGCCGCGATTCGGGGTCCCGCGCCCTCGGGGCGCTCTGCCGCTCTGAGCGCTGGCGGGTCTAACTTTACCTCCGCTCCGTTTCCCGGAGCTGAAACTTTGCGTTCACTCGTTTTCGGCAGCGTTTTCCTACACAGTCAGTCCTAGAGGGATTTCACTATCTCACCTTGTCCACTTGCTAAGTTACTTCCCATTTTTCTGAATTTTAAATCCGTTTGTAGCCGGCTATGCTACTCTCTTGAGCCCTTGTTTTTTGGGGGTGGGGAGAATGAGTAACGCTTCCTTTAAGCAGCTTTGATGACTGTTTTTGATAAAGAAAGTAAAACTTAAAAGAGGAAGACAAAAGGACTAATTTTTGGTTGGCCGTTCCTAAAAAGGGCGTCAGTTCTTCAACTGCTGTTTTTCGTATGGAACAACATGCAACAGCAGATGTGTGGAACGTTGTGTCATTTCCTGTTAACTTCGGCATCTGGATGAGCCTTGCCTGCTTGTGCCCTTGACCCTGTCAGTGCACAGCAGGTGGTCTTCATTCCCTTTGCCCCATTCGTCTTTGTCATAAAGCATGGTGGAAAGGTAGCAGGCCCAGTGACTGTGTGCCTGCTGCCCACGGGTTTAGGTGGCCGGGCTCAGGGCCCTTTTTCCCTGGGCAGTGCCAGGCTCCTTCTCTGCAGTTGCTCAGCTTGCGGCTTCTGACCTGGTCTGGCCTAATGAGGGTGGGCCTGCAGGTGGGATGAAAAGACCTCACAGATTGTTTCTCCATGCCAGGTGCCTTCTCCAAGATGGGCAGCAGGGAGGGAGAAATGGCAAGGAGGTTGCTGCCAGCCCAGGTACAGGTGAGTGAAGGCTTCTTTTTGCTTGAAGTGCCTTCAGGGTATAGAGGTGATAAACTTGTTCATCTGTTATTGCGCTTCTCCACCCAGTGAAGCTCGGAGAAGGACTGCAGGCCTTGGTAGCCGAGGAACTCTGGAAGGAAGACGTTTCCCTTGCTTCAGAGCCAGTCTCATACATTTTTTTTTCTGAGACAGGATCTCACTTGATCACCCAGGCTGGAATGCATTGGCATGAACATGGCTCACTGCACGCTCAGCCTCCCTGGTAGCTGGGACTACAGGTGTACACCCCCATGCTCAGCTAATTTTTGTACTTTTTGTAGAGACAGGGTTTCCCCCATGTTGCCCAGACTGCTCTCAAACTTCTGAGTTCAAGCAGTCTGTCTTTCTTGGCCTCCCAAAGTGCTGGGATTACAGGCATGAGCCACTGTGCCTTCCCAGTCTCATACTTTTTTTTTTTTTTTTTTTTTTGAGATGGAGTCTTGCTCTGTCGCCCAGGCTGGAGTGCAGTGGTGTGATCTCGGCTCACTGCAACCTCTACCTCCCAGGTTCAAGTGATTCTCCTGCCTCAGCCTCCCAAGTAGGTGGGACAACAGGCATGCGCCACTCAAATTTTTATATTTTTAGTAGAGACTGGGTTTCACTATGTTGGGCAGGCTGGTCTTGAACTTCTGACCTCAGGCAATCCACCCGCCTCAGACTCCCAAAGTGTTGGTACTACAGGAATGAGCCACGGCACCCAGCCCCAAGTCTTACACTTTTTGACGAAGAATTTAATGGAGCTCCAGCCCCATGCCATTGCCACTCCCAGAGCTTTGTGAAAATCCAGGTATGTTTTTGTCCTGTGGAGGACAAAGACATGGAGGAGTCAAATAATTCCTTTCTAACACTGGGAATTTGAAAAAGAGAGAGGCCTTGTATTCCCAGCACTTGGGGAGGTCAAGGCTGGGGAATCATTTGAGGTCGGGAGTTAGAGACCAGGCTGACTAACATGGTAAAACCTCGTCTTTACTAGGAATACAAAAATTAGCCGAGCATGGTGATGCATGCCTGTAATCTGAACTACTTTGGAGGCTGAGGCAGGAGAATCACTTGAACTCAGCAGTTGGAGGTTGCATTGACTGCAGATCACACTACTACACTCCAGCCTGGGTGGCTCAGTGAGACTCCATCTCAAAAAAAATTTTAAAAAGCCAGGTGCGGTGGGCATGGTGGTGCGCACCTGCGATCTCAGTTACTCAGGAGGCTGAGGCAGGAGAATCTCTTGAACCCAGGAGGCAGAGGTTGCAGTGAGCCGAGATTGCCCTCAAGGAGCTGTGGACTAATAAAAATATGGAAGTACAGTCAGTCCAGGGAGCATTGAGGGTGGTCCCATAAGATTATAATAGGGCTGAACATTCTTATCCCTTATGATGTCATAACAACTGTTGTTGTAGCAGAGTTACTTTATTTTTTAAGATAAATTTTGTGTAGCCTAAGTGTACGGTGTTTATAAAGACTACAGGAGTGTACAGAAATGTCCTAGGCCTTCACTCACCACTGACTCACTCACCCAGAGTAAATTCCAGTCCTGCAGGCTCCATTCATGGTAAGTTACCTATATAGATTGTCAACTTAAAATAATCAAAAGGCTCAGGATCCAGTTAAGAGTTTATTTAAGCGCAAAGTGTGAAGGCAGCTGTCAGGGGACACACACACAGACACTAAAGAATAGTGATTAGTGCTGGTGTGGGGAAAAGGGATAATTTATATAGACGAAACGGAGGTGCTAGCATACAGGTGCTACCACACAGAAGCTAGCATACAGATGTAGGGGTTTATTGCCTGCTGTTGATTACACTCTCGGGCTTGCTTAACATTGTAAGGAGGTAACAATCACCAGGGTCTCTGTTACCAATCATTTATTTTTGAGGAAAGCACAGGGAGTCGGATTAATGTGTAATGTCTCAACACAAAGGTCAGGAAGCAACTGTCATGAACCAAAGGCAAACAACCATATTATGTAACTCAGTCTCCAGACTTAACTTTTTTCCCTTGGTGTCATAAATTGGGAAGGTTCTGAAATGTTACTTTCTTTTTACCAGATGTATCATTTTTATACTGTATTTTTACCTTTTCTGTGTTTAGATACACACACAGCATTGTTACAATTGCCTGTAGTACTCAGTTCTGTAACATGCAGTACAGGTTTATAGCCTGGGAGCAACAGGCCATACTGTCTAGGATCCTGTAAGTAACACCGTGTGATGTTTATACCACAATGAAATTGCCTAACACCACATTTCTTAGACTGTATCTTTCTTGTTATGTGCTGCATGGCTGTGTTGGATGATAAGGGTCCAGGTGATTTTCTAGAAAGATCAGAGAAAGAAACTTCCTTATCAGCAGTTGTAGTTTCAGAAACTCACTAATAGTGTGTGATATTGGGTTCACATGGTGGCACCAGGCTTGTCTAGCTGGTTAATGGAAGGCGTCTAGAGGAAATCATAGCTTAGGCCATGGTTTGGGGGCAGATTTGGGGAAGAGAGCCGTCCCTGAGATGAGCAGCCTCCTGGACCACAGTGGTTTCTTCCATTCTGTGCCTTTTTGTTACACCTACTCGGTATCATTGATGGATTGTTGGGGAAATATGATTAAGAACATAATCTTCCAACCCAGAAAACCTCTCCACAAATGTAGGAAAAGAAAGAAATTTTATTATTGAAGAATTATTAAACCGAATTGTGATACACATCACAGGCAATTCACTAAAGAGATTGCAAAGACAGAAACCTTTTATATCTAAGTGAATACAACCCAATGCACTGGGTAGGTTCTGCAGTTTGGAGTCAGTGACAAGTTAGGTCATCTCTTCCCAGGAAACTGGGAGATTGGCTGTTTTCTTTGTTAAGAGGTAAACTTCGGTATATTAAAATGTTAGCGTTTATTTGGGCAGACATTGGGCAGCTCTAAACCAGAAGAGGTTCTGGGCTCTGACCAAAGGAGGAAAGGGGAAAGCTTTTATAGGGTGAATGAGGAGGCAGAGCAAAAGAACTATTTGCCTGGTGAAAGTGAGCAGTTTTTTATTTGGACTGTGTCTCTTGCACGGTTCCTATAGTGTCACTCGTGCTCAGTGAGTGTACTTCTGATTGGCTGAGCTTTAGTTTCATTTGTTAGGAATCCAGGGTGTTAGAGCCACCTCAGCCTAATGGCATCTGTTCTTCGAATATCTTCCATGATGATGACATTCAAAGGGATGGCTCCCAGTTTCTTGAGGAAATTTTCCTGAGTTGTGAGACTGGCAAGTGACTAGCCATTAAAATGACTTACATACATTTCAAAAGGAAAAAGAAAGAAATTGTGAAAGAAAAGAGGATGATGGGAAATATCTTTTCCCTTATTTCCAATAGGGAGATTCCAGCCTCTGATTTTTATTTTGCCTTTGCCCTTACAAAGTCAGGGAATGTGCCTGGCTTTTCAGTCCCTTTCCTGGGTTTATGGGGACAAACCTTGGAGATGGTAGAGAAGGAAGCTGTGACCTAACACTTACACCTCTAGAAATGAGTCTGAAGGAAATAAGCTTTGTATGCCTTTCTGATGATGTACAGGATACGCAATTCAGCATTTTTAGAGTATTAACAAAGTAGAAACAACCTCAACATCCACTACTAGGTGAATTAAAGAAACGTGGTCATCCATACAGTGAAATACTGGGTAGCATGTAAACAGTGATGACTAGAATGCAATTATTTGTATAATGTAGTTTTATTTTTATTTAAATATAGAACCATATTTGCATGGAAATCATCTGAAGAGACATAGCAAAAAGTTAACTTTTGCTGGTGGTAGAAAGTTAGATGAACACTTCTTGTTCTTTGCTTATTGATCTTTTATAATTTTCTAATAAGCTTTTTTAAGATGATTCTTCTTTTTTTGCTTTGTTTTTTAAGGGACAAGATCTTACTCTGTTGCCCAGGCTGGAGTGCAGTGGTGTGATCACGTGTCACTGCAGCCTCGACCTCCTGGGCTCAAGCAAGCTTTCTGCCATGCGACCACACCCAACTAATTAAAAACATTTTATTTTGTGCAGAGTTGGGGTCTCCCTATGTTGCCCAGGCTGGTCTTGAACTCCTAGGCTCAAGTAATCCTTCTGCCTTGGCCTTCCAAAGTGCTGGGATTCGAGGCACGAGCAACTGTGCCCAGCCAAGATGACTCTCAATACAGAAAGAAGGGGAGGTGGTCCTAGTTCAGAGCAGTGACACCCCATCCACTGAAGGAGGAGAGGTAGAAGAACAGGAGCTTCTGGGTGGGGAGGGAGACTCCCGACCATAGCCTCCTCTGGCTTGAAAGGTTATGTGGCCCACCACCTGGGACCTCTCCTGGCACAGCCATGCCTGGGACATTCTCCTAGCCTTCCCTACTGTGAATGTGAGTGTCCTCTTTCCCAGGACTCAGAGATGGCCTAAGTTGAGGCAGAACTAGGACTCAGTGACCGCCCTTCCAGGCAAGCCAAGTGGTGTTCCACCTGTACCTCCCTCCGTGAATGTGCTGGTGCCTCCTTCCAAAACTTGACTCCAAGTGTCACCTGTAATGAGAGTTTGGTCCAGGAGATTGGACATTTCCAGATCTAAAGTTCAGTGTTTTCTTGCTCTGATTTTGTTTCACGATTTTTAAGGGCTTATCTTGTTTGGCCTCTGTGTTCAGGCTCCCCGAGGGGACAGTGTTTCACTCACCATAGGTAATGGTAAACGTGGGCTTAGTAACAGAAATACTTAGAACCCTAAGCTGTGACAGGGTTGCTTCTCAGTTGTCCCATTGTGGGGATGGTCCTGGGTGAGCAGGAATGGGTTTGCCTTCCAGGAGTCTGTGACATTCAGGGATGTGGCCGTATTCTTCAGCCCAGACGAGTGGCTGCACTTGGACTCTGCCCAGAGAGCCTTGTACAGGGAGGTGATGCTGGAGAACTACCGCAGCCTGGTCTCACTGGGTAAGGAGCTTTCCTCCTGATGCAGAACCTGCCACGAGAGCACCTTAGCACTCTCTAGGGGGAGCGTTTGGAGCGCTTGGCCAAGTCGGCCCACAGGCAGGCTCCAAGTGACCATTGCCATTCCCTTTTTTCTACTGAGTGACCTTGGCTTAGTAGAGCCGATGAAGAGCATCTTTTCTCTGCTTTTCCTGTCTTCTGCCCACTGAGCTCTGTTCCCTGAGCCCCAGAAGATGTTCCTGCTCAGAGGAGTGCACAACCAGAGGCCTAATTTTCTTCCTGAGACCACCTCCTGATCGTCCTCTAGGAGCCCAATTTTAAGCCCCTCTCAGAACAAACCTCCTCCTTCCTGGTACTGCCCCTCTGCCCTGGGCACTCTCGGGCTGGACCTGCATGCCGTGATGGCCACTCATGTCTCTTTCTTGTTCATGAACAGGGATTCTCTTTTCCAAGCCAAAGGTCATCTCCCACTTAGAGCAAGGGGAAGACCCCTGGATGGTGGAGAGTGGAGTTCCCCAAGGCACACATCTGGGTGAGTGACAGAGTAATTGGGAGATGGGCGTAACATTTGCTGACTGCCAGGACACACTGAGGAGGCTGTGCTTAAGGGTCTCCCTGATGTGCCAGGCCAGCCGGGAATGCTGGGAAGGCGGATCCTTTCCCTCTGCTTTTTTGATTACTTGATCCATCAGGTTCAGAGGAGGGTTGAATTCTTCCAACATGGGCTGCACTGTTTTCAGATGTCTTGTAATTTGCAGAATATGTGATACAGTATATCGTGTATAAGTTTATCGTTCTTTTATCTTCCTTTTTCTTTGCTTTTACTGGATTGGTTCTTTTCCCAAATTATTTTCCTTAGTGGCTTGAACATACATTACATTTTTTTTTAATCACTACAACCCTCATAATTTCATCCTGGAACCATCTTTGCTTTTATTTCTTTGGTGTACAACTTACTATACATGGCTCAGCAGGGGGAAAAAACATATATGTGTGTGTATTTCCATACATGAAAGAGGGAAAGAAGATGTAACAAACGGTAACAGTTACAGAATTTACATGGGCTTCCACATACTCGTCATGCCATTCTTTTTTCTGTGAAAATGTAGAAAATAACGTGTCCCAGATCCTGGCTCCTAGGGCATGTCACTGAGTCCTGCTTAGCCCCTCAGATGACTGCATCGTAAGCTTTCCTGTTCATTCTCCCGTGAGTTGTGTGTGAGCTTCGGCAGTGGAGGAAGCCGCTCTCGGGCTTTGCCACTTGCCTGGTGTTTATTTCTCACCTGGACAGGGCGTGGCCTTCTGGCTCAGTTCACTTTTGGATTTCCATTCATCCTCTGTCTTCATATTGTTCCCTTTGGTTTCACTAGAATATTTTCTGGAGTAATGTTTTTCAGAAAGGCTCATATGTGCAATATCTGTACATGTCTAAAATCAGTTGTTTTTTTCTCTTTGAGATTTGTGTTTTGGGTCTAGAATTCTGGCATCCATTTTTTTTTTTTTTTTCCATGTTAGTGTTGTCCAAACTGCTCCACTCTCTGGGCATGGAGTGCTGCTGACAAATGATCCCATTGGTCCGATTCTATTTCCTGTATTGGTAACTTGTTTTTTCTGTCTTCTCTTTGGAATCTTATAGGAGATCTTAATCTTTGGAATTCAGACTCTTCATTAGGTTGTATTAAAGGGTATTTATTTTCTTTGTTATTTGACACTTTACTGTGCCCTTTGCTTTGAAGATTCAGTCCTTCCTTTCATTTCAGGGATCTTTTGTTTCTGCCACACTCCACCAACAATGCAGGGTAATTGACTGCAACAGTAGTGATATAACAAAATAGAAATTCAGTCAGAAATTTAGAAAATAAATACATGTGTAGTAAGGACCAGAATGGTAGCTATAAATGAGTTTCAAATTTCACTCTGAGCTTTCTGGTTGGCAAATAAATCATTGTTATCAAATTGTCAATGTTGTTTTACAAGCATTTAAAAAAGATTAATTATTTTAAGTTTGTAAAAATTCTACATGCTATTGTAAAAACAGAAGAGCAAGAAGAAGTCACCTGGAATTTTATCAAGTATGATCAATTATTGCTTATTATCCGTTCAAACTTTGTGAATATTTGTTTAAATGTGTTTGTGTGTGAGAAATAGAGAGAGAGAGAGAGACACAGAAAGATTGATTATAGAGTTTGTTCTCAAGCCTGTTTTTAATTGTGAATGTCCTTCAGTTATTCAGCCCTCAGTGAATAGAGACCTACCTCATTGAAAGGACTGTATTGTATATTAAGCCAATTAAACAATCTTCCTTTTGGAAATTTTAGTTTCCAGTTTTTCCCTGTTATTAATATTGCTAAGATGGTTATGGGACTACAAAGGCATAATATAAAGAGACAAAGATGCCAAGAGTAAATCATCACAGTACAAACCCACGAGTATTGTGATTGAAGAGGCAAGGCCTGTGGGTTAAAAATCCACAAGGGAGTTTTTGAAACACTATTCAACTTCATTAAATTAAAGTCAGTGAAATTCAAACAAAGCACAAGTTACCATTTTTCCCTTATTAAATTACCAAGGATTAAGAAATACGTATCCAATGTTTTGTCCCTGCTGTGGGTGATAAGCAGTATTATTAGTGGGACTGCAACTGGCACAGTCTTTCTGAAAATGGTCTGGGCTTTATTAAAATCAATTCTGGCTGGGCGTGGTGGCTGACACCTGTAATCCCAGCACTTTGGGAGGCCGAGGCAGGTGGATCTCAAGGTTGGGAGTTTAAGACCAGCCTGGCCAAGATGGTGAAACCCTGTCTCTACTAAAAATACAAAAATTTAGCCAGGTGTGGTGGCGGGTACCTGTGGTCCCAGCTACTTGGGAGGCTGAGGCAGAGAACTGCTTGAACCAGGAGGTGGAGGTTGCAGTGAGCTCAGATTGTGCCACTGCACTCCAGCCTAGGCGACAGAGTGACTCTATCTCAAAAAAAAAAAGAATTCCAAGTCTAGAAATTTATCTTAAGATAATTTCTGCACAGATAACTGTGCTGAGTTACAATGATGTTGTAAAAGAATGTTTATGATAACATGAAGCATCACTGCCACAAAAGGAGGAGGCTAAATGACTCTCAAAAAGTGATTTATTAGATGATGATGTGTTCATGCACTGGACATACTATGTAGCCATTAAAATGATGATGTCGGCCAGACACTTGCGTAATGCCAGTGCTTTGGGAGGCTGAGATGGGCGGATCACCTGAGGTCAGGAGTTGAAGACCAGCCTGGCCAATATGGTAAAATCCCATATCTACTAAAAATACAAAAATTAGCTGTGTGTGGTGGTGGATGCCTGTAATCCCAGTTATTCGGGAGGCTGAGGCAGGAGAATTGCTTGAATCCAGGAGATGGAGGCTGCAGTGAGCTGAGATCGTGCCACTGCACTCCAGCCTGGTGACAGTGTGAGACTCTGTCTCAAAACAAAACAAAAAAAAAAAAAAAAAAAAAAAAGATTACATTTATTGACATAGAGAGAAGCTCATGATTTTAAAGTGAAATGAGGGTAAAGGAAGCTTAAGCTCAACCCATTTTTATTTTTTAATTAAAAGTGATTTTTAATATGCAGAAAATTCTGGTGAGCTACATCCCACATATAATAGTGATTACAATTGCATGATGTATTTATGGGTAAGCTGTATGTTCATTTTTATAGTTTTCTGTTTTTCTTATAATGATTATAGATTTCTTTTGTGGTTAAGAAAATAAAAGCTCTTTTATAAAGTACATTCATTTCTTTTGAATCAGTGATTCCACTTCTTATACTGTATCTTAAGTAACGAAAAAGGTAGACAAAAAATTATTCTCAAGAATGTTCTTTTATTCCTCAATATCACGATAATGGCATTGGTGTCCACTGAGCTGCCCCATACCAAAAACTAGGAGTCATCCTTGAGTCCTCTTTTTCATTGCCTCTGTGCTCTATTTGTAGGTGAAGATACCTGCCAGTGCTATTTGCAGAATATCCCAAATATGCCCAGCTCTTTCCATCTCTTACCACCACATGACAGTGCCAGCCACCACCGTCTTCATCCAGGAAGAGGACTGTTCTGAGCTGCCCTTGTTCTCTTTCTCCCCGGCCCCACTACAGTTTGTTTTTCACACAGCAACCAGAGTGATCCTTTTTAAACAAAACCATGTTGTGTCATGTCCTTTCTAGCCCTCAGTAATGCTGATGAAATTCCAGTATCTTCCTGTATCCTAGAAAACTCTCCATGATACAGCCTGGTCCACCTCTTTTCCTAATTGGTGACATTTTCCCCTTGTTCACTCTGCTTCAGCTGCCATGGACTGCTGTGTGTCCTGGAACACAGGAGGCTTATTCCTGCCTAGGACCTTTGTGTTACTATTCGTTCTGACTGGAATCACCTTTATACCCACATTCACATTTTTGCCTGGCCAATGCTTGTTATTTAGATCTCATCTTTAATTTCATTTTCTCATCACCTGGTTTAAAATAGCAGCCTACTCACTCTTATTACACAGCACTCTGTTCTTGTTTTCTTACTGTTTTCATCACTCCTCTGTATTTCTGATTTATTACTTGGTCATTGTCTGTACCACACTGCTAAAATGTAAGCCCTGAGAGTTTGCCCTTGTCTGGCTTGTGCCCTGTCATTCCCAGACTCTTGACCTTTGTGTAGCACACAGTAGGCACTCAGTAAATACTGCTTAAGTGGATGCCATTATTTACAGCCCTCTGAGGAGGCCTAGAGTAGCACCGCTTGAGACCCTGTGTTTTGCAGAGCTATTCTCTTTCATTTATTTTTAGCCTCTCTGCAGTTTTCCCTTGGGATTTACCTGAGTGCACTGGTGGCTGCCCTGGGAGGACGAGGCTGAGTAGGGACACAGGCTGTCTCCGAAAGGCCTCATACCCTAGTGAGCTGTGCTTTGTTAGTAGATCAACTGTGGCTCTCCCTGTTGTCCCCCCGAGTTCCTCAGCCCACCTGCATGCAGGTGTCTTCAGACCCTTCCCACCCACACGTCTGTCACTTTGCTTCCTTCCTCCTCTTCTTTTTCCTTTTCTTTCCTAAGATTTCAAGGCTCTATTTTTAAACTATCCTTGTATGTTTTTATGTCACTTTTTTTATTAGTGCAAGAGAGACTTACATGTTTTGTCTATTTTAGGATGGGAGAGAATGTTTGAAACCATAGTTTCCAAAGAAGAAAATCAGGAAGTCATGAAAAAACTTATAATTGATGGCCCCTTTGACTTCAAGTTGGAGAAAACCTACATACATGAAGATAAGTTAGAGAAGCAACAAGGCAAAAAGAACAAACCTTTCAGGAAGGTGTTAGTTAACATCAGAAAAGTCTACATGAAGGAGAGGAGCTTTAAAGGTATTGAACTTGGGAAAAACTTTGGTCTAAAATCATCACTTATTAGAAAACCCAGAATAGTTTCCAGAGGAAGGAAACCCCGTTCACAGCAGTATTCAGTTCTCTTTAAACAACTGGGAGTCAACACAGTGCGTAAATGTTATAAATGTAATATCTGTGGGAAAATCTTCCTCCATAGTTCCTCCCTGAGTAAACACCAGAGAATCCATACTGGAGAGAAGCTCTATAAATGTAAGGAATGTAGGAAAGCCTTCAGCCAAAGCTCATCCCTAACTCAGCACTTGAGGGTTCACACAGGAGAGAAACCATATATATGTAGTGAATGTGGAAAAGCCTTCAGTTTCACCACATCTCTTATTGGACACCAGAGAATGCATACTGGAGAGAGACCTTATAAATGCAAGGAATGTGGAAAAACATTTAAAGGTAGTTCCTCTCTTAATAATCACCAGCGAATTCACACAGGAGAGAAGCCCTATAAGTGTAATGAATGTGGGAGGGCCTTCAGTCAGTGCTCATCTCTCATTCAGCACCACAGAATTCATACTGGGGAGAAGCCGTATGAATGTACTCAGTGTGGGAAAGCCTTCACTTCAATATCACGGCTAAGTAGGCACCATCGAATTCATACTGGAGAGAAACCCTTTCATTGTAATGAGTGTGGAAAAGTATTCAGCTATCATTCAGCTCTTATTATACATCAAAGAATTCACACTGGTGAGAAACCTTATGCATGCAAAGAATGTGGTAAAGCCTTTAGCCAAAGCTCAGCTCTCATACAACATCAAAGAATTCACACTGGAGAAAAACCCTACAAATGTAATGAATGTGGGAAAGCCTTCTCGTGGATTTCACGGCTTAATATACATCACAGGATTCACACTGGAGAGAAACCATATAATTGCAAGGAATGTGGAAAAGCTTTCAGTTCCCACTCAGGTGTTAATACTCATCGAAAAATTCATACTGGAGAAAAACCTTATAAATGTAATGACTGTGAGAAAGCCTTCAACCAAAGCTCAGCTTTAATTCAGCACCAGAGAATTCATACTGGAGAGAAACCATATAACTGTAAAGTGTGTGGGAAAGCCTTCAGACAGAGTTCATCCCTTATGACACACATGAGAATTCATACAGGGGAAAAACCTTATAAATGTAAAGAATGTGGGAAGGCTTTTAGTCAGAGCTCATCTCTTACTAATCATCAGAGGACGCATAATTGAGAAAAACTGTGTAAATAAAATGCATGTGGGAACTGAAGCTTATTCCATACTGAATATCAAAGAATTCATTCTGGGGAAAAAGTGATGAAGAGTAGTTAATTGTGGGTAAAACTTCAGAGTTAAACCTCATCAAATATTGGAGACTTCATGATGCAGGGTAACCTTAAGAATACTAGGAAAGCTTCTGTAAAATGTTTATTCATACGTCCTTAAGTTATGAAATTGAGAATTTGTAAGATTGCAGGGTTAGTATTTGATTTTCTAGTGATGTATGGTAACAACTACCAACTTCGTGAGCATCACTGGGAAGCCTACTGTTTATGTAGAAGTACAGCCATAAAATCCAGACTTTACATAAATCTAGGATTCTATTTTTTGAAACTGTTACGCAAGCCTGTGGTACTAGAAAGAATGTTTTAGAAAAGAAACATGAACAGGTGACCTGTAGCTACCTCACTGTCACTAACATGTTTTTTTAATAGTCTTAAAGCAGATTCTGTACTTCATGGTAAGACTTTGAATTGTTTCTCTGCTTTCTAAGCCATTCACCTGAGAAGAAAATCACTCCATAAACTATGCAGACATACTGTCCTTTGAGTTTTCTTCTTGACTGCTTGTTCTGAGTCAGATATAAAGTCACTTGAAGTCAGAGCACATGGCATTTCACTTGTTTTTCCTCATAAAAAGTGATTACCTTTGCTGTATTAAATTGGTAAGTAAAAGCCATTCAGACAACCACTGCTTTTGCAGTTTACTGAAAAATGTCAAATTATCTCACAATGTAGCCAATATGGGAGCACAACTTGTCTCCCAGGCTGTGTGCCTGCTTCTGTGAGTTCTCTGGTTACCACCCACCAGAAGGCCCAGGAACATGTGGAATGCAGGTCATCATCCCTGGACATAAAATGAACCAGATGACTTCCACCATTACTTCCTACGTTTTTGCCTTTGTCAGACAATGTTCGTTTTCTCCCCACACTCTGAAGGTCACCGGGCAAATACTTAGGCTCTGAGTTCAGATGCTCTTTTCTCCAGAAAATGGATTTAGATCCTTTAACAAGTGATTTAGCCCATTTCAGCATTTCTAAAATGTGAATCATAAGATCGCCCAGTTAAAAATACTTTCCTCACAAGTCAAACTAAAATCGTTGGGCTTTACAGATGCTAACATCGAGTTTAGCCAAGTTTATCAGTAATGGGGACAACCACTTAAAGGCTGAAACCACCCATTTCATAAAGTGCTAGGTGGTTTTTCTGCCAAGGAACTTTAAAAAATACAAAACAGGAAAGTGTTATTGGGAGCATAGCAAAAATTAGAATTCAGCTTTTGCCTCCTGGGTTACTCAGTCTTACTGTTTCAAACTTGTGAAGAACAGACTTTTCAGGATCATTGAATCCCTCATCTCTGATACTCACTTCCCACAACAGTTTTTTTGTCTTTACCTAAATTGGGAATATTCCTAGGGAAATATAACTTCCCTAAGGATTAATAGTTTTAAAATCATCAAAAAGTTGAATCTGAATTAAAATCCTACAATGAACACATTAAGCCCAGTTATTTTTTAAGACAAGATCTGAAAACTTCAACAAATAGATCATTCAAGTTTTATGCAAAATCTTCCAGAGGAGATAACGTACAAGCACAGCTTTGCTAATATAACCCAGTGCCAAAGTCAGGTAAAGTACAAGAAATGAACATTGTAGACTAATATTACCCATGAGCAAGAAATGTGGAATTCCCAAGCAAGCATTAGTAAATGTAATCCAGAGTACCTAAGCATGGTTAATAACATGATAAATACAGGTTTATTTATAGAAAGCCTACTGAAAAAGAATGGTGAGATGTTAGAAGCATTCATGACAAGAAATATGGAGAAAGAATGAACTGTAGCTGGTTGTGGTGGCTCATGCCTGTAATCCCAGCACTTCTGGAGACCAAGGTGGGTGGATCACCTGAGGTCAGGAGTTTGAGGCCAGCCTGGCCAACATGGCAAAACCCTGTCTCTACTAAAACTAGAAAAATTAGCCAGATGCCACGGCATGTGCCTGTAGTCCCCACTATTCGGGAGGCTGAGGCAGGAGAATTGCTTGACCCCAGGAGGCAGAGGCTGCAGTAAGCTGAGATTGCACCACCTGACTCCAGCCTGGGCAGCAGAGAGACTATCTCAAAAAATAAAACAAAGAATGAACTCTTCAGAATTGGCTCTGAGACAGAAATGGTTCACACAGAAAAAAAATTAGATCCCTACCCTCACCATAACAGTTATATGAAAGGCAAAAGTGGAATAATTTGGAGGAATATGTTAGGAATGATTTTGTGGTGTTAGGGAAGGATTTCTTAAACAGGCTAAAAATAAGCTATATAAAATTTTTGATATATTTGTTCACGTTGAAGAACCGCTTATCAAGGTATACCAAAAGAGAGGTGAAAAGCTGAGGCACAAAACAGGTATTATTTCCACAGTATGCCTAACAAGCTATTACAGTCTGGAAATTTTAATTTGTACAGATCAATACCACTAGGAATATGGGCTGAATACATGAATATTTTCAGAAGAGAACATACAAATTTCCAGAAACATGAAAAGATGATTAACTTCATTAGTAGTTAAAATGCAAATTAGTGCCACCAGTACCGTATGATTTTACAGCCACAAATAAGAAAAAATTAGGATGTGTGACAATACTGAGCTTTGGAATGTATGTGGAATAGGAATTCATTAGTAGCGATACTATGAATCAGTAGAGATATACTAGATAGATGATTGCATGTGGGCATCAAGAGATGCATAAAGATATTCTTAGCAGCACTGATCATCATACCAAATGATTGTAAGTAGTCTGAATGTCCATTAGGTGAATGGATAAATTTTGGAATATTAACACAGTAGAAACAGCAGTGAAAATGAATAAAGCTAACCAAAACATGGATGAACCTGGCATGGTGGAGCACATCTGTACTCCTAGCTACTCTGCTGAGGTAGGAGGATCACTGTATTGCCCAGGTGTTCAAGACCAATCTGGGAAACGCGGCAAGACTATGTCTCTAAAACAAAAAAAAGGGATAGACTGAAAAACACATTTTTGAGTTTTTAAAAGTCATTGGGAAACTACATAGGGTGCAAAATTATATATTAAAAGATACATAACAGGCGTGGTGGTTCATTCCTGCAATCCCAGCACTTTGGGAAGCTGAGGTGGGTGGATCGTGAGGTCAGGTGATCAAGTCCATCTTGGCTAACATGGTGAAAACCCATCTCTACTAAAAATACAAAAAAATTAGCTGGGTGTGGTGGCATGCACCTGTAGTCTCAGCTACTCGGGAGGCTGAGGCAGGAGAATTGCTTGAACTCGGGAGGTGGAGATTGCAGTGAGCCGAGATCACGCCGCTGCACTCTAGCCTGGGCGACAATGTGAGACTCCATCTAAAAAAAAAAAAAAAAAATATGTATATATATATATATATATATACATACACATATATACATACACATATGATAAAGATATTTAAATGACATCAAATGATTGAGATGACTAAAAAAAGGGATAGATTGAAAAACATTTCTGAGTTTTTAAAAGTCATTGGGAAACTATATAGGGTATGATACTTTGTTGTGCAAAATTATGTATTAAAAGATAGATACCAGCTAGGCGCGGTGGCTCACACCTATTATCCCAGCACTGGAGGCTGAGGTGGGCAGATCATGAGGTCAGGAGATGGAGGCCATCCTGGCTAACACGATGAAACTCCATCTCTACTAAAAATACCAAAAATTAGCTGGGTGTGGTGGCATGGTCCTGTAGTCCCACCCACTTAGGAGGCTTAGGAGAATTGCTTGAACCTGGGAGGCGGAAGTTGCAGTGAGCCGAGACTCTGCCACTGCACTCCAGCCTGGGCGACAGAGCGAGACTCTGTCTCAAAAAAAAAAAAAAAAAAAAACGAACAAGAAAACCAAAAATCACACATACGTGATAAAGATATTTAAGTAAAAACATCAAATGATTGAGAAGATGTTCTAGTTATCCACTGCTGTAAGACGAATCACTCCAAAATTTAGTGTTAGACAACAATTTATTGTCCATCATAAGCCCATTTGGTGGCTTAGCTGGGAAGTTCTTTTTTGCTAATAGATGTGCAGTCACAGAGCAGCTGGGGCTGAAGGCTAATCTGGGCTTCAAGATAGCTAACAGTTGCTAATGACTGCTTGGTAAGAGCTGGCTTGGGTTACTCCATGTGGCTGGGCCTCTTACAGAATGGGAGTTGATTTCTGAGAGAGCATCCCAAGAGCAAACCTTCCAGGACACCTACGTAGAAGCTGCAGCTCTTAAAAGCCAACTTTGATTCTGCTGTATGCTATTGGTTGGGAATGAGTCACAAAGTTGGCCCACAGTAGTTTACAGAACTGTGAATGCCAAGGGCATCATTCACTGGGGAACTATGTATGGAGACTAGCTGTCACATACCATAAGGGACAGGGATTTACAAAACTCGGTGTGAGGCAAGGAGATGACTTGGGGAGAGGCGCAAGAGTCTTCCGCGACTTGTTTGGTGCTTGAGAGACTCTGTTTTCAGGAAGGAGGCTGCTGCAGCCAGCCAGAGCCAGTGTGTGTGTCAGTAAAAATAACGAATAGAATTTTGTTTGTTCAGCTCAATCCTGGGTGAACTGAGGAAGAATAAAACAGAGATCCTGATGCCTGATCACCCAGGGTGATGTAAACATGAAGGTTAATATGAAATGAGCTTAAAGGTTGTACCTAACAGCCTTGCCACGGTCAGATCCTTCTTCAGGCCACTGCTGAATAGGGCTGTGTCTCACTGACAGAACTATCAACACTTTTCTCTTCTATCTACATCTTTTCCTTCTCATTCATCTCCCTAGATCTCCAGACAAAGGGAACATTGGTTCCTAACCCAAGTAAGGAAATGCACGGTAAATTATGTGTACCTTAAGATAAACAGGCAAAGAATTGACTCTCATCTTTAAGTTGTCAACACATTTTCTTTGCCCCAGTTCTCTTGTTCAGACTCAACACTTCTCAACAGACTTGTTCAGAATCTAGGCAAAAAGAAAAATGTCTATTTTCATGACTTCCTAACAGGTCATTTTCAAAACAACCTGAAAGAAAGCAGAATATGCTTTAATGACATAGCTGATGTACTTTATTCAAAGCAATTGCTTAAAACGCTCTTTTTTTCATGTGGTTTGGGGCGATTACTGGCTGTCACATAATCAGATGTTTTCTCATGGATACATCTGTGGAAAATGAACAGGCCAGTTGTTTTCTAGACTGGCCCTTCACTGGACTTGTCTGATGCGTCCACATGTTAGATTTATGCTATACTTTTTTGGTAAGGAAACCATGGAAGTAATACTGTATTCTGAGTTCATCATCATACCTTACTAAGGGGCTTGTAATCCCAATTGCTGGTCATTTAAACTTTCCCCTCTTGGTTCAGATGGTATCTGCCAGATTTTTGCACTATGAAGCTACAATTTTCCTTTTATAATCGTCAGTATCTTAAGAGGAAATCCTGTGAGTGTATGTATATGTATTTTTACTTGTCAATCTTGATCTACTAAGGCCAGACATGGTGCCTTATGCCTGTATCCCTAGCACTTTGGGAGGCTGAGGTGGGAGAATCGCTTGAGGCCAAGAGTTTGAGACCATAGGCAACATGGTGAGACCCCATCTCTATACAAAATAAAAAATGAATTAGCTAAGCATGGTGGCGTGTGCCTGCAGTCCCAGTTACTGAGGAGGCTGAAACGGGTTGACTGTTTGAGCCCGGGAGTCCGAGGCAGCACTGAGCTGCGACCATGTGACTGCACTGCAGCCTGGGTCACAGAGAGAACCTGTCTCTAAAAATACTTTTTAAAATAATCACGTAATATAAATGGTGATAATTATAAAACAATGTTGAAAAAACTTGAGTCTCTAGTTTCATTCATTGATGATACTTGCTTTAATCACTTACTAAAATCACTTCCAAATGAAGACTTTCTAATTCTGTTGTTTCTTCTACACTTGTTAATTGGCATTCTACTTTGAAGAAGAGTTGTATATTCTCTGTATGTGTTTGTTTCTATGATTCTGGAAGCCTGTTTTTCGATTTTATTCAATGGCCTATAATCTGTTAATATCAATGATTTATTTTGGTGCTGAAATTGTTCCAGGATTGGCCTTTGGGAGCCCCTTCAAGCTGATTTCTGTGTCCTTTCTGTCACAGCAAGCTTGGGATTATACCCAAGATTTGTAATTCCACTGTTCTTTTGTCAGTGTAAGTAAAGTGTGATTTCTTGGCTAGATGGCGTGGGAGCTGTGGGGAAGGTGGGAATTAGAGGTATTGTGTTTTTCTTCTAGGATCTGACATTTCTTCCTCTTGCTGCTTGTCTGTCTGATGCATGGATTCCCTGCTTCTACATTCCTGTTAGCACTTCACTGGAGCCATGACCTTCCGTGCTGCCTCCTCACATTCTGTGTGTACTTTATCAAAATGGAAAGTGATAAAATACACATCAAGTTTACCCTTTCGTCCATTTTTAAATGTGCAATCTATTTCCAGATCTTTTTCATTATATCATACAGAAACTCTGTACCCATTAAGCAGTGACTCCTCACTTCCTCCTTCCCAGACCCTGGCACCTTCTATGCTGCCTCCTGTCTTTATGAATTGTATTACCCTAGGTATTTCTTTCTTTTTCTTTTTCTTTTTTTTTAAAGACAGGGTTTCACCATGTTGGTCAGGCTGGTCTTGAACTCCCGACCTCAGGTGATCTGCCTGCCTTGGTCTCCAAAGTGCTTGGATTACAGGTGTGAGCCACCATACCCGGCCTTACTCTAGGTATTTCTTATAAGTGGAATAATACAATATTTGTTCTTTTATATCTGGCTTATTTCATATACCATATGTCTTCAAGTTTCATTCATGTTACAGCCTATGTCAGAATTTCCTTCTTTTTTAAGGCTGAATAATACTTATTTATACCACATTTGGTTTACCCATTTATTGGTTGACATTTGTATATACATTTTGTATATACCACATTTTGTTTATCCATTTATTGGTTGACATTTGGATCGTCTGCACCTTTCAACAACTGTGAGAGCCCAGCATTGCTTCACACCCCCGAGTCTCCACGGACCAGGCTCCCTCCTGGAAACACCTCTGCCAACAAGCAGCTTGTTGCTTTTGTCTTGTCTCTGTAAGCCCCCCTCCCTTGCTGGTCCCTGCTTGCACTGCATATGAATTAGCAAATCAATGAAGCCGAAAGATTGTAAGGTCAGATGTCCAGCAAATGGACAATGACTTAGTTCTGCTTCAGTTTCCCCTTCAGCATTGTAAGCCTATAAAAGGCGAGAGAAGCTGCAGTTCGGGGAGCTCGGTGAGTAAGGCTGTAGACCCCCTGCAGCTCCCAGCTGAATACAAAGCCACTTCCTTCCGCAGTTCGGTGTTCAAGAGATTTGTTCCCTGCCGCTCCTGCTTCGCCCACAGATACTTAACTTGGCTCATCCCTCATCTTCTGCAGGTCTTTCTTCAAAGAAACACTTCTCAACGAAATGTTTCTTAACCACGGTGTGTAAAACGGCAAACTCTCCCACCCTCCGAGTTCCTGTTCCCCTTTCAAATTCTTATTTGCACTTCTAGGGAAGTTTAAATTTTCCTCCTGAATTTTGGTAATTTGAGTCTATGAAACAACTGATACACAGCTTAACAGGAAAACAAGGCATACACATTTTATTAAAGTGAATATAAGCACAGGAGTGATAAAAAAATATAGAAAAAGAAAGGCAAGATAGTAGATGTTTTTATGCCATCTTGCAGTTACAGGAAGAACAGGGGCTTGGATCATGGCTAAGACAGGTTACATGAGAGAGAGAAGAGGACAGACCTGAAGAAAAGGTAGTCTTATTATGCAGATGAAGCTGTGCAGGTAGCAGCCTAAGGACAGATGGTAGCCCATGGTTAAAGTTTCTGTGCCAAACTTTCAAAGGTGTCAGACTCCCAGTTAATCTTTCCCAGATCTGGACAAAGGAGAGCCTCAGAGAAAGCCTATTCACATGTTATTTATGTCACTTCACTTCCTCTACAGATGCAAGTCTCTTCCACAAAAGACAGCTTTTCAGGGCTATTCCTGTCCGCTAGCTCTCTGAATAGCCATCTCAAGATATGTCAGAGAAGTATATTTTGGAGTGAAGTATTTTGATTACATTCACACTCATCTCTAGCTCAAAACATATTTATTCTCTTATTATCTTTCTTCCCTCTCCTCCAGCAGAATTCAAGCTGCATTTGTATATAGGTTTTGCCAGTTTGGCCCACTGGTGTATTTCTAGCATCTAGTTCAATGCCAGGCACAGGGTAAGTGTTCAATATATTTTTGTTGTTGTTGAATGAATAATGAAATCCTATACAGCAATGAAAATGAATGAACTTTGCATGTATCAAGGTAGACTAATCTAAAAGTGTTTGTGTTGAACACATAAGTCATAGAATATATACATATATACATGATACATATGCATATATATATACACAATACATATATATGCATATATATACAGATAAGTGTATATAGATATGTATATACATTTTTATATAAAGAGAATCAGCTATATACATACATATTTATATTGTATGAAAGTTGAAGGCCGGGCGAGGTGGCTCAAGCCTGTAATCCCAGCACTTTGGGAGGCGGAGACAGGGGGATCACGAGGTCAAGAGATCGAGACCATCCTGGTCAACATGGTGAAACCCCGTCTCTACTAAAAATACAAAAAAAATTAGCTGGGCATGGTGGCGTGTGCCTGTAATCCCAGCTATTCAGGAGGCTGAGGCAGGAGAATTGCCTGAACCCAGGAGGCGGAGGTTGCGGTGAGCCGAGATTGCGCCATTGCACTCCAGCCTGGGTAACAAGAGCAAAACTCTGTCTCAAAAAAAAAAAAAAGAAAGTTGAATACAATATAGAATTGAAAATATACAATTGTATATGTATATATATAGCAGATTACCTTTATATACATACATATTGTATATTGTATATATATAACAGGTTGTCTTTATATAAATATTTAAAATGTTGCCAAAGTAAACAATATTTAGGGACACAGACATGTGGAGTAAGTATCAAATAAAATAAAGGAATGGTGAAAGCAACTCAGGAAAATGACTTGGGATCATTGTGAACAAGGATTCCCAATTTTGGGTAAATTTCTCTTTCGTAACCCAAGTGTTGGATGTGGGTATTTGTTTTATTATTATTAAATTGTGCCTATGCATACATTATCTTCTGTGTATGGTACACATGAAAATAATTTAAAATAACATAACTATCTTGTGGTTTTTATTTGCATTTCCCTGATGATTAGTAATGTTGACCATTTTTTCATGTACCTGTTGGTCATTTGAATGTCTTTTTGAGAAACGTCTATTCATGTCCTTTGCCTAATTTTTTTTTTTTTTTTTTTTTTTTTTTTTTTAGGCAGAGTCTCACTGTCACCCTGGCTGGAGTGCAGCAGTGCGATCGCTGCTCACTGCAATGTCAGCCTCTGGGCTCAAGCAATCCTCTGCATTCAGCCTCCCGAGTAGCTGGGACTACAGGCCTGTACTGGCAAGCCTGGCTAATTTCATGTTTTGTAAAGAGAAGATCTCACTATGTTGCTGAAGCTGGTCTCAAACTCCTGGGCACGCGTGATCCACCCACTTCTGCCTCTCAAAGTGCTGGGATTACAGGCATGAGCCACTGTGCCCAGCCCTTTGCACATTCTTAATGGAATTATTTGTTTGGATACTGTTGAGTTGTTTTGGTGCTGGGTTTTTGCTTTTTGTTTTTTGAGACATCTCACTCTGTCACCCAGCTGGAGTGCAGTGGCACAACCTGGGCTCACAGCAACCTTCATCTCCCGGGTGCAAGCAATTCTACTTCAGCCTCCCGTGTAGCTGGGATTTCAAGCATGTACCACACAGCTGGCTAATTTTTGTATTTTTAGTAGAGATGGGGTTTTGTCACATTGGCCCAGCTGGTCACGAACCTGTTGAGTTATTTGAATTCTTTATATATACTGGTATTAGTCCCTTGTTGAGTGAGTAATTTGCAAATATTTTCTCTCAAGAAGTTGTTACTTCCTTCTATTGATTGTTTCTCTTTCTGTGCATTTTTTAGTTCAATATAGTTGTGTTTGTCTATTTTTCTTTTTGTTGTCTGTGCTTTTGAGGTCTTAGCCATAGACCTTAAAACAAAAAGAACAAAAAGAACAACAAAAAGAAAAAAGGCAACAAAAAGAAAAATCTTTGCCTAGACCAATGTCCTGAAGAAATGACCTTATGTTTCCTTTATCAGTTTTATAGTTTGGGGTCTTATGTTTAAGTCTATAATCTATCTGGAGTTGACTTTCATATATGTTGAGAGAGAAGGGGTCCAATTTCATTCTTCTGCATATTGTTATCCAGTTTTCCCCAGAACCATTTATTAAAGACATAGTCCTTTCCTCAGTGTGTGTTCTTGGCACCTTTGTTGAAAATCGGTTGGTTATAAGCCGGTGCAGTGATTTCTGTGTTCTCTATTCTGTTCCATGGGTGTGTGTGTCTATTTTTATACCAACATCAAGTTGTTTTCGTTACTAACACCCTGTAATTAAATATAAGCTCACTCCAGTTAGAATAACTATTATTAAAAAGACAAAAAATGACAGATGCCGGTGAGGATTTGGGGAAAAGGGAACTCTTACACACTGCTGGTGAGAATGTAAAGTAGTACAACCACTATGGAAAAGAGTGGGGAGATTTTTTTTCCAAAAAACTAAAAATGTAACTACCATACAATCCAGCAACGCTACTACTGGTTATCTATCCAAAGGAAAAGAAATCAGTGTATGAAAAGGATACCTGCACTCATGTTTGTCACTGCACTATTCACAATAGCCAAGATATGGACTCAATCTAAGTGTCCAGCAATGGATGAATGGATAAAGAAAAATGTCCTACATAGACATAATGGAATACTATTCAGCCATAAAAATGAATGAAATAATGCATTTACAGCAACATGCATGGCACTGGAAGTCATTATGTTAAGTGAAATAAGCCAGACACAGAAAGACAAGTACTGCATGTTCTCACTTATATTCCAGAGTTTAAAAACGTGATCTCATGGACACAGACAATAGAGGGATAGATACCAAAGGCCAGGACGGAAGGAAAGGAAGGGTCATGGAGAGGTTGGTTATGGGTACAATCATAGAGTTAGACGGAAGAAATAAGTTCTAATGTTTAATAGCAGACTAAGGTGAGTATACTTATCAATAACATTATGTATATTTCAAAGTAAATAAGAGGAGAGGGCTTGAAATGATACCAACGCATAAAAATGATAAATGCTTAAGGTGATGGGGACCCCAAATACTGTGACTTGATCATTATTACACAGTCTATGCACGTTAACGAGCACATGGACCCTATAAATCATGTAAATTATTTCGTATCAACAAGAGAGAAAAATAATCACAACCGGAGGTGGGAGCTACAGCACACTGATCCTCCAAAATGCATCTAATTTCGGGTTTTGTTTCAAACCGTTCTGCTTACCTAACAAGTGCGCGGGCTGCAGGCAGCACGGCCGGCAGCGGGGTACCCCCCGCCTCGAGCGCGGCGCGCGCACCGCCTCGCACGGCCACCCCACGCGGACTGCCGCCCTGGTGGAGGCGGGTCCTCTCCCGGAAGTCGCCGCGCCACCGCTGCGCCCCCTGGGAAGTGTAGTCGGCACGGGGTTGAGGCATGTCGGGAGTGGTAGTTCTCCCGGGGTTGGCGGGTTTTCGGGGATCGCTCGCGGCCTTTCTGGGGTTCTCCTGGTTGGGGCCATCCCGGCTGGGCTAGGACTGCCGGCCCGGGGCCGAGGCGCTCTCAGTGGTCTCTCCTCCGCCGGGGTGGATCCACGCCTCTTCGGCGAGCGGGTGGCGTGCAGCCTGGTCCGGGCGTCTGGGAGCGGCCCTGCGCGGCGCGGCGCGCTTTGCCACGGGGTCCCGGGGCGCCGTCCGCCAGCGGCCTGGGCAGCCGGAGACCCGCGGGGCGGAGCGCCCCACCAGGTGAGCGGGGCGCGCCGGGCCGGCCTTTTGTCGGTGTTCCTTCTGCGATTTTCTTCTCCATAACGGAAATCGTGACGGCAGCGGCCGCTACCCGCCGAGAGCGCTCGGGTGCCGGACCCTCGGCGGGCGCCTCGCCCGAGCCAACTGCGCGCAGCCCGGCTGAGCGGAGGGGGGCGGCTCGCCGGCTCCCGCTCTCCCGGGGGGAAACCGAGGCGGAGCGGCGGGGTCACGGCGCGGTGTAACCGGGGCCTGGGGCTTGGATCGGGACTCCCTTCCTGGCTCCACCGCTCTCCGTTTCGGTGACTTTGGGCAGGTCACGACCCCCTCGTTCTCAGTCTTGGTCCCATCTGTAAATGTGACGATGGAAAATGCTGCTCGGAAAGCACTCAGCGCGTCCTGGGAAGAGGTGCGCGTCGCCGAGGAACCCAGGCCTTGCAGGGCAGCTTCTCCCGGGCTGGCCAGGGCGTTGGCGGGAGCTGGCCTGGCAGGGCCTCGGGGTGTCTCCATGCCACGGGGCACCCTGAGGAGTCGCTGCAGACGCAGGCCCGGAGGCGCTGGCACTTCCCTGCCTGCCCCAGGCAGTCTCTTCCCTTGCTCTCCTCTCCCTTGGGGTGTGTGTCGGGGAGCGGTGGCTGTTTCCGGCTGTGGATGCCATTAGAAGCGGCACCCGTGGAGTGTTATTTAGGAGGGACGGCAACACGCTGGCATGTGTCCTGGGTGGGGACAGTGTGTTAATCCTGTTACCTTGGGTAAAGTGGGGTAAGGCCCGACCGAGAGGAAGAGGCTGGGAGCGGTTAGTGGTTGGATTATGCTCACAGTTTCTTGGGGAGAACACAGCACTCCACGGAAGAGCCACTCGGGGCGAGCAGCGGAGTCTGGCACCAGGGTGGGGGTGCGGGGAGGCCTCTTTATCGCAGCTCCCACGGGGAGGAAAAAGCAGGCGGGGCAGGCAGGCTTAGGATCAGCTAGCTGGGCTGGGAGGTGGCACCCTCAGGAAACTGGATATTCATTGCCACTGCTAGGGCCTACCGTTTAAAGCTAGCTAGGGACTCCAGACATCCTTGGGTGAGTCACAGTTTGCTTAGAGGTAGCTGAGAAGCCCTAAGGTGGATGTTAAAGCATCAGTGTACAGAAATAGAAGGATGGTTCCTACAGAGAAGGGATAGAGGTTCTCAAGTTGCCCTGGTAAACACTCGTGATTTGTATCATTAAGTGGGGTGGCCTGATGGACATTACGAGCGGTCGTAACTTCCTCTCCAAGCCTTCTCCTGACGCCAGAATTCCTCTCGACGCCTTTTCCTCTGCAGACCCACCTTGTCCATACTCTGCTCTCCCTGGACAGGAAGCCGGAGGAGGAAGGGATGGCGGTGGATCGGCTGCCCGCCCAGGTGAGAGTGATGAAGCTTGTCTCTCATCACTGGGCTTCTGGATTCGGAGATGGTAGGCATGTTTCCAGACTTTGTCCAGGTGCTTTTCGGTCCAGCTAAAACAATGAAGAATCTGGAACCTCAAAAGTTTTTTTTCCCAGCGTCGGGCTTAGCATGGGGCTGCTGCGGAAGGCGCCTCTTCTATCCCCAGACTACTCTTAATTCACCCCACTCACTTTGCGATCAAATTGGAGACAGCTCTGAACATATACTTCCTGCTACAGTAGGTGCTTGGTGGGGAGAATGGGGTATGAAGCAGTCTTTGACTTCACAGAGGATATAGTCACACTTGGGGCAAAAACGGGAAGGCCCAGAAGACACCCTCCGCAAGCATCATTGGCCCCTGTGGCCGGGATGCTGGGCAGCACCTGGGGGGATGGAAAGAGGAAAGCTGTCATTTTCATCTTTCCGGAGTTCGTGGTATTGACTTTAGGAAACATGATTAAATGTTCAGGGGAAATAGCCCAGAAGTGGGGGCATTCTGAGTTGATACTGGATGCGAAGACTGATATTGGGGGTTAGAGAAAACTAAGGGCATTCCAGAAGTTCAGTGTGGCTTGGGGTTTGGAGCCCAGCACTGGGGAGGACGCTGGCCTGGGGCCTTTTCCTTCTAGCGCAGCAAGGATGTGAAGCTGTCCAGATGTCCCTCTCAGCTGTCTAATCGATGCCTCTATTTCCTTCTCTGATTCTTTTCTTTTTTCTCTGCTAGTTTAGCCTCCTTACCTGGGCTCTTTTTTGTTCTTTCTCCATCTGAGATCCATTTTCATTACTTTAACCCTCAGCTTTCTAAATACCTTCCCCAAATCTGTCCTTAGGCCTGACCTTTTTCCTAGCATTTCCGTCTGTGATCCCCACGTGGAAGTCCCGTCTTTCCATCAACACGAGCTCCTTCTCCTAGTCCCCTCCCTTCTGTGCATTTTCTTTTCTGCCATACCCCGAAGCCGGTTCTTCACTGACTGCTTTCCCAAAAAGTAGTGGTAAACTGTAGGCTAGAAATGCGGACTCTGGAACTTGACTTCATGGCTTCAGATCCAAGCTAGGGATGTGGCCCTGAGTAAGTTATTTTATCTCTCTGTATCCCATTTCCTCAATTTCAGTGGGGTTAATAATATACATACCTCATTGAATTGATGTGAGCATTAATAACAGTAGTAGCTGGGCACAGTGGCTCACCCCTGTAATCCCAGCACTTTGGGAGGTCAGAAGGATTGCCTGAGCCCAGAAGTTTGAGACCAACCTAAGCAACATAGTGCAGGCTTGTCTCCACAAAAAATTAAAAATAAAATAGCTGGGTGAGACAGCACCTATGGTCCCAGATACTAAGAAGGCTGAGGTAGGAGGATCACTTGAGCCCAAGAATTCGAGGCTGCGGTGAGCTATGATATGATTGTGCCACTGTGCTCCCACCTGGGCAACAGAGTGTGAGACCTTATCTCAAAGAAAGAAAGAAAGAAATAATCCAAACAGCATATTTACTGTGTGCCAAGTCTATGTATAAAAATATCTATTCCTTTCATATAGGAAGTCATTTAATCCTTACAAGAGGACTGTTAATATCTGAATTTTACAGATGAGGCAGCTGAGGCACAGAGAAGCAAGTCACTTGATCAAGGTCACACAGCTGGCTTTTGATCCCAACAAGACAGTCTATACTATTAGCATCATGCTCTGAAAAAGTACATTTAAAATACTGAGAGCAGTGCATGGTACATATAAGACTTCCATAAATTCCAGCTGTTGCTATGGCCCAGTATCAGTAACAGCAGCAGCGGCATTATTTTAGGACCTGCCAGATTTGGTGTGCTTTGCCTCACCAGGCTAGGCCGATTCTATAATTAAGCAGATGGATGTTTCAGGAAACCAAGATGTAAAGACCAGCAAAATTCAGTGCACAGGAATATCCAGCTATTACCTGGGCTATCTGCTGCCCAGAGTCGTGTTCTTCACTCTCTGAGCTCTCGCACACCCACAAGCTGGAGAGATTTACTGCATTTCAGCCAAGGGCAGAGTTCGGTTTCTTTGCACCTGAGAGCCAGTTTTGTTTTGTTTTGGAAGGGGGATAGCTAATTCAATATCTAACCCTTTTGTGGGTTGTTGTTGTTGTCGCTATTTTTAGAGACAGAGCTTTGCTTTGTCGCCCAGGTTGGAGTGCAGTGGTGAGATACTGGCTCGCTGCAGGCTGGAAGGAATGTTTGGGCTCCTGCGATCCTCTCGCCTTGGCTTCCCAAAGTGCTGGGATTGCAGGTGTGAGCAGCTGCACCTGGCCAGTATCTAACCCTTTTGATTAAGTTTCCTGGGGACCCAGAGTGTTCCAATCCCAGGTTTCATTATCCCATTTAAGTCAGTGCAATGGTAATATCCAGTTTCACATTCTGCCCTCATTAAGGGTACTAAGTGACAATTTTCTCTCTTTCTGCTAGGAAAACAGCAAAAAAGCATAGTTTTTAGAAGAAAATTGGTTCTTTGCCATGTTACATATTTCCATGTAATAAATTATTGTCTGGGGAAAAGGCACATGGAATTTGATACTGATTGCTTAATAGTCATAATTTGTTAATCACCTATTTTTCTGCAGTAAATAAGTACTTTTTTGATATTGTCAGTAGTTTTTAAAAAAAAATCTTAATTTTTTGGTAACAATGTTAGATGAAAGAATCATTACACAGTTAGCATACACTATATGCAGCTTCCCCTGTTATTCATATCCTATGTTAGCATGGTATATTTGTTACAATTAACGAGCCACCATTGATATATTATTATTAACTGAAGTCTATACTTTGTTCACACTTGTTTAGTTTTTTTTTTTTTTTTTTTTTCTTTATTGAGACGGAGTTTCGCTCTTGTTACCCAGGCTGGAGTGCAATGGCGCGATCTCGGCTCACCGCAACCTCCGCCTCCCGGGTTCAGGCAATTCTCCTGCCCCAGCCTCCTGAGTAGCTGGGATTACAGGCACGCGCCACCATGCCCAGCCAATTTTTTGTATTTTTTAGTAGAGACGGGGTTTCACCATGTTGACCAGGATGGTCTCGATCTGTCGACCTCGTGATCCACCCGCCTCGGCCTCCCAAAGTGCTGGGATTACAGGCTTGAGCCACCGCGCCCGGCCTTACCCTGTAGTTTTCAATATAAATTTACAACTAATGGAAGTCCACCTTCAAATAACATTATGCTGCATTATGGGTAGTGCAGGTGTCTTAGAGCAGAATATTGCCTTCCTCCCCCACTTCCTTATGGCATTGCTGCCCTTCATTTCACTCATCCATCTGCTATCATCACCCAATACACTGTTTCTATGATCCATCTAAGCAAATAGTTATCTTTTAAATCAAGAGTAAGAAAAACAAAAGATGTTATTTTATCATCATTTGTTCCTTCGCAGTCTTCCCTCCTGTCTTTATGTAGATTCACGTTTCTGACTTCTGTTACTTCCCTTCCCCATGAAGAACTTCTTGTATTATTACTTGCAAAGCAGGACCGCTGGTAGTGAAGTCCCTCAGTTTTGTTTGTCTGAGAAAGCTTTATTCCTCATCCTTTACGAAGGATAATGTCTCTGGATATTGAATTCTACATTGGTGATTTTTTTTTTTCTCAATATTTTGTTTCACTCTCTTGTTTACATGTTGCTAATGAGAAGATCCACTGTAATTCTTATCCTTGTGGAAGGTAAGATTTTTCCCCGTCTTCTTTCAAGATTTTCTCTTGGATTTTGGTGTTCTGCAGTTTTAATATGATATGCCTAGTGTAGATATTTTGGTAGTTATCCTGCTTAGCCTTCTCTGACCTTTCTGGATTTGAGGTTTGGTGTCTGCTACTAATTTTGGAAAACTCTCAGCCATTATTACTTTGGATATTCACTCTGCTCTAGTCTCTCTTCTCCTTATGGCATTCCAATTACATTGTAATTTTAAATGATCAAGTAGAATTGTATTTTTAACACAGAAGTATATACATGCTATATAGTAAGAAAATTAGGAATCTGAGGCCGGGCGTGGTGGCTCACGCTTGTAATCCCAGCACTTTGGGAGGCTGAGGCGGGTGGATTACCTGAGGTCAGCAGTTCAAGACCAACCTGGCCAACATGGTGAAACCCCGTTTCATACAAAGTCTGGTGTCTCAGCTGAAAGATCTAAAGACTAGGGGCTAGAATCACTGGAAGCCTCAGTTGTTCACGTGTCTGGTAGTCGATGCTTGCTGTTGGCTCATTGATGAGATCAGAGATAGGGCTATTGGATGAAACATTTACCCATAATTTCTCCCTGTGTCTTGGGCTTACAACATGGTGACTAGGCTCCAAAAATGAGCATCCAGTGAGCCAGGTGAAAGGTGTATTATTTTACTACCTTTTCTTGGAAGTTACATGCATCATTTCCATTGAATTCCACTGGATAGCTTCAAAGGAAGGAAACACAGAACTCACTTCTTGGTGGGAGATATGTCACTGTCACATTACACAAAGAGCATGTGAGATGGGAGAGGAATTGGTGTGGTCATCCTGGGAAAGTATAATCTTCCACATCTGTCAGAGTTAAAAATATGCATAGTCCGTAAGTACTTTGGGAGGCCAAGGCAAGCAGATTACCCTGAGATCTGGAGTTCGAGACCAGCCTGGCCAACATGGTGAAATTTCATCTCTACTAAAAATATAAAAATTAGCTGGGTATGGTGGCGTGTGCCTGTAATCCCAGCTACTTAAGAGGTTGAGGCAGGAGAATCGCTTGAACCCGGGAGGTGGAGGTTGCAGTAAGCTGAGATCATGCCACTGCACTCCAGCCTGGGTGACTGAACCCGGGAGGCAGAGGTTGCAATGAGCCGAGATCATACCACTGCACTCCAGCCTGGGCGACAGAGCAAGACTCCATCTCAAAAAAAAAAAAAAAAAAAAAAAAAGAAAGAAGGAACAATCGCTTAAGGCCAGTAGTTTAAGACTAGCCTGAGCAACATAGCAAGACCCTGGCTCTACAGAAAAACAAAGAGAATTATCTGGGCGGAGTGGTACACATCTTTAGTCTCAGTTGTTTGGAAGGCTGAGGTGGGAAGATCACTTGAGCCCAGGAGTTCAAGGCCGTAGTGAGCTATGATTTATTTCACTACTGCACTCCAGCCTAGGTGACAGAGTGAGACCCTGTCTCTTAAAAAAAAAAAAAAATTCATATGCCGATGTGATAAAGATCCATTAAATGCGAGTAAAGCAGGATTGAGAATTTTTCCATTAAAAAAGGATACATGTATAAAGTACTGCTAGTTACCTGTAGAATGAGACTGCTAATTGGAGCCGGAAGGGAATACTTAACTTTGCACTGTGTGTTCTTTTGTATTCTTTCTATTCTTTTTCATGTGTCTGTTTTCATGTTGTTTTAAAAATAGTCAAAAGAACACATGTATGTGTAATTGGATATACATTCTAGAATATATTTCTAAAAATGGAACAAAAGTTGTCTTGAGTAATTTAGTCTGATTTACCTTGTTTTGTTTTCAATTTAAACATTTTTCCTGAAGTGATTGTGTTTAATTTGCATTTATTTTTAAAAAACAAATGAAATTTTTTTTTAAAAAGAATGCTTTTTTTTTTTTTTTTTTTTTTTTTTTGCTGGAAGTGTTCTAAGGCCTAGGGGAATGGGATTAGCAGTAGACAGAAGATGGGTTGGCTGTGAGTACCCAGCTTACAGCAACATGGAGCTATATTAGTGTGCCAAGGCACCGTAACAAAATACTAGAGACGAGATGGCTTCAACAATGGAAATGTGTTTTCCTGCAGTTCTGGTGGCTAGAAGCCCAAGACGAAGGTGTGGGCAAGTCTGGCTTCTCCTGAGGCCTCCTTGGCCAGTCGAGGGCTGCCTTCTTGCTGCTTCCTGCCATGTGTTCTCTCCAGTGCATGAGCATGTCTGTGTCCTGATCTCCTCTCTTTGTAAGCACCTGCCATGTTAGATTAGGACCCAGCCTAAAGACCTCATTTTAACTTAATTACCTCTTTAAAGATCTTGTTTCCAAATACTGTTACATTCTGAGGTATAGGGGTGTAAGCTGAAAGTAAAATTAGAAGACCCCCTGCAACCATCCGAACAGACTTCCTCCTTGGCCAGGGCCCTCGAAATTTCACCTGAAAGACTGGTTCAGGCTGTGACAGGAAGTAGGGGTTGGACATGCCTCATTATACCCCTCCACCAGTAATAGCAACACAAACCTCAAGTCTGATGAGAAGCATTTACCCATTATTCTCTCTAAAGCCTGCTACTTTGAGACTTTGTCTGCCTGACAAAGCCTAGGTCTCCACAACCCCTTGTCGTGACCCAGACAGTCCTTTCTACTGATGATAACTCTTTCAACCAATTGCCAATCAGAATATGTTTACAAAGAAATACAAAAATTAGCAGGGTATGGTGGCATGCACCTATAATCCCAGCTACTCAGGAGACCGAGGCAGGAGAATTACTTGAACTGAGGAGGCAGAGGTTGCAGTGAACTGAGATTGTGTCACTGCACTTCAGCGTAGGCAACAGAGTGAGACACTGTCTCCAAAAAAAAAAAAAAATCAGATACTTATGTATATGTTGAGGTACACTTACTTTCTTAGCTTTAATTATAGATAAGGTGTATGCTTGTGACCCAAGCTTGACCTACTTCAGTCAGGAGCTAGAGATAGGAGGAAAACAGGAATAGAACAAAGGTCCCCAACCCCAGGGGGGTTGCAGACTGCTACCAGCCTACTACGAACCTGGCTGCACAGCAGGAAGTGAACAGCAGGTGAGTGAACATTACCACCTGAGCTCTGCCTCCTGTCAGATCGGCAGCAGCAATAGATTCAACAGGAGCCTGAATCTTACTGTGAACTGTGCACGTGAGGGACCCAGTTTGTGCGCTCCTTATGAGAATCGAATGCCTAGTGATCTGAGATGGAATAGTTTCATCCTGAGACCATTCCCCCAACCCTGCTGTCTGTGGAAAAAGTTGTCTTCCACGAAAACCGTCCCTGGTGCCAAAAAGGTTGGGGACCTCTGATGTAGCATGTACTCTGGTAATTTGTGGCAACATCAGTAACATTGAGGTTATGGAGGAAGGCGAAGCAGCAGAGCAGAAGCAGTGGTCCTCTCATGCTGGTAAGCCTGTACTGCCTACTTTTCCATGACAACAGTATTCTCATAAGTCTGGTTTCCTAGTGTGATTCTGGCTATGGTCCAGAATGTTGCTGCCCTAGTTTCTGTTCATTTTCCAAGCCTAGTTCTGTGACTATCAGTTTTCCTGGAGCTACCTGGTCCTTTGTGTAAATAAGCCAAAGTCAGTTTATTGCTAGAAACCTAAGAAACCACATTTCTTATAAACTTCTTATAAAGCCACCTGCCACAACCTAGATTCTCATCTTGCATTTTAAAAATACAGTTTAGACAACAAATGTTTCTAAGTGAAAAGATGATAAGCATTTTGGGTGGAGCTATCTTTCATTATACAGTACTTGCTTGTCCATTTCCAGATGATTAGCAGCCTTGATCTCTTTTTTTTTTAAATCCCGGTAGGACCCCCTTAGTCACCATGAGAAATGAAACACCCTCACACATTTCTACTTACTCTGGGGAGGTAAGAGAAGATACCACACACCCATGAGAACAACTGGATGAGATGATTGATGAGATCTGTAGTTCTAGGAGTCTGTCTTTATTATTTCTTAATATTTAATGAGCTTTGTTAGGCTCACTGAGTTTTTAAAATATATTTTCAAGAAAATGCATGGGCTTCCAGCTTCCAGTAATAAAGAAATAGCTCCTTACAGACTAATTCATCTGTGGATTACTGCTACACTCTGGATAAAATATAAGAAACCTAAGGTACTAGAGAGAAATCAGAAGCAGACAGATACTGGACACCTGTGTATGTTTGAAAGCAGGAATTGTCACCAGATAAACTTTCCGGTTTTTACAGCTTTTTGCCTGGGAGTAGGCCACAGTCAGCCCCAACAGAATGATCAAAACTTGGTCACAAACCTGCAGTCTTACTGGTGTGAAGAATCACGAGATAGAGTTTGAAGCAAACTTAGCAATTGGAACGTGAGAGGAGGAGTTTTGGAAAGGAGAGAGGCAGAGGAGGGGAGCCCCAAATTCTGTGCACAACCTCTGCCTAAATCTCTAGTTGACCCCTGACCCATACGTGCACAGGACCTACTCAGAGTAGCCCAAATAGGAATTGAACCGAGATATTCAATGCTGCCCACTAGAGAGGTGGGTGTCCGAGTTTGGAATTTAAGTCCAACAAAATTGACTACCTGCTTAAAAAAATCAGTACTCTTCAAAGGAACCTAACAAAATCCAGAGTTTCTACATTGTGTACTATACAACGTCCAGAATGAGGTAGGCATATGTAGAAATGGGAAAGTGCAACCAAAAATCAAAGGGAAGATAATAGAAACCATGACTCAGACGACCCAGATGTTGGGATTCACAGATAAAGATTTTAAAATGGCTATTATAACTGTGCTCAAGAACTTAGTGTAAAATATACATGTAAAGAATGAAACAATACAAAATGCAAGCAGAGAAATAGAGACTGTGAAAAAAAGTAATTCTAGACTATGAAATTTTAGAACTGAAAAATAAAATACCTGAAATTGTAAAATTAAAAAAAAATCCCTGTATAGGCTTAACTTTTGGAAATGAACATAAGGAGAAGTCAGTGACACTTGAAGATAGATTGACAGAAATGATCCTATCTGAAAAACAGAGAAAAAAGAGCCTCAGTTACCAACTGAATGATATTAAAAGATCTAGTATACATGAAATTAGAGTTCTAGAAGGAGAGGGGACAGAGACAGGAGAGGGGCAAAATATATTAAAAGGAAATAATGACCTAAAGTTTCTCAAATTTGGTAAAAAACATAAATTTACAATTTATAACATTTGATGAATCTCAAGCAGGGTAAATACAAAGGAAGTCGTAGCTACACACGTCATCGACCCGTGGCATGCAGTAGAAATATAGTGTGAACCAGGAATGCAAGCCACAAACCTAATATAAAATTTTCCACCAGCCACAGTAAAAAACTAAACAGAAGCAAGTAAATTAACTTTAATAATGTATTGTATTTGACCCAGTATATCCAAATATTATTTCCACAGGTAATCAATATAAAATTGTTATTGAGATAACTTTCATATATGTTTGCGTGTGTATGTATATGTTGTCTGTGTGTTTATATACTTTTAAGTAAATCATCTGGTATGTATTTTATACAGATAACATATCTCAATTCAGAAGAACCACATTTCACGTATTCAGTAGCCACATGCAGCTAGCTGGTCTTTACCATATTGACAAAAGTCAGAGAAATCACAAAAACCAAAGATTTGAAAGCAGGCAGAAAAAAACATTGTATTACATGCAGAGAATCAATATTTGAATGACCAATGGCTTCTCATCAGAAACAATGAAGACTGGGAAGCAATAGAATGACGTTTTACATGCTGAAAGAGAAAAAAAAATTCAACCCAGAATTCTACATCCAATGAAAATACTCTTCAAGAATGAAGACGAAGTAACGGCATTTTCAAGTAAGACAAAATTAAGCGAATTCATTGCCAACAGGCCTGCACTACAAGATATGCTAAAGGAAGTTACACAAGTTAAAGGAAAAATATACCAGATGGGAACTCTGATTTTAGGAAGAATGAAGACCATTAGAAATGGTAACTATCTGGATAAATATAAAATACATTTGTTTCCTCTCAACTTCTTTAAAATGCAGCTGACTGCTTAAAGTAAAATAATACTATTGTATTATAGTAGAGGGTTTACAACATAGGTAGTGTGCAAATAACAACTGTGAAGATAGAATTTATTTACATCTGGTAATGTAAACATAACGTAAAAGTTTTGTGTGCAGCATACATACATACATACATACCTGGACTGGGAAAGCTCTCTCTTTTTCTCTGGAAAAGCTCCATTTTTATCAATGGGGATTCTTGGATTTTTTTTTTTTTTTTTTTTTTTTTTTTTGAGACAGAGTCTCCCTCTGTTGCCCAGGCTGGAGTGAACTGGTGTGATCTTGGCTCACTACAGCTTCCCTGGGTACAAACAATTCTCATGCCTCAGCCTCCTGAGTATCTGGAACTACAGGCACATGCAAACACGCCTGGCTAATTTTTTGTATTTTTAGTAGAGATGGGGTTTCACCGTGTTGCCAAGGCTGTTCTTGAACTCCTGAGCTCAGACAGTCCACCCAGCTTGGGTTCCCAAAGTGCTAGGGTTATAGGTGTGAACCTGGCCATCAGCTTGTGTGGGTTTTTTTTTTTGTTATTGTTCTTTGTTTTTTGAGACCAAGTATCCCACTGCCACCTAGGCTGGAGTGCAGTGGTGTAATCTTGGCTTGCTGCAACCTCTGCCTTCCAGGTTCAAGCAATTCTCCTGCTTCAGCCTCCCAAGTAGCTGGGATTACAGGTACCCGCCATCACACCCAGCTAATTTTTGTACCTTTTTTTTTTTTTTTTTTTTTAAGTAGAGATGGGGTTTCACCCTGGTGGCCAGGCAGGTCTCGAACTCTTGACCTTAGGTGATCCCCCTGCCTCCGCCTCCCAAAGTGCTGGGATTATAAGCATGAGCCACTGCACCCTGCCTGGCTTGTGTATTTTTAAGATCCCAATGCCACTGGCTACTCCCTTAAGCTTCCTTACTGATGGCTTGCAACTGGCCTAAATGATTTGACACGGCTTGCTTGATTACATAGAAAGCCCCTGCTAAGAGTTCCTCCTTTGAGATCTCCCACACCAAGATTCTTCACACAGATCCAGAGATGTAGTGTGGTCTGTGTAAATAAAGGGAGACTGCACATGGAGTATCTCTTGGCTTTCTAGTGCTTCCCTGGACTCTCTTTCTCTTGCTGTGTTGTACCCTTTGCCTTTAAATGTAAATCTTAACATGAATATGCTCAGTGAAATTTGGTTAAGTAATGTCAACTCTATGAAGTGGGAAAAATCTTTGTAACAACTGTAGCATAAAGAAGGCTGGTGGTGATACTTGCAAGGTTCTTGCATTCAATGTGAAATGATATATTAGCTCTAAATAGATGATGAGTAACCGAAACTATTATAATTATTAGAGTAACACTAAAAATGCAAAGAGGTCTAACTAAAAAGTCAATGTGTAAGTTAAAGTGGAATCTAAGAAAATTCAAAGCAAAGGAAGACACACACATACATACACACAATGTCCCTAACTGTAAAACACTGTAAGCCTAATGGTGGGGTATAAAGTAATAAGTGAAAGATTGTTTTTCTGCCCCTCTCCACAAATATCAAAGAATAATGAGGGTGACAGCTTGTATTCTTCCAGAGAGTTTTGTATGCATCATACATACGTATATACAGATGTAGAATTTTCAACAAATATAGATCGTTTTGTGGCTGACTTTTTCATATGAATCAACAATATGTCAAGATCAAATTCCAGTGTCACACAGATCTACTTAATTCTATTAAAGGCTGCATAACATTTCATGGAATAAACGTACTGTAATCTGCTTATCCATTTCCTTATTGATAGATATGTAGGTCGTCTTGAATTGTTCACATTGTATTTCTTTCTTATTGCTGCTGTAACAAATTACCACCAACTCAGCATCTTAAAACAATGTAAATGTATTCTTTTACAGTTCTGGAAGTCAGAAGTCTGAAATCAGTTTTCCTGGCTTGAGGTCAGGCTGTCAACAGGGCTGGTTCCTTCTAGAGACTGTCAGGGGAAAATCTGATTCCTCGCCCTTTCCACCTTCTGGTGTTTCCCTGTAGCCCTTAGCTTGTGGTTCTTCCATCTTCCAAGCATAGCACTCCAATCTTTGCTTCTGTCGTCACATTGCCTTCTCTTGAGGAAGATCCCAGGCTGGTATTTAAATTCTTTGTTGGCAGGGACTTGGCCTTATTTCCCTACTCCCACTGCATGTGGCATGTGTCATTGTTCCCAATGAGTACTTAATAAATACTTGTTAAAACAGTTAATGGGTGATTCCAAAAAGTACATAAATGGTTGATGTGAAATACTTAGAATCCTGAGATTTTCTGAATTGCTTGCTATACATCCCAGTGTCACTTTCTTACTGCGTCTTCCATTGAAGAAGATGGTCCTGGATGAACAGGAATGGGTTTGCCGTTACAGGAGTCCATGACATTCAGGGATGTGGCTGTGTTCTTCAGCCAGGATGAGTGGTTGCACCTGGACTCTGCCCAGAGAGCCTTGTACCGGGAGGTGATGTTGGAGAACTACAGCACTCTGGTCTCACTGGGTAAGAATTACTACCTATAATGAAAACCTGAGGAATGCCTCAAAGGTCTGTCTTTGGAGTTCCGAGCCTGTAGTTTTTTTTTTGTTTTGTTTTGTTTTTTTACCATATTGAGCCCCTGGGAAAGGTTGAATTGCTGTAGAGTTGAAACTGTACATTTTTGTTGTGACGTCCTTCTTGCTATTTGTCCTTCCTCTGTTGTCCCTCACATTCCACCACCAATCAAAGTTTCCTCCTTGGAGTAGGCCAATGACTAGATCCCACTTTAGATTCTGAGAAGAACTTAGGAACCCCCCATCTTAGAGGCATCCATTGCCAGGGCCCTATAATGTTTCAGAATTGAGACCTTCCTCAGCCATTGGCAGCTCCAGGACCCCTGAGAAGTGCTTGTGCTGCCTTCTCTGCCTCTCAGGGCTTGCTTGCTTTGCTGTGTAAGTTCAGAGTGAGTGGTCTGTGAGTTCTTGGATTGCTCTTCATGCTGTTTGTTCAAACTTCGTTTCCTTCCTCATGAGCAGGGATTCCATTTTCAATGCCAAAGGTGATTCATCAGTTGCAGCAAGGACAAGATCCCTGCATGGTGGAAGGAGAAGTCCCTTCTGATACCTGTCTAGGTAAGTGAGAGGCTGGGAAATGGGCACAAGAGAGTCTTTATAGATGAGCAGGTCACAAAGAGGCAGTTCTTGGGAAAATCTTGGAAATACGGAGCCATACTTAGATGCTCAGGGTTAATTGCATTTTATTTGAGTTGTAGAGGTTAAAGGACACACAATTACCTAGTTGTAATTATCTAATTTTAACCTGTTTTCTATCATGGATTGAGGAAAAGAAATCAGGTTGCAACAGAGAATAGTTCACTGAGAATCAAAGCTGAGCTTGGAGCTTGGGGCTTGGGCATATTTCAGGACTTTAAGACATATCGACTTCAAATCTCCTGCAGATTTTCATTATTCTCAAGAGATTCCTACAAAGACAGTGCAGTTTTTTGGTTGCAGTTTATTAGATAAAATGAATATGTCCCTCTTTGTGTTAAAATAAAAAGGGGAAAATAGAAAGAAAGGTAATATAGGTTGGACGCAGTGGCTCATGCCTATAATCCCAGCACTTTGGGAGGCTGAGGTGGGTGGAACATGAGGTCAGGAGATTGAGATCATCCTGGCCAACATGGTGAAACCCCATCTCTACTAAAAATACAAGAATTAGCTGGGTATGGTGGTGCACACCTGTAATCCCAGCTACTTGGGAGGATGAGGCAGGAGAATCACTTGAGCTGGGGAGGCAGAGGTTGCAGTGAGCTGAGATCACACCATTGCACTCTAGCCTGTCAACAGAGCAAGGCTCCTAAACTTAAATCACATATAATCATCACGGTCATGCTGCAGGGCGGTTGTAATTTTCAAAACCTGAATGTCCCCCGCCTCCCTTTTTTTTTTTTTTTTTTTTTTGAGATAAGTCCCTGTCACCCAGGCTGGAGTGCAGTGGTGTGATCACAGTTCACTGCACTCTCTGCCTCCCAGGCTCAAGCGATTCTCCTCAGCCTCCTGAGTAGCTGGGACTACAGGTATGTGCCACCATGCCTAGCTAATATTTTGTATTTTTTATAGAGATGGGGTTTTGCCATGTTGTCCAGGCTGGTCTCAAACTCCTGAGCTCAAGCGATCTGCCTGTTTCAGCCTCCCAAAGTGCCGGGATTACAGGTGTGAGCCACCGCACCCAGCCTGTCCTCTTTTTAACAGACTGTTTCCCCCTTTGCAGACTATGATATAAAATCACAGTCACATGAAATAAAGAAATTTAAGGAAACCAATTCAAATATTTAAAAAATTATTGGGTATAGAGTTTCAGAGAGAGCATGGAGAGAAAATATAGTAAAAGGGACATATGAGTAAGAAGGAGAAAGTAGACAAGCTGCCTGCCTCACTGCCTGGTATATGCAGAGTGGAAAGTGATGATAGAATGGAGTATTCCATGGTATTCAGCTTGGGCTTATCATTTGACATTTTTCTTTGTCCTCATATCTTCTACTCAGCCTGTTCTTCTGTGTCTAACTTTACTACACCCTGGGTGTAATCTCTTCATTTTCATGGCTAATTTGTCCAGTGTACCCTCCCATCCCACTCCTTAACCTGTTTACCCCTCTTTCCTATATCCCATCCTGTTCTTCCCAAGATGCAAGTCAGCATTCGAGATCTGATTATATCACTTTTCTTTTATATATACTGTTACCAGTTTTATTGGCCCACTGACACATCAGTTTGTTTCTTCCAGCAGAGGAGGCATTAATTCTTCTGATGCATTTTAGGTTTCAAGACTTGGCCTGAAACAGAAGCATTGCCTCATCGGCAGGATATTTCTATAGAAGAAACATTGCAGGGAATGATGAAGAAAGAATTCATTAAGTTTGGTCAGTGGGACATTAACTTTGAAGAAGCTGTGGAATTCGAGAGCAGGATAGAAGAGGAGCAAGAAAAGAAACCTCTTAGGCGAATGATAGTCTCGCATGAGAAGACCGTCAGTGAAGATGGAAACCATACAAGTCTTGAATTGGAGAAAAACTTACTTATAAATACAGCTCTCGTTACACAACAGGGTGTTCCTGTAGAAAGGATACCCAATATGTATTATACATTTGGGAAAGATTTTAAACAGAATATTGATCTCATGAAATGCTTCCAAATTTACCCAGGAGGAAAACCTCACATCTGTAATGAATGTGGGAAGAGCTTCAAGCAGAATCTTCATCTTATTGAACACCAGAGAATTCATACAGGTGAGAAACCCTACAAATGTAATGAGTGTGAAAAAACCTTCAGCCACAGATCATCCCTTCTTTCTCATCAGAGAATTCATACTGGAGAGAAACCTTACAAGTGTAATGAATGTGAGAAAGCATTTAGCAACAGTTCAACCCTCATTAAACATCTGAGAGTACATACTGGAGAGAAACCGTATCATTGTAGACAATGTGGTAAAGCCTTTAGCCAGTGTTCAACCCTCACTGTACATCAGAGAATTCATACTGGAGAGAAACTCTATAAATGTGGTGAATGTGAGAAGGCCTTCAACTGTAGAGCAAAACTTCACAGGCATCAAAGAATCCATACAGGCGAGAAACCCTACAAATGTAGCGAATGTGGGAAAGGTTACAGCCAGTTTACATCTCTAGCTGAACATCAGAGATTTCATTCTGGAGAACAACTGTATAAATGCCTGGAATGTGGGAGAACCTTCACACGTATTGCAACCCTTATCGAACATGAGCGGATTCACACTGGACAAAAACCTTATCAATGCAATGAATGTGAGAAAGCCTTCAACCAGTATTCATCCTTTAATGAACATCGAAAAATTCATACTGGGGAAAAACTTTATACATGTGAGGAATGTGGGAAAGCCTTTGGTTGCAAATCTAACCTTTATAGGCATCAGAGAATTCATACCGGAGAGAAACCGTATCAGTGTAATCAGTGTGGAAAGGCCTTCAGCCAGTATTCATTTTTAACTGAACATGAGAGGATCCATACTGGAGAGAAACTGTATAAATGTATGGAATGTGGGAAAGCCTACAGTTACAGATCAAACCTTTGTAGACACAAAAAAGTTCACACTAAAGAGAAACTCTATAAATGGAAGGAATATGAGAAACCTTCCATCTGCAGCTCCTCACTTACTCAGTATCAGAGATTTCTTAGAGGAGATAAGGCCTATGAGGCTTAGTTCCTCTCTCAGATAATCCAGGGCTTCTCATTGGGGAATGAGGAGAAGAATAAGTAAGGTACAAACTCCTAATAGATTTAAGTCATTTTTACTTCCATGTTAGTTGCCACTAAGTAATGGTAAAATTGATTAGTGAAATCATGAAAAGCACTGACTTGTTAAGTTTTAAAAGAACCATATTGTGGTTGATGGCCATGCTTGCCAGTTTTGATGGGGTTAAAAAAAAAATTTTTAAAAGAACCATAAATTCTAAGGTTTCTAAAATCTTACAAATATTTTTTTAATTCATAGAAAAAATGTAAAAGGCCGAACTTTTTAAAAAGTCATGAAAAATAGTTGAATATACCTATTGTTTATCTCATAAGACCATATTCCCTTTATAAGAGTAAGCTTCAATATGTGAAATTTCTTTTAAAAACAGTCACTGCCGGGCGCGGTGGCTCAAGCCTGTAATCCCAGCACTTTGGGAGGCCGAGGCGGGTGGACCACAAGGTCAAGAGATCGAGACCATCCTGGTCAACATGGTGAAACCCCGTCTCTACTAAAAATACAAAAAACTAGCTGGGCATGGTGGCGCGTGCCTGTAATCCCAGCTACTCAGGAGGCTGAGGCAGGAGAATTGCCTGAACCCAGGAGGCGGAGGTTGCGGTGAGCTGAGATCGCGCCATTGCACTCCAGCCTGGGTAACGAGAGCGAAACTCCATCTCAAAAACAAAAACAAAAACAAAAACCAGTCACTGAGTTATTAATAATGTGAATAAGTGCACGGCCTTTTTTAAAGTTGTGGGCCAACGTAGGAAGTGCTCCTTTTCATAAAGAGAAGCTAAACATAAAAAGAAACTTCTTTAAATTTAACTCTTTATGTGGAAATAATAATGCTGTTTTTAATGAGCATTCCCACCAGCAACTTATATGTGTAAACAAACATACACACGTGTGTGTGTGTGTGTGTGTGTGTGTGTAGATACACATACACATACAGCTTTGGGAAACATTTTTTCAAAAGTCCTTTATTATTAAAGAATGTAGTTTTATTAATTTAGAATTTAGTTCTTAGAATTATGCCCAAAGGTAGACTCTGTTTCTTTTACTTTCTTCTGTTATTTCTTAATTTGATGTGGTTTTATATAACTGAACAGAGTACTATTATAGTACCATAGAAGGTGCATTAACTGAAGCAGTTGGAAAGACTGGCATGCACATACTTTGTTATCTGTTGCAGAAGGTATATATTTGGCAGACTCTCAGGCTATGTGTCTGGTCGCTCATTAGAGCCAGGAGAGATTTCATTTAATTACAACCTTTCATTGTACTAAATGAAGCATTTGAACTTAATGAATAGACTAGAATCTAGGTATTCGGTTCTGGTGTTTTGAGATAATTATAGGCTGATTTCCAACCTGAGGTTCCAAGAGAACTATTTGTTTTATAGCCTGGTTAGACATAGTTGGAGTAATTTAAAGTTATTGTTTTGTCTTTAAGGGTTTCCTCTCACCTTAGTCTTAATAATTGACTCACAACTATATTCTTTTTTCTTATGAGTCCCTAATTATGCTTGCTTTTATTATAATTGTACTTAAATCCTTAAAGCTAGCTGAGCTCCAGATAGTGTGTTTTTGGAGGCTTCACCTATAAGGTTGCCTTCTTATTACACATATTTTAGGAATTATTTTGTGTAAAGTTATATATGAAGAATTTATTATTAAGCATTCTTTTCATCATTTTAAATGTTTAATTCCCCTCCAAGCCTTTTTCCTCCAATTTTATATTTGACTTTCCTTCAATTAACAGTTGGTATCATTAAAAAAAAAAAAATGATTCTAATACAATTAGCTAGACCTTCTGAGAAAGATACAGAATTAAACTCAAGCATTCAGTATAGTATATTTCTTAATTGACTGGTTTTAGCTTATCAGAAAGTAATTGTTTTATGTATTTAAATACATTACAAAGAAAATGAGGTGTTTAAACAGACCTCAATATTTAACATTGTACCCAATAGTGGTGCGCTTGCTTAGTATCCAAATTTTGGTTTCTAAGGGCCATTCCCCACTAAAAGGAACCAGGGTTCCTTGGAGAAATAGCTGATTCCATGTTTGGAGCAGGGGAAGTGGGTGGTGTGACTAAAATTTTTTTATTAAGAAAATAAAAAGCAAGATAGTATTTGAAGACTAATGATGTAATGTCAGAAGGGATAGGTGCCAACTGGCCAAATATAGGACAACTTAAAAAAAGAATAATCACTGATATTGCTAATAATATTAAGAAGGAAAATAAGTGCATAATGATGAAAGTAGAGAAAAAAACTTATAAAATTATTTGAAGTATGTCTTCTTTAAAATGTACACAGAATGATAGATTTGAAAAAATTTTTTTACAACCTTTAATGTAATTAAATCTGGCCAAAAGGTATGGTAAAACCCATTAGGTGAAAAAAGTTTCAGAAGATCACAGATAGCTATTGCAAAAGAATTGCCTTTACAATGAGATTTGGCTGTCAAACTGCATTTCACTCCTGGAATAAGCCAACATTATGTGGCTCCTGATGGGATTCAGTATGAAGCATATGTGATCATCCTTGATGTACTGCCAAAAATGTTTACCCCAAATTTAATTAAATCTCTTATCTAGACTTACCTTGCTGTTTAAAGAAATACAAGGAATAGAGGAACAAGTTAAATTACACAGTATGGAAATAGAGAAGTCCAGAGTTGGTACAGAACAACTGGTCTAAACTTTTCTAAAAGCAAATGTAATAAAACAAAAAGTGATCTCTTCTAAATTAAGACAAGAGACATAACCAAATGGAAAGTGTGGTCCTTTATTAGCTTCTGATTCTTTAAAAAAAAAAAAAAAAAAACCTATAAAAGACATGTGGGGGGATATTTGGGGAAATACGAAGATGGAATGGGTATTAGAAAATGTGGTATGTCTGATTTTTCTAGAAGTGATAATTGAGTTATATAGGATAATGTTCTAATTCTTAGGAGATGCATGCAGAAGTTTTTTTAGGTTTGAAACATCACGTCTGCAGCATATTTTCAAATAAATATATACAAAATTAGTCAACTGTTTTTGTGGTGGATGTAGAGATGTTCATTGGTCATTTAAAAAAATTTTCTGTATGTGTAAATTTTAATAAAAATGCAAAAATTGATTGGATAAAGTAATGAATATTAATCTTTCAATCAGAATTCTCTGTTTATATTCTTAGGAAGTTCCTGTTTGAGAGTTTATCTTCCAGGGATGTAATCAATGGAAAGAAAGTAACTTTGGGTGGTACTGGTTCCACTTTAAATGGAATGAGCATGCCCCACTTTATCTTTCATGCTAAATGTAACATGCATGGAGCAGCTGTCTAGAAACCCTCAAAAGTAATGGTAACAAGCTATAATTTGAAACAAGATCATTGTGGCACTCCGGGGCATTCTTGTGGTGAGGACAGTGATGGCTGAGTAGGCATCTACACCTCCGAGTTAGGAACCCTCCACTCTGGTTAGAGGATCTGTGGGCCAAAAAGGGTTTGGAGAATAACCATTGCTTTTCTTCCCTCACTATCTTCCTGCTACTTGGACCTGGAGGTGATGTATCCATGAGGTGTATTAGCAGAGAGGAGAAACTAAACCCCTGGGTTTCTAATTTGAAGACCAGGAAGAGGAAGTGGCTCCTGAGATCTGGAAGGCATCAAGGTGGTGAAAGATAAGGAAGCTCAAGAAAGTGATCTCATACAGTTGTTTATGTGATCTGTTCCATTTATGTGTAGGTCTGACCTGATAGTTGTTCAGGTCTGACATTGGGCATGTAAGACAGATCCAAATAGCACTGAAAATACTTAGAAAACTGGGTGACCAAGACCAAGCAGTTAAATTGACTGCTGGAAAAAATATCCCAACATTCTCCAGAAGAATTAAATACCCAGAGGCTCATAATATTCAAAACGTCTGAGATGCAAGGCGGAATCACACGAAATACATGAATCAGGAAATGTTCAACAATTCAAAGGAAAGACACAACAGACAGTAACCCCAAGGCTACACAGATGCTGGAATTATGAGAAAGACTTTAAAGTAGATATTATAAAAATGTTTCAGAAAGTGTGACCATTCCAGAAATGGATGGAAATGTCAATTGTTTCAGCAGGAAAATAATAATTTGACTCATTTCTGATAGAATATGATAGAAGTGAGGCCATGTCACTTAAAAGATTGGGTTATGAAAAGACTGTGGCTTCTGCATAGGCATGTGCTCTCTTGAATTACTTGACCTTTGGGAAGCCAGTTGCCGTATTGTGAGGACACTTAGCGTATGGAGAGTTCCATGTAGTAAGTAACTGAAGCTCATGGCCAACAGCCAGCAAGAAACTGTGGCCTTTGAGCTACCATGTGAGTGAGCTTAGAAGTAGATCCTTCACCTGAACCTTCAAATAAGACTGCAGCCATAGCCAACTACGTGCCCATAACCTCATGTGAGACACTGAGCCAGAAAGACCTAGCTAAACCACTCACTTCTGGCTTCTTCACCCTCAGAAACTCTGGGTTAGTGAGTGTGTTAGCCAGTAGGTTTTAGGGTAATTTATTATGGAGCAATAGATAACTAATACAGAACTTGGTACTTAGAGGTGAGTTGCCATAATGAAAACCCAAAATACGGGAGTGGATTTGGAACTTGGCAGTGGGTATTAAATAGGCATGTGCTGGTAAAAACCTAAAGTGCTTTGAAGAAACTAGTTGTAGAAGCATCATAGTTTTTGACAAGGCTGTAGATGAGGACTTCTAGAAAAGTAAGGTAAGTGTTATTGGAAAACCAGAGGAAGGAAGAACTTACGTAGTGGCAGACTGAAATTAAAACATGTGCCTGATATGATCTCACTAGAGAGATTTCCTGGCAGAGTGTGGAGGGTGCCATCTGGCTTCTCGATTACAGTAAAATAGGAGGAGAGATTTAAAAACTATAGGAAAGACCATTAAACAAAAAGGATCCAGGGCTTGATGGTTTTGGAGATAGTCTCATCAAGACAATAGGATATGCTAAAATTAAGAAATTACTTCTGAGCAAAGATCAAATTTAGAGAATTCCCTGGAAAACACCCTCCAATGATGAAGCTTATTATCAATTTAATAAAAATTAATAAGAGTTGACAAGGATGTGGAAAAATTGGAACCCTCACACACTGATGGTGGGAGTATAAAATGGTGCAGCCTCTTTGGAACACAGACTGGAATTTACTTCAAAGATTAAATGTAGTGTAATCATGTGACTCAGCAATTCCACTCCTAAATTTATACCCAAGAGAATGAAAACAAACATTTATATGTGTACATGAATGTTCATAGCAGCATTATTCATAATAGAAAGTGGAGACAACCCACTGTTCATCAACTGACGAATGAATAGGTGAAATGTGGCATATTTGTATAATGAAACATTGTCAATAAAAAGAAATAAAACACTGAATAAATAAATGCTACAACATGGGTCAACCTTGAAAACATGGTGAGTGAAGGAAGCCAGTAACAAAGGACCACATATTGTATGGGTCCATTTATATGTGATTTTCAGAATAAGCACATTTGTAGAGACAAAGTAGATGATCTCCAAGGGCTTTAGAGAATTGGAGGAAATGTGGGCCAATGGCTAGTGGATGTGGAGTTTCTTTTTGGAATGATGAAAATGTTCTAAAATCATGCTTATTATTCCACAACTCTGAATATACTACAAGGCTTTAGGTGAATTGCATGGTATGTGAATTGATATAAAGATTGTACACTTTATATGGGTGAATTGCATGGTATGTGAATTCTATTTCAATAAAGTTTGTGATAAACAGCCTATTGCAAATGCTTATCTGTTAATGCCAATCTGTAATAAAAATTTTATGTATTTCATCTTTGGAAATGTTCTTTTACCCTGATAGGCATTATCTAATGCTGATATCTGTCCATAAGCATATTGTTCAATTGGGCATATTCATGGCTTGGAAGTCATTTACAGAATTTCATCAGATTCTTTGGGTGTTTGCCTTTTAGCACAGTGTTACATTGCAGACTCATCAGAAGGGCTGGGTGGAAGCTCCTCAGCTGTACTGTTAAGTGAATTTTGAAATATGTATATTTCTTCTGCATTTGCATCTTTTGCATTTGCATTATGATCTAAAAATGCTGTTGGAACTGGAGTTTGTGCTCAGAATCCATATGTGTGGAAAATATTTGTGAGAATGGAGATGTCACTTATTTTAAACTTGGACAGCATGTGAAATATGTAAAGCATTTTCACATTACTTGTGATTCAAATATTAGTTGTCATTGAAATGACTTTGCAGCAGAATAAGCTTTGCATATAAGCTCTGATTTGCCTTGCAATGTTAGGTTGAATTCATTAGGAAACATAAACTTTGCAGCAAAAGCTAGTTTCTAGCCATTCCATGTTTAATAATAGTGGTTGAACAAAGTTCTTATTCAGAAAAATTTCACACCCAGCCCTGAGCTTAAAAAATTGTAGTCAAACGTTATTACTGCTAAGTCATTAAACTACTGTGTGATAGAACTAGTCAGGATATTTGGCTTCTATTTCTGGGAAAAAACATCACAGAGCTGACAATAGTTAAGTCCCTAAGAGCAAATGAAGTTTACTTTTGACATTACTTGTTCAAATAAGACAGACTTACATATTTCCTGCTGATGAATACCGTAGGTTTTAAACACCTCAAATTTGTGCAAGGTTGGTAAACTTGTCTAAACAAGCCTCAGTAAAGCTCTTTAGGCCAGGTGCGGTGGCTCATGCCTGTAATCCCAGCACTTTGGAAGGCCAAGGCAGGTGGATCACTTGAGGTCAGGAGTTCAGGACCAGCCTGGCCAAAATGGCAAAACCTTGTCTCTACTAAAAATACAAAAATTATCTGGGCATGGTGGCATGTGCCTGTAATCACAGCAACTTGGGAGACTGAGGCACAAGAATCACTTGAACCCAGGAGGCAGATGTTGGAGTGAGCCAAGATCATGCCACTGCACTCCAGCCTGGGTGACAGAGAGAGACTCTCAAAAAAAAAAAAAAAAAGTTTACATATTTTTACTACCAGCAGCTGGAACATATTTTTGCAGATTTCACTTTGAGTTTACTAAATTAGTATTTTGTTTGAAAATATTCTTGTTTGTGGTTGGTTCCACACAATCTATTTATAGAGGCCAATTATTCAGTCACTTCAAATGATATTAATGCATCAACAACAACTGAGTAGTATCACTAACATCATTGACTCATCAAGAGCCAAGGAAAACTACTTACAATCATTTGCCATGTTATTTGACTATTGACATTGCCTGCAATGTTCTTAACTCTTCAAACGACTCATGTCACTGGTCTGGAAAGTGCCTCCAGATGGAAAGTCAGGGGTATCGAGGGCTCACTTTTGTTTCCCTTCACTTGGGGATTAGAGTTTGGTATTACATGTTGTCCATCATCTGGAAAAAATATTTTTTTCTAGGTGTACGGTTTCTTTCTCTTGGATAGGCTAGTCTAGTATCAGTTTCTCAGTCATGGATGGTAGTGTACATACACAAAAATAATCCTTAAATTACAATTTTGTTAAATGCTGTTAAGGAAAACTACAGACTATTATAAAAGCATTCAGTAGAGACTTGTATCTACTCCAGAGCATGGTATGAGGTCAGAGTGTGCTTTTTTGAGTAAGAATCATTAGGCAGAGATCTTGGGGCAATTGAGAAACAGGGCTTGTTGCAGGCAGACAAAAGAGTGCATAAGAAGGCCCTGTTTATTTTTTCCCATTCTTTTTCACCTTTGCATGTCAGTTTCTACTGACCTATCTTCAGCCTCACTGATTCTTTCCTTGGGCCTGTCTAGTCTACTGATGAGCCCATCAAAGGCATTCTTCATTTTTGTGAGCATTTTTCATTTCCAGCATTTTCTTTTCTTTTTTAGAGTTCCATGTCTCTTTTTGTTTTACCCATCAATTCTTGCATGTTGCCTATGTATTCAGTTAGAGCCCTTAATATGTTAATTATTGTTATTTTAACTTTGCTATCTGATGACTCCAAAATCTGTCAGATCTAAGTCGGATTCAGATGCTTGCTTTATCTCTTCAGACTGTATTTTTTTTTTTTTTTTTTTTGCCTTTTAGCATGTTGTGTAATTTTTTTGTTGAAAGCTGAACATGCTGTATCTGGTAATAGGAACTGAGGTAATCAGACCTTTACTGCAAGCTTTAATGTTTATCTCTAGGAGCTAGGCTGTGCTTAATGTTTGTTGTAGCGGCAGGTGCCATAGGCTTGTTTCCTCTAGTTTCTGTGTGTGTGTGTGTGTGGGTGTGTGTGTGTGTGCGTGTGTGTGTGTGTGTGTGTTGTTGTTGTTTTGTTTTATTCATTGCTTCCCTATTGTTTTTGGGATCCCTAAGAATTTCTTCTCAAGTAGAGTATGTTTAAGAAGAGTTCCTTCGTAAACGGAGTCCTGCATCTCTCTTAGTTGCAATCCACTATCATTCTTCTGGAGTCCTATTGATATAGTAATACATGTTGGGGAGAGGAGATATATAATAATCTATAGCATTATAATTAAATTTCAGGTTTTGCATGGGTTTCAGTCCCTGGAATGTGATCTTCAGAGGCATTTCTTAGCTTTTTTCCCCATTCCTAAGTGTGGGGGTGCAGTTGTCTAATTGCCTTTCTTCCAAGTCAGTAACTATTTTTTAGTAAAGCATTGCTCTTGAAGGCAAGCCTTTGTTTCAGAGAAAACTCTGGACATACTTCAAAATAGTAACTTTCCCCAGGCATGTTTCAAAATGGTTACTTTTCTCCTACCTCTGCCAGAAGCACAAAGGGATTTTTCTCTGATTTCACTGTGAAAACCTCGTGGGGTTCCTGGAGGTAAACCTCCCTAAAACTGTGGCCCTGGTCTTACTCTTTTTTTGGGGGGGGGACAGAGTTTCGCTCTTGTTACCCAGGCTGGAGTGCAATGGCGCGATCTCGGCTCACCGCAACCTCCGCCTCCTGGGTTCAGGCAATTCTCCTGCCTCAGCCTCCTGAGTAGCTGGGATTACAGGCACGCGCCACCACGCCCAGCTAATTTTTTGTATTTTTAGTAGAGACGGGGTTTCACCATGTTGACTAGGATGGTCTCGATCTCTTGACCTAGTGATCCACCCGCCTCAGCCTCCCAAAGTGCTGGGATGGTCTTACTCTTAAGCCAGTCCATGATCTGCCTCCTACAATATGTCGATCATCATGTAAGTGTTCCTACCAGTTACTGGCTCCAGAAGTTTCTGCTCCTGGTTAGCTGGTCTTGCCTGTGATTCTCTGTGTCGATCTGCCTCTCCAGTTTTCAGGGTGGCAATGTGTCTTGTGACCTCAGCTATCTGATAGATCTAAGAGGAATCACTGGTTTTCAGTTTGTTTAGCTTTTTGCTTACTGTGAGGATGTGAGTGATGACTTCCATGCTCTATACATGTATGTAAGCTGAAGCTGGAAGCATCTCTCCTTACCTGAGGCTGTGGAAGTGGCAGGGTGGAGTGGGGGGTGATATCTGATCAGTCTGCACTTCTTTCCATCAGCTTCTCCTTGTAATTGGCTTAAATGCTGTGCTGCTAGACACAGCTGACATCATCTAGCCTGGGCTTTTGGTGATCACGTATGGGTAAATCTTATGTGGCAGACAGAGATCATCCCAAAGCAAATGTATGGGAGGAAGAAAAGTATAAGCTATAAACTATTCTCCAACGCCATCTTCTCATTGCAGTGTCTGGCTGCTCCAAACTTGAGTTTTGTAAAAAACAAAACAAAAAGACACAAAACACACACACAGACACACACAGACACACACACACACACACACACACACACACACACACCCCAAAATATTTTGCCAGAGGCCAACTTGCACTGGTTCAAATCTGCTTTCTCAGGCTTTCTCATAGTAGTTATGTTGATTCATCATATCAATAATCTCACCTCATTTTGGGAGGTTTTCCAGAGTTATTGTGGGGAAAAAGAAACTCATGCTAAGTCACCATTTTGTATGGAAACCAAGAAGTTTAAAATTAAACCTTCCATGATTTTTGAGAATAAATCTAACTTAGTGTGGCACATCATCTTTCTACCCACAAATGGATATAGTCTACTGATATTGGGGTTAGGAATTTTGCATCCATGCAATTTTTTGTGTGTGATTTCCTTTCTGGTCCTTATCTAATTTTGGCATTAGAGTTATGACATCATGAAATAAGTTGAAGAATGCTTCCTTTCCCTATTTAGAAGAGTTTGTATAACAGAATTATATACTTCATGAATGGTAGCGTTTGCCTACAAACATTCTGAGCCTGGTATTTTCTTTGTGGAAATATTTTAAATTTCAAATTTGATTCTTTTTATGATTATAATTCTAATCAGGTTTTCTGTTTTTCCTTGTGTAAATTTTGTTTTCTAAGAATTTGTTCATTTTACTTATTTCCATTTTTTGGCATGAATTTGTTTGTATTATTTTTTCATTAACCTTCTAATTTCTACTCCATGAATTTGTTCATATTATTTTTTCATTAACCTTCCAATTTCTACTCTTTCAATAGTTAAATTTTTTTTCTTATTTTTAAAGTTTTTCATGTATTCATCTGTCTTTTACTCTTCATCAATATTACCAGAAGTTTATAAATATTAAGTCAACTTTTGGCTTTGTTAATCCCTTATACTTTTTAAAAATAATTAAATTCCATGCTTAATAAACTTGGCATTTTATTTCCTTCTAATTTCTTTGGTTTTATTTCATTACATAGCTTATTTGTTAATTTTCAAACTTTTTTTCTAATTTTTGTATCAAGACTATAAGTACTTCCAAGCACTTCCGCGACGAAATTCCATACCATTTTGTGTTTCAGTCAGCTTTCTCAGATTGAATCACAAGTTTTGCTATATACTCTTCAGTTAGGAGTATTTTTTATTTTGTTTTGGTCACATTAAAATATATGGTCACATTAAACTTAGTTTATTCAAGGTGTTCACATAGGCATTTAATATGAGGAATATAATTTCTCTCATAAGTGTTATTTCATTACAATCACAAAGAGATAAAGAATTATGAGCATAACAACATTTCCCAATGTGATATATTTGTAAGTCTTTAATTTTTTCTATGTTTTACTTGCTTTTCTTATATTTGTCGAAATGTCATTTTATACCTGCATATAATAAAAGTTTGGAAAAAATTGAGCATATTTTTTGTTTTCTATTTCATTTTTCTTTAATAATGCACTTTTATTTATTTTTATTTCACAAGTTTTAATTGGTATGTAATAATTATACATATTTTGGGGCTTCGTGTGATTTTTTTATACCCGTACATGATATACAATGATCAAATCAGGAAAATTAGGATATCCATCACCTCAAACACTTATCTTTTCTTTGTGTTGGAAACAATAGAATTATTCCCTTCTACCTATTTTGAAATATACAACATGTTATTATTAACTATAATTTTCCTGCTATACTATTTGAATACTAGAGTTCATTCCTTCTAGTTAACGGTATTTTTGTACCTGTAACCAGCTTCTCTTCATCTTTTCCTATCCACTTCCCTTCCCAGCATCTGGTAACCACCATTCTTATCTATACTTCCATGAGATCCACTTTTTTAGTTCCCACATATTAGTGAGAATGTGATACTTGTCTTTTTGTGCCTGGTTTATTTTACTTGACATAATGACCTCCAGTTCCATACATGTTGCTGGAAACGATAGGATTTTGTTCTCTTTTATGGCTGAATAATATCCCATTTTGTATATGTACCATATTTTCTTTATCTGTTTATCCATTAGGTTAGGTTGATTTCATATCTTGGCTATTGCAAATGGTGTTGCAATAAACATTGGCATGCTGATATCTTTTCCATATAGAGATATCGTTTCTTTTGGATACATATCCAGCAGTGGGATTGCTGGATCATATGGTACTTCTGTTTTTAGTTTTTTGAGGAACCTCCATCCCATTTTCCATAATGGTTGTACTACTTTACATTCTTACCAACAGTATATGAGCATTCCCCTCCTTCTGCATCTTCACTAGAATTATTTTTTTCTGTCTTCTTGATAGTAGTTATTCCAACTGGAGTGAGATGATATCTCCTGTGCTTTTGATTTGCATTTCCCTGATGATGAGTGAGGTTGAACATTTTTTCATATACCTGTTAGCCATTTGTGTGTCTTCTTTTGAGAAATTTCTATTCAGGTCTTTTGTTCATTTTCAAAATTTAATTTAATTTAATTTTTTCCTCTTCTCTGTGATGGCATTTTCTCATCATTCAATCAGATTATTTGTTTCTTTTTTTTCTATTGAGTTGTTTGAATTTTTTTATTATTATTTTTATTAATCCTTGTATCTGATGGATAGTTTGCAAATGTTTTCTCCCATTCTGTAGGTCTCTTAGCTTTATTAATTATTTCCTTTACTGTGCAGAAATCTTTTAGCTTGATGTCATCCCATTTTTCTTCTGATTGCCTGTGGGTTATTTATTTATTTATTTATTTATTTATTTATTTATTTATTTTTGAGACAGAGTCTCACTCTTTTGCCCAGGCTGGAGTGTCATGGTGCAATCTTGGCTCACTGCCACCTCTGCCTCCCAGGTTCAAGCAACTCTCCTGCCTCAACCTCTGAGAGGTTTGAATTATAGGTACCCATCATTACACCTGGCTAATTTTTGTATTTTTAGTAGAGACAGGGTTGTACCATGTTGGCCAGGCTGGTCTCTAACTCCTGACCTTAAGTGATCTGCCCGCTTCGGCCTCCCAAAGTGCTGGGATTACAGGCATGAGCCACCATGCCCAGCCAGTTGCCTATGATTTTGAAGTCTTACCCAAAAAATTTTGCCCAGACCAGTGTCCTATAATGTTTTCTCAGTGTTTTCTTTTAGTTGTTTCACAGTTTTAGGCCATATGTTTAAATCTGTAATCCATTTTGAGTTTTGTACATGGTAAAATATGAGGATCTAGTTTTATTCTTCTACGTGTGGCTATCCACTTTCCCCAGCACCATTTACTAAAGAGACTGCTCCTTCCCACAATGTGTTCTTGGCTTCTTTATTAAAAAGCACTTGACTGTAGGCATGTGGATTTATTGCTGGTTCTTGATTCTGTTCCACTGGTTTATGTGTCCATTTTTATGTTAGTACCATGCTATTTTGTTTACTACTGCTTTGTAGTATAATTTGAAATTAGCTAGTGTGATGCCTCCAGCTTTACTCTTCTCATTCAGGATTATCTTAGCTATTCAGGGTCTTTTGTGGTTTCATATAAATTTTAGAATTGCTTTTTCTGTTTCTGTGGAGAATGTACTTGGTATTTTGATAAGGATCACATCTGTGGTTGCTTTGGGTAGTAAAGACATTTTAACAACGTTAATTCTTCCAATCCATGTACATGAAATATCTTTCCATTTTTCTGTGTCCTCTTCAATTCATTTCATCAGTGTTTTATTGTTTTTCCTGTAGAGATCTGTCACTTGTTTGGTTAAATTTATTCCTAGGTATTTTATTTTTTGTAGCTATTGTAAGTGGGATTGCTTTCTTGATATCTTTTTCAGATTGGTTGCTGAAGCATACTGATGTTTGTACGTTGATTTTGTGCACTGCAACTTTACTGAGTTCTTATATAAGTTCAAAGAGGTTTTTTTTCTGTTGAAATCTTCATGTTTTTTAAGATATAAAATCACATCATCTGCAAACAAGGGTAATTTGACTCCTTCCTTTCTAATTTGGATGCTTTTTATTTCTTTCTCTTACCTAATTGCTCTGGCTATAATTTCTAGTACATATTGAATAAAAGTGGTGAAAGTGAGCATCCTTGTCTTATTCCATATCTTAATGGAAAGAATTTCAGTTTTTCCCCTGTGTGGCTTACAGAAAACATCCTGTAGATTACAAGTTATTTTAAGTAGGTACTAACTTATCTCTAATCACACAAAAAGGAAAGAAGCAAAATAAAACCCTGTGCACATTAACTCTCTCCCTGCCATTTTGAATCTTTGATGTCACAGTTTGCGTTTTTTTTTTTTTTTTTTTTGAGACGGAGTTTCGCTCTTGTTACCCAGGCTGGAGTGCAATGGCGCAATCTCGGCTCACCGCAACCTCCGCCTCCTGGGCTCTGGCAATTCTCCTGCCTCAGCCTCCTGAGTAGCTGGGATTACAGGCACGCGCCACCATGTCCAGCTAATTTTTGTATTTTTAGTAGAGAGGGGGTTTCACCATGTTGACCAGGATGGTCTCGATCTCTCGACCTCGTGATCCACCCGCCTCGGCCTCCCAAAGTGCTGGGATTACAGGCGTGAGCAATTTGCGTTTTTATATTGCCTATCTCTTAACAAATTGTAGTTATTATTATTGTAAATAGTTTTGCCTTTTAGTCTTCTTAGTAAATATATAAGTAGCTTACATGTCATGATTACCACATTAGTATAACAATCATGTTAGTGTCCTTTTCTTTGGTTTGAAGAATCCCTTTAGCATTTTTTATAGGTCCAGTCTAGTAAGAATCAATTGCCCCAGCTTTTGTTTGTCTGGGAAAGTCTCTCTCCTTCATTTCTGAAAGATCATTTTTCTGAGTATCGTATTCTTGCTTGACAGATTTTTTCCCCCTTCAGAGTGGAAATGTATCTTCCTACTCCATCCTGGCCTGTCAAGTTTCTACTGAGAAGTCTTCTGCCTGGAATATTTGATCTTCCTTATATGTCATTTGCTTCTTTTCTCTAGCTACTTTTAGAATCCCCTCTCTATGTTGAACGTTTGAGAATCTGATTATATGTCTTGGAGTATTCTTTTTCTTTCTTTCTTTTTTTTTTTTTTTTTTTTTTTTTTGAGATGGAGTTTCACTCTTTGTTGCCCAGGCTGGAGTACAGTGGTGTGATTTTGGCTCACTAAAACCTCTGCCTCTCGGGTTCAAGTGATTTTCCTGTCTCAGCCTCCTGAGTAGCTGGGATTACAGGCACATGCCACCACGCCCAGCTGTTTTTTGTATTTTTAGTAGACATGGAGTTTCACCATGTTGGCCAGGCTGATCTCAAACTCCTAACCTCAGGTGATCTGCCTGCCTTAGCCTCCCAAGGTGCTGGGATTACAGGCATGAGCTACTGTGCCGGGCCAGGAGTATTCTTATTTGGACTGAATCTGATTGCTAACCTTTGGTCTTCCTGTACCTGGATATTTATATCTTTCTCCATGTTTGGAAAGTTTTCTATTATTATTTCTTTAAATAACTCTTCTACCTCTTTTTCTTCCTTGGTTCCCTCTTTAAGCCCAATAATCTGAATATCTGCTTCTTTGATGTTCTCTTGTAGATCCCCAACCTTTCTTTATGCCTTTTCATTATGTTTTCATTCTCTCTTCTGACTACGTATTTTCAAATAGTCTGTATTTGAGCCCACTGATTCTTTCCTATGTTGGACCAATTCTGCTGTTGATGTACTCTACTGAAATTTTCATAGTATTTTTCAACTTCAGGATTTTGCTTTTTTTTTTTTTTTTGAGACAGAATCTTGCTTTGTTGCCCAGGCTGGAGTCCAATGGTGTGATCTTGGTTCACTGCAACCTCCACTTTGCAGGTTGAAGTGATTCTCCTGCCTCAGCCACCTGAGTAGTTGAGACTACAGGCATGTGCCACTACATCCAGCTAATTATTTAGTAGAGACAGGGTTCACCATGGTACCCAGGTTGATCGCACTCCTGATCTCAGGTAATCTGCCTTCCTTGGCCTCCCAAAGTGCTGGGATTACAGGCATGAGCCACCATGCCTGGCCAATTTCACATTTAAAAAAAAATTAGTGTTTTAATCTTTCTGTTAAATTTTCTAGTACATTTCTGAATTAATCTTCTATGTTTTTCTGAAATTTTCTGAGCAATTTAAAACAACTATTTGAAATTCTTTATCTGAGACATTATACATCTTCATCACTTTAGGGTCTGCCTCTGGCACCTTGCTTTATCTGTTTGGTTAAGTCATATTTCCCTGAATGTTTTTGACATTGCAGATGTGCAACAATGTCTGTGCATTGAGGGACTGAATATTTATTTTAGTCTTCACAGTCTGGCCTCATTTATGCCTGTCTTTTGTCAGAGGGCCTTCCAGGGATTCTAAGTAGACTGACTATTGAGTTCCCTGAGCCTGTGACCACTGCAGCCATCTTGGCACTGGAAGATACTCTAAGCCCAGGCTTGCTGCTGTGAGACTCATGAGGACTTTCAGGTTGAAGCAGTTTTGTGTCCCACATGGACCTGGGGAAGACCCAGGGGATGGGAATACTAGGGCTGTGTGGGAATGCTAGCCAGGAACCTGAATCTAGAAGACTGTACTGGAGGCCCAGATGGATGTGTGCCTCCTAGCAAGTCTTTGCATAGGTGGAATGGGTTCCTGACTGCAGCAAGAAGGGCTGGAGTTGAGATTGGGTACCTTTGTAATCTGCTGTGGGACAGAGACTGGAAAGCCCATTATGTTTGCCCAGATAGGTAAGAATCTCCCAGCCGATCTCAGTATGATGGGATAGTTCCCTGATTGCAGTCGGAGGGGCTGGAGCTGAGACTGGTTTTCCTCAGGATCCGCCGTGAGATAAGGTTGGCAAGCCTATCAGAGAGACTGACTCCTAGACGAGGTATGGGTGAGTCTCCCTCTGGGTTCTCGTGTGAGCAACTCTGAACTAAGACCTAGGTAGGAGTGGTGGAGGCTGGAGCCAAGCCACAAGTCAACTTTGAAGTTTATTTCTAAGATCGATGTGAGCAGGCAGATGCCTTTCCATCAAGGCCCTAGTGTACACAATTCCTTCTGAATCCTTTAACAGATGGTTTTGGTTGCAGGTTCAAAGTCACACAAGGTGGTAGCCAAAGCCCCTTGAACCCAGGAACAAGACTGGGGGATCAGCCAACTGCATGTCAGTCTGCATTCTCAAAATAATCCTCCAAGATCTTGGGCTCCACCAAGATTTCACAAACTCCTATCTGAATCCTGAGGCAGAGAGACTTTTGATTGTGGATAGGTGCAGAATTCTTGTTGTGTGGAGATTTGAGCAGGTTACCTTCTATTCTACCACCTTGGTGAACAGAATTTTCTGATTTTCTAATTTTCAATGTTTTTTTAACCTATGATTTATTTAGAGGTATGATTTTTAAATGTCAAATATGTATTTTGAGCTAAATGTTTAGATATTGATTTCTAATTTAATTACATGTACTTAAGTTAAATTAAGTAAAAAAATCTTTTTTTACTTACTATTATTTTTTATTTGGCTAATATGTTGTCAGTTGTCATAAAGTTTCATATGTGTTTGAAAAAAATGTGACTTGTTCAATTGTTGGAGGCTCAGAGATACATGTGTGTTCCTTGGATCAAGCTTGTTCGTTGTATTATTCAAATTATCTCTATTTTATTTTGGCCGCTGAGCTATCAATTACTGAGAGACATGTTAAACTTCTTCCCTAGGATGGAGGCTTAGTCAATTTCTCCTTGAGGTTACGGAGTCACATGTCCACTTTTGATATATTAACCAGGTTAACTGAATTTTTATATCTTTATAATATTTATTTGGTGACCCTTGTCTATCCAGTAATTTTTTTTGCCTGAAAGTCAAAAGCCCTATCTATATAGAATTATGGTGATTTATGTTAGAAGCACTGTAGTTTAAATTGCTTTAGAATTAAGGAAGGAACTGCCATATTTGGGAACTTTGCTAGGAATTTAAAGGCTTATTCTCTTTCACCACTAAAACTTTGTATTATGGGTTTGTCATACATTTTTGGAAATGGTACTTAGTCTAATTCAAATTGTTAGAAATAGACAATTTTATACTAAAAGTTGAAATATAGGTCCCAGAAATTTCTGATTTGATAATTGAGGCCAAACATCCTGCTGAAAACGCTAAAAAGGCAAAAAGGCTGAGCAAGAAAAACAAAACTCTTGAAAGCATCAAATAGCTGAAAGGGAGTTGGAAATCCTCAGCCAACATCGGGGAGGGGATTGGAGTTCATAGAGGCAAGGCACAGCCACTAGAAGACGGAAACAGTCATACGAACCACCTTGACCTGACACTCACAGAACACTTTAGCCAACAACAGCAGAACATGCTTTACTTTCAAACACACATGAGCCATATACCAGGCTATTTACAAAGTTGCAATACATTTGAAAGGATTGAAATAACACAAAGTATGCTTTTCTGGCCACAGTGATATTAAATTAAAAACAGGAATAAAACTGGGGGCTGGGCATGGTGGCTCATGCCTGTAATACCAGCATTTTGGGAGGCTGAGGTGGGTGAATCACTTGAGGTCAAGAGTTTGAGACCAGCCTGGCCAACATGGTGACATCTGTCTCTACCAAAAATACAAAAAATTAGCCTGGTGTGGTGGTGCACGCCTGTTATCCCAGCTACTTGGGAGGCTGAGGCAGGAGAATTGCTTGAACCTGAGAGGCCAAGGTTGCAGTGAGCTGAGATGGCGCTACTGCATTCCAGCTTGGTGACAGAGTGAGACTCTGTCTCAAAAATAAATAAATAAACAAATAAATAAATAAAATTGGGAGATACCCAAGTATTTGGAAAATTAAAAACAATTTTTAAATAATCCATGAGTAGAAGACCAAACTAACCCAAAGCAGGAAGAAAATATTAAAGATTCAAATGCAAATCAGTGCAGGCCTGGTGCGGTGGCTTACACCTGTAATCTCAGCACTTTGGGAGGCCAAGGTGGGCAGATCATGAGGTCAGGAGATCAATACCATCCTGGCCAATATGGTGAAACCCTGTCTCTACTAAAAATACAAAAAATTAGCTGGGCATGGTGGCGCATGCCTGTAATCCCAGCTACTTGGGAGGCTGAGGCAGGAGCATCACTTGAACCAGGGGGTCAGAGGTTGCAGTGAGCTAAGATCACACCACTACACTCCAGCCTGGCAACAGGAAAAAGAAAAAAAAAATCAGTGCAGTAGAAAATAGAAAAACAGGAGAGAAAAATCAGTGAAACAAAAAGTTGCTTCTTTGAAAAGACCAACAAGATTGAAAAACCTTTGGTGGAAATAAGAAAAGTGAAAAAACACAAATGCATAAATAATGAGTGAAAGAGGGGATGTCATCATTGACCCTACAACAGTTGAAAGAATTATTCATGTCATACATGAATAATTGTGTGACAAAAAATTAGGCAACTCAGATGAAATGGAAGTTTCTAGAAAGATACAAACTACCAAAAGTGATTCAAGAAGAAGAAATATAGAATCTTAATAGACCTATAATAAGCAAGATAAATTGAATTCATAATATAAAATCTGGCCACAGAGAAAAGCTTGGCCCAGTAGTTTTCACTGGTGAATTCTATCAAACATTTAAGACAGAAGTAATATCAGTTCTTCACCAACTCTTTGAGTAGAAAGACTAGTTAAGGACCACTTCCCAATTTATTCTATGAAGCCAGTATTAACATGAAACCAAAGCCAAAGACATCATGTGAAAACTACAGAATATAGGTGCAAATGCCCTTAACAAAATCATAGCAAAACAACTTTAGGAGCAGAGAAAAAGAGTTATATACTATGACCAAGTGGGACGTATCTGTGCAATGTGAGGTTGATTTAACATTTAAAAATCAATGAATATAATAGACAATAGGATAAAGGACCAAATTTATATGATTACCTAAGTAGATACAAAAAAGATATTTGATAAAATCCAATACCCATTCATAATAAAAACTCAATAAATTAGGAATAGAAGGCATTTTCCTCAATCTAATAAAGTGCATCTATAGGCCTGGTGTGGTGGCTCATGCCTGTAATCCCAGCACTTTGGGAGGCCGAGGCGGGCAGATCACAAGGTCAGGAGTTCGAGACCAGCCTGACCGACATGGTGAAACCCTGTCTCTACTAAAAATACAAAAATTAGCCGGGTATGGTGGTGCATGGCTGTAATCCCTGCTACTCAGGAGGCTGAGGCAGGAGAATCAATTGAACCCGGGAGCCGGAGGTTGTAGTGAGCCAAGATCGCACTACTGCACTCCAGCCTGAGTGACAGAGTGACTACATCTCAAACAATAAATAAATGAATAAAAATCACGTGCATCTAAAAGAAGCTAACAGCTAACATCATACTTAATGGTGGAATACTGGGTGCTTTTCCCATAAGATGAGGAATAAGGCAAGCATGTTGGCTCTTGCCATTTCTATTCAGCATTGTAAGGATGCTCTAGCCAGTCCAGTAATAAAGAAGACAGCGATCCAGATTGAAAAAGGACAAATACAACTGTCTTTATTTCAGCCTAGGCAACAGAGTGAGACCCTGTCTCAAAAAGGAAAGAAAACACTAAGGAATCCATACCAAAGAAAAGCCACTAGAACTAATAAACACGCTGAATACATTTGAGGTCCTAGAATTAAGATACGAAAAGTAACTGTACTTTATGATACCAAGAACGAGCAATACGAAAATGAAATTCATAAAACTAGTCCACCAAAGAGAATAAAATGCTTAGGAATAAACTTAACAAAAATGTGTAAGGCATGTATGTTGAAAACTACAAAACACTGCCTGAGAGATATTTTTAAAAATCCAAATCAGTGGAAAGACATTTCATGTTCACAGACTGGAAGACACAATATTGGTGGGTGCCAGTTCTCTATACATTCAGTGTGACTTTTCTCACACTCCAGTAGGCCTTCTTGCAGAATTCACAAGCTGACTTAAATACTTACACGGAAGTGCAAAAGACCCTGGAGAGGCAAAACAATTTTGAAAAATAACAAAGTTGAAGGACTGCATAGTCCCTGATTTCAAAGCAACTAACGGAACAGCGTTGATACAAAAAAATGCTTCATTTGGGATCACTTGATTTTTACCAACATACCAAGGAAATTTTGTACAGAAAAGACAGCCTTTTCGACAAATGAAAAATTTTTAGTTTGAGAGCGCAGCTTGAGTACACTGTTCTAGAAATTTGCATTGTTGTAAAGAGAATAGATTTAAAAGCAGTAAGAGACTTTGATGAGAATGCAGGTTGAAGTTTTTTGAATACTCGTTAAAATAAGAGAAAAACAGTACGTGGCTCAAAACTAACAGAAGGTTAAAATGGAATGGGGAAAAAACACCCAGTCCAAAAGGAAGGTGAGAAAGAAGTGGAGAAAGAACACAGAACGGTCAGGAGGAACAGAGCACAGAAGCAGCCAGAGGGTGCTGGCCGCAGTGACAGCATTAGATGTAATAAACCAAATGGTCCAATTAAAGGATTAAAATGGTGGGCTATATTAAAAATGCTCTGCCTACAAAGCTCAAATACAGCACATAGGATACAGAAAACCGGAAAGTTAAGGAGAAGTTATAACATGCAACCTTTAAAAGAAAACTGATTTAGCTATACTGGACTAACTTGGGGGAAATTTTCAAGACAAGTTATTTCTGGGAATAAAATCAGCCAATTCATAAAGATAAAAGGATGATGTCACCAAGAAAATAACAATTAGTGTGCATGTTCTTTTCTTTTCTTTTTTTTTTTTTAAATCAGAGTCTTGTTTTGTCATCAGGCACCAGGCTGGAGTGCAGTAGCAGGATCTCAGCTCACTGCAACCTCCGCCTCCTGGGTTCAAGCAATTCTGCCTCAGCCTCCCGAGTAGCTGGGACTACAGGCACACACCACCATGCCCAGCTAATTTTTGTGGTTTTAGTAGAGACGGGGTTTCACCATGTTGGCCAGGATGGTCTCGATCTCTTGACCTTGTGATCTGCCTGCCTCGGCCTCCCAAAGTGCTGGGATTACAGGCGTGAGCCACCACGCCCGGCAGGAATGTGCGTGTTCTAAATGTGGCTTCAAAATAGTGAAAAAGCTTGTTCTTTAATAGAAGAGTAAATATGGGCTGAGTGCGGTGGCTTATGCCTGTAATCCCAGCACTTTGGGAGGCCAAGGCGGGCAGATCACCTGAGGTCAGGAGTTCAAGACCCCCTGGCTAACATGGTGAAACCCCGTCTCTAGTAAAAATACAAAAATTATCTGGGCATCATGGCAGGTGCCTGTAATTCCAGCTACTGAGGAGTCTGAGGCAGGAGAATCGCTTGAACCTGGGAGGTGGAGGTTGTAGTGAGCCGAGATTGTGCCACTGCACTGCAGCCTGGGCGACAAGAGCAAAACTCCATTTCGGAAAAACAAACAAACAAAATCCCCCAAAACCCAACTTTCTATCAAACTGATAGAACAAGGAGACAACAAAATCAAGATGCAAAAATATTTCAATAGCAAGTTAACAAATTTGACATCATGGGCATGTATAGATACTATCCCCAACAACCACCAATTCCATGTTCTTTCAGAATGCATGGGAATACTTACAAGAATTCGGACAGAAGAAATCTCCTCTGCCCTCCACCCCTGCTTTTCCCTATACCTGCTGATAGCAACAAGGGTCAGAGATAAGGGAGTTTTCTTTAGAAGTGGTACACAATTGGGAGGCCGAGGCGGGTGGATCACAAGGTCGAGAGATCGAGACCATCCTGGTCAACATGGTGAAACCCCGTCTCTACTAAAAATACAAAAAAATTAGCTGGGCATGGTGGCGCGTGCCTGTAATCCCAGCTACTCAGGAGGCTGAGGCAGGAGAATTGCCTGAGCCCAGGAGGCGGAGGTTGCGGTGAGCCGAGATCGCGCCATTGCACTCCAGCTTGGGTAACAAGAGCGAAACTCCGTCTCAAAAAAAAAAAAAAAAAAAAAAAAAAAAAAAAAAAAAAGAAGTGGTACACAAAGTATAGGTTGTGTGACCAAATTTAACAAATAACAACACAGGATTCTCAGTTAAAATTGAATTTCAGAGAAATAGCAAATAATTTCTTCGTATAAATATATCCCATTTCCTACTAAAAAATGTGTGTGTTGTTTCTCTGAAATTCAAATGTAACTCTGCATCTGGTATTTCTTCTGGAAACCCTAATCATAAGAGACAAGGGACTGTCATCTAGGAGATGTCCAGAGACTCTTCATCTCTTCCCTGAACTAAAGGTTTGGTTGGGCCTCCTGGCTCAGTCATGTGATTTGGAGAGCAGACCCCTGGGGAGCTGAGAAAGAGAACCTTTCTTCAGGGTGCCTTTGGCCCTTTGCAGGGTCCTTCCTTGAGCAGCTGTGGCTCAGTGCTCCCCAGCACCCCAAACTCTCAGCCCCGTGAAGGCAGCACATCCTTCCATTCCACTCACATTCCAGCCAGGCACGGGCACCAGTGTGAATAAGACACCAACAAACACAGGCATGATTTGCAAAAACACAGACATTTCAACTTTAATAAGTTATAAAAGTAAGAGTCAAACTTTACATTACAGAACAAAAATGTATTGATTGCTGTATCAGTAAGCCAGAATTTTGTGATTTGAGTTCAGCACCTTGATTCAGTATGATGGCTACCTGTCATATAGGAGGGAGTAGAATCATAATGCTTCATCTGCTAAGATGTTGCTATTGAGCACCATTTATATACGCAAAACAAACAGAAAAACCTTAAAATACACATGAGAGGCTTATATATGAAATTCCATGGGTTTTCCAAAAGGAGTAAATCAGAGAGCTGGGTCCCACAAATCTAACACGAGTCTGTCCACTCATGAGAAGTGACGCAGGGACACTGTAGCAGATTTTCTAGCTCAGTGTAAGGCCTGAGTCTCATCGTGCGGTTAGAAACTCAGCTAGAAGACATCTGTCTGCCTCCTCCAGGTGCCAGGAGCTCCCCCGATGCAGAAGCTGGCTTGCAAAGATCGGGACTCTTACTAAGCCAGTTCTCCAAGTGGTCCCCAGCTCAGTGGAGATTTGCGTCATTTCTCAGAGCCTGGTGAACGTTGCCTTCCTTAAACAGAGAGACTTCTGAGGACCATGTGGCTCTAGAGAACTCTGTTGACATATGACTCAAGGATTGAGGATGGCACATAGGTCATAGCCACGCTGGCTGTCAGTTCCCAGAGGGCACCTCGCTCCTGTCAGCAGAAGACAGGTGCCCAGGGAATGTCCCACCTGGGCCTCTTCCCAAGGGCTTCCAGCCTCAAGCCAGGAAGCCCTGCTCTGCTGGGATCTTGGGAATGGAGCATTCCCATCCAGAGGTCCCTAGGCTGGGTAAACCGAGTCATACTCTCTGCCTAGTGTTAGTCCTGAACTTCTTCCAAATCCTAGGACAGACCCAAGTAAGAACCATCCAGTCGAATAACACCAGCTGCCCTGGGTTCAACCAACAATGGAAAGCCTCAGGCTCCATTTCCTAATTACAGAGGCAGGATTGCACACATGCTCTAGACCACATCATAAGGAACGGGTACTATGAGAGATAGTCAGGAAGGTTTTCTCCAGTTTGGTTCTTTAGGAGACATGGGGACAGCACGCAACATGTGTGGGGTGGGATGCGGAGGTGGAGGCGGAGGGAGGGAGGCTAGCCGTCGCCCAGGTGGAGATTGAAGCGTCAGCCCCGATTCCGTTCTTGCTGGTTCCTACATCGTCATTTTGTCCATTGGACCATACACACAGACCCACCCACACATGTGCAGCCTCAGATACTTAGCACCTCAAAAATCAGTAGAAGGTAGCCACTATGCTATGATCCTGAGCCTCATCCGTATAATGGGGAAATCAACAACAAGTTCTCAGAGTGAGGATTGGCAAGAGCACACAGCCTCTGGAAGTTTCTTAAACAGGAAAAGCTTAAGAATTATGTGTCACGCTAAGCCCAGCTAAGGAGCTAACGTGCCCCTGGGTCTTATAATTCTGGAAAGTTTAAGCTTCATGTTCACAAAATATCAATGCAGTGAGAGATAAGAACGAGCCATCCTTCTCCCATCCACCTCCACTCCCTTCCTCCTATTTCTCTCTTCCTTGCATCTTGCTCACAAAGCACCATTCTCTGGAAAATAGGAGCTATTAAAGTTTTCAAGGAGCAAAAGATAACGTAGGCTCTCCCCATCTCCCACCCTATAGCCCCATCAAAGACCATATTTAGCAGGTCACTCCTGGATTCTGGGGCTTCTAAGGGACAGAGGCAAGAGTCGGGCAGGGCTGGACAGGGAAAGCCCATTCCCAGCAAACAAGCAAAGCCCACAAAGCCCAGGATCCCAGAATCCTTAGGCCTGGCCGTAGGGAGATTCCAGGCTCTTGAACCTTCCCAGTAGAGCACGTGCCTCCCCTATCCTTCTCAGGTACTTGGGGAGGGAAGAGGCTCTCTGGGGAGCCCTGGGGCCAAGGTAGCCAGGGAAGAATGCAGGAGCTGTTCCACCAGAGCCTGGAAGGCAGCCAGCAAGGCCAGGGTTAGCGGACAGGGCAGAGGCCTGGGAGGGCACCCCACTGTTTTCTTGGCATGGACCCTGTTTAGACCTATCCTTATGTCCTGTTATAGAATTCTCATTACTTTCTCAGGTGAAGAGGACAGCTGTACAGCTCTGACTTGGTCAAGACATTCAGGTACTGTACAACATGAGCACCAAATAGGTCAGATGCCCTTTAGCTCTTAATTAGCAAGACTGCATCAGGCCTAGAAGACTGGAGGCCTCCTTAAAATATTCTGAGTTGACCTTTAAAGATCAAGTTCTTTTCATGTGAAAATCTAGACTTCTTCCAAAAAAGGGCAATGTCTGGCAAGGCCAGGCATAGTGGAGCAGAGATGAAAAGAGATACAGATTTCAAAGTGGCAGTAATGGCCAAACTCAACAATCAGCTCTAGGTGGGTGTGGCTGTCGGAGTGGTCACGGTGCCCAGTGGACCACTACACTCACCCTGGTCACCTGCCTGGCCCTGGAAGACGATTTGAGTCCATCACCTCCACTTCACTGTACTCATCTTGGCAACTGGTCAGTTAGGCAGTAAATCACCATTTCTCCTAACAGTCCCACAGGCTGTGTCTGGGGATTGGTAGGAAATGTCATGCGTCACCACCAAGGAAAGGAAGATTTCCAATCACTGCTTAGCAACTTGGGGCCAATTTTTTTTCTCTGCGTGATCCCTCCTGCCCTGCCCTCACTGATGGAGGCTGTACAGCTTTTATACTCCCCTCTACTCCAAACACAACACCACTGCAGGATTCAGTCACTCCTTGGCTGGGAAGCGCACGTGCTAACCTAGTTACCACATGCTCATGCCTATCTTTCTTATGTCATTCCCCCTCTGTTTTCTCAAAACCTTTTGGAATCAGGAATTTTGACTTCATCTCCATGACACAGGATTTGCTATCCCATGGAATATCTCTATAAGCAAGAAAAAAGTGCTAGTGATGCTATCTTTCCATTTTATTAGAACTTTCCGAGCATCTCTTTCTTCCGCATCTCGTCAATGAGCTCTTGGATTCGTTGGTTTCTGGTCTTTTCATATGGGCTCGGTCGTCGAGGAATTAAATTGGGCGTCTGGACTTCATCTTCCAGGCCATGGATTTTGTAGGGTTCGTCTAAAGCATTGGTTTCCGGGTGATCCTCTGTGGCATTCGTGTTGGAGGCATTGAGAGGGACCTCCAGTGGGGTGCCTGGCGACGGCTGCACCTCCATGATGACAGTGGGCACTGGGAGGGTGGGCATGAACACGTCGATGTCGTTATGCTTCCCGAGCGGTGGCTCTATCCTGTCCTCCACGTTGCTGAGGTTGTTGTGCAGGTTACAGGACTTGCAGCACAGCTTGTTATAGCCTGGGATGGAGCAATAGCGAGACAAGACTTCCATCCTACAGAATATTGACTTGTCGCCTTGGCAGTGGCCCTCTGAAAGAGAAAAGTGGGACAAATAACCAAAGGACAAGGTAAGGGGGACTTTGTTCCCCCACAGGGTGCAGCTTGCTGGAGGAGGCATATGGAAGAGCCCAGAGACAGCACAGAGGCAAGTGAGCCCAGGCAGAAGGTCTGTGTGGGTTCAGTCTCAGAACATCCCCAGAGCAGGCAGCGTCTAGGGACCCCTGCCCCGAAGTGCTGACACACAAGCTGTGAGCAAGGCTTCCTTCCTCCAAGCAGGCCCCAGCTGAACCTGGATGTTTCAGTATCTCTTAAAGTTTGAGAAAGAAATGAGGCCTGTTTGTTCTTACAGAGCAATTCTAAGCTCATCTGAAAGAATAGGACTTCATCACATCTTCACATTTGACATCCCAGTGGTAACCCCAGTGAAATTCTGTGGCAAGGCTTGACTCTACAAATAATCTATAAGTGGTAACTATAACAAAATTAAACCTAAAAGAGCCAATTCCTAAGACTCAATATAGCAAATCCCAGCTCTGCTGTGGCCCCACTGCGCTCCACAACTCCCAGATGTTGCTCGCATTCTTACCCCAATGCCCCAGATGAACTTAAAAGTTCAAACTGAACAGTGCCTAAAGGAAAGTAAAAAATCACCCAAACTTGCATGGGCTTTCCTATACTTGCCTCTTTCCTGACAACCTCATGTCCAGCCTCTGCTCCATCCCTCTACAGCCCCGCCACCTTGAGCATCCAGCCATTTCCTGAAGAAACATGCCGCCCTCACATGGATTAATCCTTCCACACTGCACATGTTTCTCTTTCCTTTCCACCCAAGAAACCGGTCAACTGTGGTCCAGCTTCCATGGAGAGTCCCGACTCTCCATAGAAGCCACCATGATCTCTCACTTTCCACCTAGCTGTCTTCTCTCTGGCCCATCTCCACCTCTGTCTGCAGATATGTTCATTCAGCCCATCAGCTCTTCCTGCTCTCACTCTCTCTTTACTCTCTGTCTTCTTCCCAAGTTTTCACCCCTTCCCTCTCCCCACCTGCTCATTCCACCACACAAAAATTGAGATATATATATATATATATATATATATATATATATATATATATTTTGAGACCAAGTTTTGCTCTATTGCCAGGCTGGAGTGCAGAGGCACCATCTTGGCTCACTGCAACCTCTGCCTGCCCCGGGGTTCAAGTGATTCTCCAGCCTCAGCCTCCTGAGTAGCTGGGACTAAAGGCTCACGCCACCATGCCCGGCTAATTTTTGTATTTTTAGTAGAGACGGGATTTCACCATGTTGGCCAGGAGGCTCTCGATCTCTTGACCTTGTGATCCAGCCACCTCATCCACCCAAAGTGCTGGGATTACAGGCATGAGCCACCGCGCCCGGCCAAATTGAGATGATTTTTAAAAATTCACTCAAGATGAAAGATGAAGTCATGTTACAGGAGACATCGGATTCACTATAAATTCCTAATCACTGACCTCCGTGAGCCCAACACTGCCTGTTATGGTCTCTGCTCAGCTGCTCTCTACTCTCCACAGTGATGATGTCAGACTTTTTCCGTGCAAACCCGTGATGTGGCCTCCTTTTCCATCACTCTCCTTAGTCGAACTTATCTGCTACTGAAAGGAAGGGAGGAAGGAGGGAGAAGTGAAAGGAAGGAGGGATTGAAGAAAGGAAAGGAAGAAAAAAAGGACAGGGAGGGAGGGACGCAGGGAGACAAGGGAGGAGGACGAGGAGGGAGGGAAAAAGGGGCAGGCACGGGAGGGGAGCCACATCGGATGCAGTTACCCCACACACCGACATACGGCACTGTCTACATCTGAAGCCGTCCAACCCTCTGAAACTTCCCGCGGTAACAGACAAGAGCCCCTCCTCCTGTCAAGGGCCAGTGGTTCTGATGTCCTCCTGCTTCTTAATGGCCACTGCTTCAGCCTGTCATCTTCCCTTAGAAGCTGGTGACAGACCACCAGCCCCAAGCCCCTGAAGCTTCAGACTTGCTACAAGCCACATCCACCAAGTGCCTGTGGGTCCCCAAAGCCCCTGAGACTCCACCCATGCAGCCAGAGCTCAGGGCTTCTGCTGCAATCCCCCATCTCAGTGCATGGTGTTTCAGGTCCACAAGCCAAACACCGGGGTGTCCCCTCCTAGACACCAGCAGATATGCCCCTGGTTCCTCCCCTCTCCTACGTCCACCCTGGCTGAGCTGCCTCTTGGCTGTGCCATGGGAGGGGTCTGCGTCCATTCTTTACCCATGTCATCTAGCCATCCTGCTCCAGTCAGAGTGCTGTTTTCTCACTGAAGATGTGATCATGGCACACACCCCACCCTCACTTGAAGCCTATGACCTGTCCCCTTCCCTCTCCCGCTTCCTTCAGGCCTTAGACTCCTGGCTCTGCATGGATCTCCTTCTGGCCACAGGGCCTTTGCACATGCAATGCCTCTCTCCTGCCTCCAGCTACCACCCAACCTCCTTCAGGTGCAGCTGGAGCACATCTTCCTCAGGCAGGCATCGCCTGACCTCCCTGAACAGGTAAGGTCTCGGCAGCACATGGTCTCAGCAGCTGTGCCTTCCCAGCCAAACTCACATCTGATGTCAGATAACGGACTAGTGCCAGACTTTTTCATTCTCCTGAAAGCTCCAAAGGGCAGAGCCCCAGAGCCTGGAACAGGGAACCAAATAATGCATAAAGGCATAAAAAAGATAAGGTATGAAAAAGATAAATGTGAGTAACTGAGGAAGTTCAAAACAGGGACATTTTGAATCTGAAAATAGCAAAGCTCTAGGCAAGAAGAACATAGGGAGGCCACGTGTCAGAGGGGCACCCAACTGTGGCCCTGGGCTTCTAAGTGGCCGAAACAAGGAGAACACACGACTGGCTGCAGTGTCCACCATGAAAAGGGAGTTCAAACCCATCGGCCACCAGGAGAAGCAGGGGTCTCTCTGGCAGTGAGCCAAGAACCCATGCTTATGATGCTGAGGGGAAAGGGGAAGGGCCTGGTGCCAGGGGAGAGGCTGGAAATCAAATCGTAAGATCCTGAGATGTAGCTGTCAGGATTTTGAAACTGACAGAAGGCTTTTCTCAGTTAAAAATCTTACACAGATGCCTAATATATGAAACAGATAGAATCAGACGCTGGTGCTAATGCTATTTGAAGATCGGTGGAGGAGACACAGGGCTCCTGTCCCTGCCCCACCCCATCATCTCCAGCAGCCTGGGAGGCTTAAGGTGTGAAACCACTGATCCCCACCCTCCGGGAGACACGGGGGTGGGGTCTGCATAAGAGCTGATGACAGCCTCCCCACCCCCCATCCCATATGCTTTTACAAAGGAGGGAGCCTGGGCCTGGTGGTACTGGGAAGGACACTCCGGCCACACACTGCCCCCTCTCCTGTTGCCCGTGGCTTTTCCAAGGCTGGTTATTACACAGTTTTGACATCTCCACTTTCCTCACTGTCTTTCCTACTAGGCTGGGATCCCTGAAAAGCAGGTATCACATCAGCCTGGTACAGCAGTGGGCCAAGTGTGCCAAGTCCCTCCCTCCACCTGGTTGTGTAAATAAAGTTTTATTGAATCAGGGCCATGCCCATACATTTCTTATCTTTGGCTGCTTTCCCACTATAAAGGCAGAGCTGAGTCCCATGACAGATACCATGTGGGCTCCAATGCCCAAAATATTTACTACCTGGCCCTTTACAGAAGAAGTTGACTGACCCTGACTCAAGTGCACGCCCCGGTCAGAGCTAGACACAAGAAAGTCCTCCGTAAATGTCCACTGAGTGAGGAGCGGCAGCCCCGGGTGGGGTCTCCCTTCCGCCTGGTCTACATATTAGACTCCTATGTCTGATTTTCTCTCAACAGTGAGCAGCATTGCTGTTAGTTTTTAAAAATAACAGTGTCAATGAATAAATATAAAGTTGAAATAAAATCCTGGCCAAGAGCTTGATTTTGCAAATGTCCCCCCAAGATTTCAAAGTAGCCTAGAAAAATGTTAAAGTAATCATGACCAACTGATCTTAAAGGTACCCCAGGGTTTGTGTATTTTTACGGACCACAGAGATGAGTAATGTGTCCTGAGGCAATGGCTGGTATGCCTCTCCACCAGGATGATCACTGTGGTTTTATAATACTTGATCTTCAGCCGTTTCCAGCAGCAATTAAGTAGCAAGACCTGTTGTCTTCCAGTGAATGACAATCAACCATTGAGAGTAAACACAGTTTCCGTAAACTTAAGTCACTGTGGGCTACTCTCACAATCTTGGCTACTTCTGAACAGCACCAGTATTATTACTTGCTTAGTTATATCCCTTAAATTAACTCCTTTTTAAACTTAAAATTTGTTTTAGAAGAAAACCTTCTACTACCGCCACTCATAGAAAACTACTGCAATGAATAGAGGTAACCCTAAATATGAATACAAAAAAACAACGTTTTATGTCCTAGGTCAATTTCAAAGTCAGACTTTAACTCATCAAATTCTAGAGAGAGATGCCTGCCTGCCGAGCTCTGAGTTGGAGAGAAATGAGCAAATGTGAGAGAGGCTGAAGCTGGCATCAAGGGAGGCTTTCTCCCTGAGGTCGCTGTAAAGCACGGAAGGAACTGTGAAGGGGCCACTCAGCGCAGTGCGGCCCCGGCTGTGTTTATGCACCACCTTCTAGATCACCTTCCACCTCCCATGCTTTGGAAAACGCTGGATGGAGAATACATGATTCTCATTTCTCAATAAAGGAGTGGTGGGCTCGGGCACCCATACCAACATTCGAAAGGTCATGCAGCTAGTTTGAAAAGCGAGGCACCGACCTCCAGACCTGCCCTCCTCGGCATCTCTCGGTAGGCAGTGTCTCCAGTTCCGGCTTAGGAGCGCCTTAGGGGGTGCTGCTCCTGACCCATCTCTGGAGGGAAGTACTGCCAGACCCAGTTTTCCCTTTTCCCTGATGCTCCTTATCTCCCTTAAGCTGTGATTCCCTTTGATAAAGATCTGAGCTCTGGGCAGGCTGAACTCAGCCATTGCTACCATGGTCGCTCCCTTCCCAGGTTAGCCCCTGGGCCTGGTCCTGTGCCTGAGGCCTGTCACCATGATGCTGGGCTGCTCCCCGCTGTTTTTTCTCATGGCCTCCCACATTTTCTTCCCGCTCCCTGGTGGGACTCCTTAGTGGTACAGAAAAGGGAGGAGTGAGATTCCACGGACAGGACACAGCCCAGGCCCCAGATCAGGAGGTCCCTGTAAAACCCGGACCCTCTTTCTGGTCATTGTCAGCAATGTGAGAGAACACAGGCCCTGTGGCTGCCTGGGGAGACCGTGGAAGACACGGCAGGTTGGCTGCCCAGAAAGCCACCGCTGCCCTGCCTGTCTTCCGACTCAGGCTTTTCCGGGGCTGGCCCCTCCCCCAACCTGAGCCACATGGGCACCTCTCCCTTCCTGAACAAGTAGCCCAAGGCTGAGAGCCACGCCTGGAGCCATGGCAGTGACCTGCTGGTGGCTCACGGCAGGTGACCTGGACCAGCAATGTCTGGGCTACTGACCCCACATTCCCACTCTACAGGCTCTGACCTCAAGATGAGGAGAAACCATGTGGGGCCCTTTTCCTGACGAGGAGACCTCCATATAGAATCTAGATATTCTTGCAGGGTGCTCATTTGACACGATTGAAAACCCAGAATCACAGTGGAGTGTCTCAACTGTTTGCTGTCAGATTTTGGAAAATACCTGGGGAGGAGAGAGAAAACTTTCAGGGGAGATGGGCCCTAAATATCTATGTTGGGCAGTGGGGAGTGGGGCAGTATAGTCACTGGAATGGGAAACCGTGCTCATTAATGCTACTCTGGGCCATGAAGAAGAGAAGGAGCCATCAGCTTGCCAAACCCACGCACCCAGTTTTACGGAACTTTTATTGAGTTTATTTGTGGGATGCATGACAGGAGGTCTTTCCATCATTAGTAAGAAGAAAAGGTCATTTTCACAGTCACTTTGGCACACGCTAACGTCTCATTAAAAAAAAAACAAAAAACAAAAAACAAAAAACCAGAAAAGCAACGACAATGGAACCTATAGAATACGTCATTAAATACATACAAAACACTAATAAAATATCCCTGATAAACCAAAGTGCATATGCCCAGGACAGTACTGCACCTTTCCCAGTCGCGCGCGTGCTCGCATGGCCTCGTCAAAGTTGGAAGTTAACAGTCGTGAGATTAGTACGCAGTTGCACACTGGTTATTTACAGAACAGTGATCAGAGCCGCAGGGGTAGGGGCCGGCCGCCCGGCGGGGATGCGGTGTGAACGGAGGCGGTGGCTGGGGTGGAGGGGCAGGGCGGAGTGCTACATGGGTCGCGGCTCAGGGCCCAGGGGGTCGCCCCCTGGGTGTAAGGCCGCGCTGTGGAGCACCCTCCGGGGCTCCATGCAACAGTCAGCGCCGACTGGCCAGGTGGGCATCGGGGCAGACTCCAGTCCGCAGAGATGGACCGCGCGCACCCTCAGCCCGAGGCGCAAAGCCATCTGCACTTGGAAACCTTAACCGTGGCAAACGGTGGATGAACGGACCAGCTCCCCTGTACCTTCCCTGCCTCCTCCCTGTGCCACGTTCCCCCCTGAAGCTGGAGTTAGCAGCCAATCCTGTTACCTTTCAACTTTAAGGCATTTTCTACATAGTTTTTCTAAGCAAAAAAGCAATAAAAATTGAGGTAATTCTGTAGTTGGTCACACTGGGAGGCGAGGCCCGCCCGCCCCAGTCACTCTCTCTCAGCCCTGCGGAGGGGGTACCGTGCACGAGATGAGAAAAGGCCATTGGGGCTAACGGGCGGACAGTGGAGGTGGGGGGTGTCCTCACGCGCCGCCCCGGAAGGGCGCGTCCCTCTGCCGCCTCCGTGACCGACCCCCGCGGGACGGGGCCGGGCGGGGCCGTGAGTTGCGGAGGGCCGGGTGGAAGCAGGCCAGAGTTTCACGAGTCAGAAGGACACGCTCAGCAAAGGGTCAGCAGCAGCAGCGACAGCGGTGGCAGCCGGGAAGCCCCTGGCAGCGCTGGACACTCGAGGTGGGGTCCCCGCACGGCGACGCAAGACCGCGCCCCCGAGACCCCCAAGGCCACGCCTCAAGGGTGGGCGGGGCTGGGGGCGCGTTCGGCCCGGAGCGTTGCCCTTGGCCACCGGCCCCTCCTGCAACCACGACAGATCTTTGCCCCTTTACAAGCCATCACCAACCAGGTTCCGGCCCCGGCAGAAGCCCGAGCCCTCGCCACGCCTCGGCGAGACGGGCCCCGCCAGCAGGCCGCGCGGCCCGGAGCAGACGCCGAGCTCAGAGGCCCGGGAGAAAACGGTCACCCCAGAGCGCGCCCGGAGAGTCAGGGGAGCTTTCCATAGACAGAGAGGAGGGGGGCCCAAGGCAAGCTCCACAGGGCGCAGGGCATGCACTGGAGGGCAGAGGCAGAGTTATAAACGGGTCGGTTACTTGACGAGATCTTCTGGATGGGCGAGTCGGGGTCGGGGCGGGACAGCCACTGAACCACGTAGCTCTTCTTGGAAGGATCGGAGATGTTTCCTAGAGGGAGGAGAGAAGGGCTGGGGTTGCAGGGCACCAGGCTGGGGTCCCCACCCCAGACAAAGAGGCTCTGGGTCTTCTGGGGTCCTGGGGAAGTATCATTCAAGGCCCTTCCCCTTAGACAAACTGTCCTCTGCTGCCAAGTCGATGCCCACCTCCTGCCCCTCCGACAGCCTCCTGGGTCTCATCTATCCCGTCTCTCACTGCCCTGGCATGCGGGCCCTGTCGCCTCCTTTTCTGTGCAGGCTCCTCTGCCCCTGTGCCCTTCCCTGCTCCCCGGGTTCCACCCACTGTCTCTATCTCCGAGCTCCCAGAACACCTGGACAGAGCAGTGTGTTGGGAATGAGAGATCCTGGATCCACCCTCCCCAGCTAGGGGCAGGTGCCTAGAGCCCCCTGAGCTCCCTACTCTATAGAAGGAAACAGTGGCAGGCAGACTCTAGTCTTGAGGTGGGGCACTGGGAAAGCTCTGACAGCCTAGGAGGCTGTGTGGAGACCTTGGAGGTGACACCCGCATAGCATTTGGCCGGGCATCTGTGTGCAGCAGGTTCTCCTTGAGGGGCACAGAGCACACCCTCTACTCCCACGGGTATCCCCTACCCACACAGGCGCCCTCCTATTCATGCAGGCACCCCCTACACCTTAGGCATCAGGCACCCCTAGCTGGCAGAGTCCTCTTGCCGCTGTGAGTCTGAAGTGCCCTGAAAGCAGGGAGCGGCGAGTCAGCTGAACACAGCTGCCCCCAAGTCCTGCCAGGCAAAGGTCCCGGCCCTGGCCGGCAGCGCTCCGCTCCTCCACGCTCGCAGATGTTCAGTGCTGCTACTCTCAGGGAAGGGCCAGATTTGCCTGAACCAAGTCTCCCACCCCTGTCGCCCTGGGCTGCTGCATTTTGGGAGCAGGGGCAGGGGCTGCAGAGGGCTTACGGGGACAGGGGCCCAGTCTGCAGATCCTCGCCGTCTCAGGCCGCTCCTCCTGGCAGATACCGAAGCTGTCGTCCGTGGTGCGGCAGAGCACGGGCCGCTCCTGGGTGCCGTTGCCACAGGTTACTGAGCACTGCAGGGGGAAAGTCGCCAGGCAGGGTTCACCTCTCATGCAGGGCCCACACTGGCAGAGCTGGAGGAGCCCACGGTCCCCAGGCATGTGACTCATGCGCTCAGGAGGTGTGGGGCAGTGGGAAGAGTGGGGTTAGAGGCTGCCTTGCTCCGCGCTTGGAGGCTGCCTCAGTCTCCTGCCGCTCTAAAGAAGGGACCCACATGCCTGTCTCTCTGAGCTGTTGTGAGACAGTGCCCATAAACAGACTGGCATAGTCTTGGCATTGCTGGGCTCTCAGTGACTGCCTCCCTTCTCTGGCTGGAAGAGGTCCAAGGCCCAGGAAAACCTGCTGTGCACTGGGCAGGCTTTGAGGTAGGGCCCCTGGGAAAGCTCTGACCCAGCCTAGGAGGCTCCAATAGGCTCCCACAATCCTGGACACAAGGCTGTACCACTAGTGCCCTCACTAGCTCTTCCAGCCCTCAGTACCCTCTCTGCTCCACCACACTGACCACAGAGGTGCCAGAAAGAGCAGTCATGCCCAGCCCTGTCCAAGGGAAACTCTCCAGTCCTCACCATATGCGCAGGAAAGGGCTGGCTCAGCAGACCTGGATTGTTCAAACCCTGCACATTCCCAATAAAGGTCTGTTTTCTTTTTTCTTTTGTTGTTTTTGAGACAGGATCTCGCTCTGTGGCCCAGGCTGGAGTACAGTGGCATGATGTCAGCTCACTGCAACCTCCACCTCCCAGGCTCAAGCAATCCTCCCACTGTAGCCTCCTGAGGAGCAGGGAATACAGGCACAAACCACCATAGCTGGCTAATTTTTTTTTTTTTAAAGACAGGGTCTCGCCACGTTGCCCAGGCTGGTCTCTAACTCCTGGGCTCAAGCTGTCTGCCCACCTCAGTTTCCCAAAGTGCTGGGTATTACAGGCATGAACCACTGGGTCCTGCCAGCGTGTTTTCAGGGCTTGTGCCTTGTGAAGCTTGGCCCTTGTGCAGCTCCTGGGAACCAAGCTCATGGAAGGTTCCACCTATTAAGGGTGCCTTTGCATACTTGAGGCCTTGAGTCACGCTGTACCAGTTGGTTCGGGTAGTTCATACCAATGATGGATGGGGAACACTGTGTTTCCTCTAAAGCCTGAGGTCACATCTATGCATGTGGCTGACCCCAGTGAAAACCCCGGACGCCCAGGCTCTGGTGGGCCTCCCTGGTTGGCAGCAGTTCATGTGCATTGCCACACATGGGTACAGGGAGAATTCAGTTCATCTCTGTGACCCCACTGGAAGGGACAACGGGAGCTGGCGCCTGGATTCCTCCCAACCTCCTCGCCTGTGACTTTTCCCTTTTCCCTGATTCTACTCTGTGTCCTTTCACTGTAAGACCCTGCAACTGTGAGTCCCACTTCTGAGTCTGTGAGTCTTCCTGGTGGATTACTGAGCCTGAGGGTGGTCTGGGGGAACCCCTGACACACCAGGTCTGTGAGCAGGCTGGCAGAACTCATGCCAGCTCTGACCTGGCCTCGGCTGGCTCTCAGGCCCTGCCCCAGGACCACCTGGGACCTGCTCTTCAGTCTATCCTCATTGTTCCTCCCAGCACAAGCCTAAGCACTCCCTGCTTATCTCCCCTCCTAGAAGTTTGGCTGGCCTCCTAGACACCCCTCCCACCTCTGCAGGAGACCCCAGACTTCCCCTCTGATCCTGGAGCCCTGAACATCCCACTGGGCCTTGGATGAGCCCAGGATACCCTCAGTTTCCTGGGATTCCAGACCCCGTGTCACACAGAAGCCTCTGCCTATGCAGACACACGTTCCACTGGTTTCTTAGCCTAGCCCTGACCACCTGGCACCTACTGGTGCCCTGAAACCCATGAGCTGTGGCTCAGGACAGGAGCTACATCCAGGCCCACATGCCAAAGGGGAATGCTCTGGTCACGTCAGTCCCACCCAAACCGTTTGGGAACTGAGGACATGGGGTCGCGGGATTGCTTACCTGGGACCAGGGCCCGGCTCGCCACCGGCCAGGGCAAAGCTCGCGGTTGCAGGCTCGGCGGCTCTCAGGCCGGGCATCATTGCAGTGCTTGGTGTGCACAGAGCGGGTGATGTTGTCGTGTAGGGGCTGAACGCAGCGCACGGAGCGCACCTGCATGCCTGTCCGTCCACAGCTCTGGCTGCACGGCTCCCATTCGCCTGTGACCCACCTGCCAGGGCAGGGCGGTGCATGGTCAGGCCTCTGCAGCTCCTGGAAAACCTGCCTGGCTGAGCTCCAGCACCGCTCCCTGCAGCCCAGGTGGACAGCGAGAGCAGAGGGCAGCCTGCTCCCCTCCCCGGTGCATTTTCGCTTATTCTCACTAAAGTGCTGGCCATCCAGGCTTGCACAGTGGGGGACAGGCTTGGCTGCTCCAGGTCCTATTGATGATGAGTCCCATGCATGTCACCACGGGGAGACCCTGGCGGAGTGGGTGGCTGTGGAGGGCCCCAGCCTCCTTAGGGTCCAGCTACCTGGTCTCACCTTCTGCTAATGTCACAACTCTTCTGGGCAGAGCTCAAGAGCAGTGTGAACTCCCTCAGCACCCTATCCTATGTGGCCCGCACCTGCCCATTTACCAACTGTCTTCCCCACTGAGGTCCCTGGGCCCAGAAATGCAGCTGCCCATCCCCCACCCCCACCCCCACCCCAGGGCCTGAGCATCACAGCCACTGCTTAAGCAACATCTGCCACAGGGCCAGGAGGCAAGCCCTGGGCCCGCTGAGCCTCTGTTTCCCCATCTGGGCATCCCTGTTTGTCGTCATCTTTAAGATGAACATAACTGTTCAGTTTGGCAGGTCTGAAGCTGGGGTACCTTCTGCCCTGGAGCTTTTTAGATTTCATGAACTGTGGTGAGAAAGACTTCGTCGAATGCCCCACGCCTCCATGCACGGGAGCTCCTGGGGACCCCTGGCCCCTCCCCTCTAGTGGGAGCCCGAGCTGGGGGCACTCACACTGGCTGGGAGCACTCCTGCGGGTTGCACGCCCTGCGGATGGCTTTGGGCTTTGAGAGGGCGGCGCAGAAGCCGCGGTGCACCATCTTGTGGTCCAGCCTCCGGCGGCAGCCATACTTGGTGAACTGGGACCCTGAAGACAGAGAGCTTGAAGGGGCTCAGTGGGGCAGCATGCCCGGCCCAAGGGTGCAGGGAGGGGTGGGCTTCACCAGCAGTGCTGGCCTCATTCTCCTGCTCACCCTTGTGATGACAGTAAGGGTGGGCAGGACCCCAAGCCTGCAGCTGGCTGTGGCAGGCCTTGGTGTGCCCCAGGCAGAGCAGTGAGAGGACAGGAGAGAGGTCACCCTCTCCCCTCGGCTGCTTCTCCCTCACCGGGCTCCTGGGTCAGAGTGGAGGCCCCATTTCCTCTCTACTGCTAGGACACCGGTTCCACCTTGACCTGACATGCCCAGTGGGCCTGGTGCAAGCCAGGAGCCAGGCAAGCACGGGGTCTGCAGCCCGCATGCTTCCTCCCACAGTCCGGTGCAGCCCTTCTCAAACGGGGCCATGTTCTCCAGCAGGGGACACCTGGTCATGTCTAGGACAATTTTGTTGTCATCATTAGGGGAGGGGTGCTACTGGCATCAGCATGCAGAGGCCAGGGATGCTGCTTGGCACCTCACAGTGCACAGGACGGCCCCCACGGTGGAGTGACGGAGCACACACTCTCAGTGATGCCCAGGCTGTGAAACCCCGGCTTGCTGGGTGAGACCGAAGAAAGCAAGCCGAGACAAAGCCTGACCTCCTCTGGGTGCCTGGAGGCACTCCAGGAAGCAGAGCTGGGGAGGCTGACATGGTGGGAAGCTGGTGGAGGGGCTCAGGCCAGGAGAAGTCTGCGGAGAGGCCCCAAGGGGGAAAACGGCGTGTCTAGGAAAGCCCACAAGGCCAGTGTGGCCAGGATCTGGGGGCGAGGGACAGAGTTGAAATATACCGGGAAGGGCCAGCAAGAAAGGGGCCCCGACCCTGGAGGCCATGAGGATTTTGTTTTTTATCCTAAGAACAGAGGAAGCTGCTGAGGTCTACGACACCAGGAAGAGATGCCGTTTGATGTGTCTCCCCAAAAGGTCACTTTGCGGTGAGAGTAGACACACAAGGGCCAGTCCAGAGGAAGGTGCCAAGACCGGGGGATGGCCGCAAAGATGGGAAGAGTAGACAGGCCCAGGAGATTTGCAGGCATCACCAGCGGTGGGCGTGCTGATAAAATCCAGGATGGGTTTGGGGCTGGGGGTGCACAGGGTCACTGGAAGAGGGCCCTTCCACCTGCCTCGGCCGGGAAGTTACCCCTTCTCTTGGTTAGCTCCTGGTCCTCTAGGTGTGGGCCCGACATGGCATTCAGGGAGGTCTGTCCCGGCCACCTGCCTCGTATCGCCCAGCCCCCAGGAGCAGTGAGTATGCAGGACAGGTCAGCACCTCCTGGCCACCTCTGTGTCCTACGTCCATCAACTGCAGACTGTCTGGGGTCCAGGGTGGGTGGGACCCCTCTGTTCTCAGCCTTGGTCCGGGAACATCTGGGAGGCTCTTCCCAGTGAACAGAGGGAGGAGCCCCTGGGGTGTCATCTATACTGCTGGAGTCTTGCCTGTGCCAGCCTACCAATGCCAGGCATTACCCTTCTGAGCTGCCACACATTAACCTCCTGCCAGGCTGGCCTGTCACCCCCACACTGAAGCAGACCCACAAAGACATGGTCTGTGCCCCACACATGCCCTTTGGCCACCTTTGACCCAACGCCCCAGCACCCACCCTTCCTGCCCACCCACTGGCTCCCCCAGTGCCACTAAGCCCTTGTCCACCCAGGCAAAGGTCCCCGCTGTGCCTCCTCAGCCCCTGCTCACGCTGGGCCCCACGCCAGGATACCCCCACCTTCTCGTGGTCACCCTCATGTCACCCAGGTCCCCAACTCCAAGGCCCCCTCACCCCCGCCACAGGGTTTGGAGCACGGAGACCACTTCTTCAGGGCCCACTCGTAGACCACAGAGTCATCCTCCAGCACGTTGTTGTCGTCAACGTTGAGCGAGTCCTCGTGGGTCATGTATTTGTACGTCAGTGAGATCCGTGTGTCTCCCGCCGGGATGACCTGTCACCAGCCCAAGATGCCGAGATGTCCTGGCCTGCGCTGCCCCTCCATGCTTCCTCCCCAGCCAGCTCAGGAAAGGCAGCTGAGGCAGACTCCAGAGGAGTCTCATTATTCACGGCAGTTACACTCCACGAAGTCACCTCGAGCACCAAATTCATGAACACGCAACCATTACCCCAGGGGGCACAGAGCTGGTTCCTGTGAGCTTCTGTCTCAACATTTTTGTTACCTGATCAATATATAACCTTGTCTTATGTGTGAGCCTATTTATTTTTGTGTGTTTGTTTTTGAGATGGAATTGCACTCTTGTCTCCCAGGCTGGAGTGCAGTGGTGTGATCTCTGCTCACTGCAACTTTGGCCTCGTGGGTTCAAGTGATTCTCCCACCTCAGCCTCCCGAGTAGCTGGGACTACAGGCACCCAAAACCATACCCAGCTAATTTTCGTATTTTTAGTATAGACGGGGGTTTCACCATGTTGGCCAGGCTGGCCTCAAACTCCTGACCTCAGGCAGTACGCCTGGCTCGGCCTCCCAAAGTGCAGGGATTACAGGCGTGAGCTCCTGCACTCACCTATGTGTGAGTCTGTTTAAAGACTTTATTTAATATTTACTGTGATTCATTAACATTGACCTCACAGGCAATAGCACTGCAGCCTTTGTCGAATGAAGCTTATCTAACACACGTATTTTCTTCTCAAGACACTACCGTTTCCTAGGCTTAGGATCACTGGACAGCCCTTCAGCAATAGGCTTGGGGCCATTTTAAACAGTGAAATTGCCCCCAAAGCAGCACAAAATGGGAAGTATGTGACACTCAACAGACTGCAGAAAGGACCTTTGTGGGATGTGAGCAGAAAGAAGCAGGCTGTGTGTCGAGCTGCTCCCACCTCTGCCGGGAACGTGTGTGTCGAGCTGCTCCCACCTCTGCTCGGAACGTGTGTCAGACAACTCACACTTTTCACTGCTCTGTGCATGCCCATTTGGGGGTCACAAGTCAACTTTACTGAGCAGGTGAATTTGCAAATACAGAAACCGTGAATACTGACGGCTGACTGCTTACGCCCTGACGCAGGCAGGTCACCAAAGGCACTTCCAAGGGGCAAGAAGTCACTGCAGGCAAGGTGGGCAGGGTGGCATGGGGAACACGGGGCACGCCTGGCCCATTGCTGCACCTGCCCACAGGTGTGCCCACATATGGGGCGCTGGGGGCTGGCTAATTAATCCCAAGGCCAGCATGCCCACCTTAGGGGAGGGGATCCAGGGCAGGGGAGCCTTATTTGTGATGTGTACATTTTTTGGCAAATAAAATACATCCCTATACAGTTAAAATTAAATTTTAAAAAGTGATCTGGCTTCCTTGAAACCAAGTAAAAAAAAGTGATCTGAAAATCCAGCCCTCTTGGTTCTTTCCTGTAACAGGAGCAGCCTGTGGGCCAGACTCAGAAAGTCTGGGGTCCAGTTGTGCTTAGAGACACATTCCAGTGCAACCTGGGTCTTCCGCACTTCCCAGTGTTACCAGGTTTCAGCGTAACAGCACGATAAACGAGCATGCTGATGGCAGCTGTGAACATCCTTCAGATGGCTAAACCGAAAGCCTCAAAGGGGAGAGGGTGCTGAAGGTCACCCAGGGGTCATGTGGGGCCCAGAGTCCTGACTCACAGGTGCATGGTCGTTCCCAGCTCTGCCCAAGTCGGAGCCTGTTGGTGCCAAGGGCGGGGTGAGACCCGAAGGGTCAGGAGGCTCAGCGTCCCTGGCACCTCCATCCCCCGCCACAGGGCCACCTGCACCACTGCCTGGGCCCAGCCCTGCCCGAACTCACCAGAACGGTGATGGTGCCGTGGAGGGGGCCCATGGTCTGCAGCGTCTCCCGGCCATCCTCGTCCCTGTACTCCCACTCCACGCCCATGGCAATGAAGGTTTTGGAACTGGCATCCATATCATTCTCTTCATTTAAGATGAACTTGCCTGTCTCCAAGTTCTTGACGGCTGAGAATGGCAAGACCAAGCACTGTGTCACAGTCACCCAAGGGCAGGACCAGCCCCGCTGGGAGGAGGCCTGGCGACGTCTGCTGGTTTGGGTAGGCAGGGCGTGGTGGGCGGCTGAACCCCTCGTCTCTCTGGCTGCCCCCTGCCGGTTTCCTCTGTGGCACCGACAGCCCAAATGGCTCTGGGAGCCCCGCCTGCCCGTCACTGCTCTCTTGGGCTCAGATTACCCTCAACTCACACCCTCTGCACCCACCAGCCCTGGGGTGCTGGCTCCCCTTGGAAGCCACTCAGCAGCCGTCAAGGCCAGCTACCCACAGCCTATTGGGGGCACTCAGTGGGCACTTAGAGGCCACCTGGGGCCAGTATGGTTGGGAGGGGTCTCGGCCTGGTGCAGGGCATGTGCTGGATGGGCAAGCTTGGGGCCCTGCTGGGGTGGGGGTTTCCTGCCATGCGGTGAGCAGATGTTGGGCTGAAACAGCAAGGCCCCCACCCCGTCAGTAGCCGTGGCCCAGCTGAGGCCCCAGCAGCTCCCCACAGCCCCAGAAGAGGCCTGGCCTGATTGGGTGACACTCAGGTCATCTAGGAGCAGAGGAAGGAAGGAAGGAAGCCCCATGCTTTGCAGTGTCAGAGGGTAGCTGCTGCGGGGGAGCTGGGTGATGTTAGTGGGCCGCAGACAGGGCACCAGTGAGAGAATCCTTCCCTGCAAGCCCCCTGTCCTTCTGTCCACCCACAAAGGAAGCCGCTGCTTGGTGCCACAGGCCCCTGACTTCTCTCTGGCCTTTGCTCCCTTTCCACAGAGACCAGCCTCAGCCCAAGAGGCGGTGGCTGGAAGCAATGTTGGGACAGAAATGTCTTTTTGTTCAGGAATTGACTTTTCTGTTCACCTTCTGCTTAAGGCAGGTGGTATGGATTTTGTATTTAGGGTAGCAGTCTAAAATTTCCTCTTAAAATAAGAGGAAAAAAAAGAGTATCGAGAGAGTGAGACCCTGTCTCTAAATAAAAACAAAACAAAATAAAATAAAAGGGCACGGCGTGTTTGGCAGGCGGCGTGGGTGTTGGCCCGCAGCAGCGTGGGAGCCCTGACTCTGTCCAGCCTCCTGGGGATGGGAACGAATGTGGGGCTCAGATTGGGGAAGGGACTTGCCTAGGGGCCCCGGCAGTCCAGAGCATCCCTTCTGACCTTAGGCCAGAAGTCCCCAGAAGGTAGAGCCCCAGGAACTTTCAAGGGGAGGGTGGACAGGTCCCGAGAGCCTCCCGGGCAGGCTGGGAGGGCGCGGTCTCCCAGGCAGGGCTGCCTCGTGGAAAGGGGCACCCAGAGGTGTGAGAACATCCACATTTTCAGGAGATGCCAGAATCCCTGTTTTAGCTGGAATCTCTTGAATTTAAAATTAAGCCAATTGAAAAGACGTAAGTGCACCGTGAGCACCCACCGGCCGGCTGGCCTCACTGGGGATGGCAGGGCTGCCCAGGACCTTGCCTGCCTTCCAGAGGGCAGGGGGACTTCCCACCCTGACTGTGAGAACAGGGACAGGGAGCCATCCTGTAGGCTGAGGGACACATGTTTTGGATACACGTCCTTCCGTAGCTGCTGCCAAGTGGAGCCCCCTGATCCCAAACTTTGGCCTCTCCATAGGGAAAGGGCTCAGATGGGCTGAGCAGAGAGACAGGTGGAGGAGGGGCTGCCCTGGCTCAGGTCATGGCCACACAACCCAGGCCCCTGAACATGGCACTCTCCCACTGACCCGAGAGGAGTCTGGTTCTGAGACTCACCCAGATGGTGGCTGGTGGCGTCTACCTCCTGAATGAGTAGGTGCCTGGCTCCCGCAGGGATCTCAAACATCTTGATGTAACCTTTGTTTGATGTGGAAAGACACAGCAAACTGAGAAGGGAAGGGGCCGCTCGAATTCGCACAATGCAGCGAGGGGCCTCACCTTTGAAGGCGGCTCTCCCGGGGGCTCTCCCAGGACCCTGGTCTTTCTCAGGCTTTGAGCACCCACCTGAGAGGGGTCACCAGGAAAGCTGCTGCCTCTGGGCTAGCTAGTCTCTAAAGGCCAACCTGGGCACCCCCATATACTGGCATTCTCCGCTCTGACCCCTGTGACCTGGGCCCCCACTCTCTTCTTCCTCACCCATCCTGGCACCCGGCTGGGGCTGTCGCCGACTTAGGATTGTCCCTCCCCCTCACTGTCACAGACCTCTCCCCCTCCCCAGAATAGTCATGAGCCTGGACAGCCCCAGGATGAGTCAGGCCCACAGCTGCCCGGGCATGAGCTGCTGCAGGCATCCAGGCTCCAGGGCAGAGGGCAGGGACTCACTCACCGTGCTTCTTGGGTGACCGTGTGAACGTGCCCTTGACCACTTTGCAGTGGCTGTTGTCCCCGCCACACACACCACACTTGTCTTCCTGCTTGCTGGAGCCGATCACACCGTCACAGCCCACCTTCTGTCGGGGGGTCAGGGGGGAGACGTCCGGACAGGTTTTAAACCTTTTATTGCAGGGTCAGGGTCTTACTATGTTGCCCCGTCTCCAACTCCTGGCCTCAACCGATCCTTCTGCCTTGGCCTCCCAAAGCATTGGGATTACAGGTGTGAACTACCTTATCTGGCCTCACCTTTTATTATCTCCACAATCAGAATGCGTCTAGTCATCAGCCACCTATAGGGGTGTCTCAACCTGGCCGTTTCCACCTGGACCCCCGTGCATGCGGCTCATTCTGGGCAGGTGACCCACAGAGGCCCAGGCAGGCAGCATCCCTGGCTTGGTAAGCAGAAGATGCCGTTTATTTATTTATTTATTTTTTGAGACACAAGCTGGCTCTGTCACTCAGGCTGGAGAACAGTGGCGCGATCTCAGCTCACTGAAACCTCTGCCTCCTGGGTTCAAGCGATTCTTCTGCCTCAGCCTCCTGAGTAGCTGGGACTACAGGCGCCCGCCACCACACCCAGCTATTTTTTTTTTTTTTGTATTTTTAGTAGAAACGGGATTTTACCACGTTGGCCAGGCTGGTCTCGAACTCCTGACCTCAGGTGATCCGCCCGCCTCCGTCTCCCAAAGTGCTGGGATTACAGGCCTGAGCTACCGCGCCTCGCCTGGAGACACTGTTTAATGTCCGGCATTCTGAACCCGAACTAAGGTGGGAATGATGCTGCCACTGTAACTAAGCGGAGAGACCAAGGAGGCCCGGGTCCTTCTACTGGCCCTGAATCTCGCTTTATAACAGGGCCCGTGAAAATGTAAGCCAGGGATGGCCACAGGTCCACGAGTGGCTCTGCACAACCGAAGAGTAGAAGGCTCTGGTCGTGACTGGGGTGGCTGCACCCCGGGGAGGGCGCATGGTCAACGAGGGGCTGCCTTCCTTCCTGGCCGCCCAACAGGCAGTCGTACCACGGAGGCAGCACGGTCGGAAGTGTTTGGGCTCATTCCAAGGTCTCCCGTTTTGCAGCGTCATGGCTTAGATGACACATCTGACGGCCTGTTAGGACTTTCTCAGGGTAGTAGCTTGTGCCCTTGATTCGGTGGAAGTGACCCTGCTGGCTCATTTCATACTTGATTCTCTCTCAACTCCCTGCTTGGCACGCAGAAATGTTTCTTTGATCTCCTGACACATCTTCGCTGTCATTTTACTTGTAACCTTTCTGAGTCACTGAATTTTGATATTCTTTAATAGACAGAATCTGCTTAGATATTAGTTTCTGAACCAGTGTTAGATTCTTTCAAAAGAAGAGTTTCACATTCACGTGTATCATTCAGACTGATAGATTTCATCTTATTACTGCCGTTTCCTCTGTGTTTGTAACTTTCCCTTTTTGTCGCCTTTGTTTTTTATCTTTTGCAATATGATCATATACAAATGTCACTGTCGGGCACATGACTGTGCACCATATAGCGACATTTCAGTAAGCGGTGGACCACACATATGTCAGTGGTTCCAAAAGATTATAATACATATTTTACTGTTTCCTTTCTAAGTTTAGGTACGTCTGGATACACAGGTACTTACCATTCTGTTACAATTGCCTACTGTGGTGAGAACTTGCTGTTAGGTTTGTAGCCCAGGAGCAACAGGCTGTACCGGGCAGCCTGGCTGTGTAGTGAGGTCTGTACAGGCTGTACCGTGCAGCCTGGGTGTGTAGCAGGCTGTGCCAGCAAGGTTTGTGTGAGTGCACTCTATGATGTTCACAGGACAAAATCACCTGATACATTTCTCAGAACGTATCCCTGTTGGTAAGTGATGCATGATGGTATATAAATATTTATGTTTTCTATTTATGCAAAATTGAGCAACCTGCTATTACCTGTCAAAATCACCATTAATAAATATTTAACCTATCCTTTTTTTTTTTTTTTTTTTTTTTTTTGAGATGGAGTCTTGTTTTGTTGCCTAAGCTGGAGTGCAGTGGCATGATCTCAGCTCACTGCAACCTCTGCCTCTCCAGTTCAAGTGAGTCTCCTGCCTCAGCCTCCCTAGCATCTGAGACTACAGGCATGCACCACCAGGCCTGGCTAATTTTTTTTTTTTTTTTTTTTTTTTTTTGCTATTTTTAGTTGAGATGGGGTTTCACCATGTTGGTCAGTCTGGTCTCAAACTCCAGACCTCAAATATTTGCCCACCTCGGCCTCCCAAAATGCTGGGATTAGAGGTGTGAGCCACTGCACCCAGCCCCTATCCTTCTTTAATATCAATGTCAGGAATGAAGTAATAGCCACACCCATGGAGATAGTGGATTAGTGACCTTCCTTAGGTTTACAATCATATTCACAGCTGCCGTCTAAAGCTACCTGTACTATAACTGTTTCCCATGCTTGCTGCCTGTATTAATTTTGTTTTGTTTTTAAAATTTTCCTATGTGTTGATATTTTGATGTCTTAAAAATCCTCCTGGCCAGGGAGAGACTACACCTCCCAGGAACACCCAATTCTAAGGGACAGCAAAGCACTGGGCTGGGGACACACCTTTCATATGCAAATCAGCCCGTCCTGTCTGCACGCCAAGCATCCCCTTTATCCAAGCCTCACATACCAAACCAAGACCCTCACATACCAGGGTCAGGTACCAGACAACTGGGGACCACCCTCAACTCCAGAGCCCAATGGAATGATTCAAACCAGCTGCTCCTGAGCTGTTCCTCCTGCACTACCTTACCTTCCTGGGAAGGCCCTTCAGTGACGTGGCCTCCCCACGTCCTCACTGGGTCACCTCCGTACGTTAAAATCCCAGTAGTAGGAAGCAGACACTGCCTGTCCTTGTTTCGGAGTGTTTCGTGTCACCGTCTCTGAGCCAGCTGTATAGCCCGGCCGCTCTGCCATGCTCTGGCTGAGCTGGCTGAGCCAGGCTCCCTGCTCTGCCAAAGGCACAGGAGCAAACGCAGAGCAGCCCTCAAGCACCCTCCCAGCTCCAGCTCCCAGCTCCAGCTCCAGCTCCCAGCTCCCTGCTCCAGCTCCCAGCTCCGGCTCCCAGCTCCCAGCTCCAGCTCCCAGCTCCAGCTCCCAGCTCCAACTCCCAGCTCCAGCTCCCAGCTCCAGCTCCAGCTCCAGCTCCAGCTCCAGCTCCCAGCTCCCTGCTCCAGCTCCAGCTCCCAGCTCCAGCTCCAGCTCCCAGCTCCAGCTCCAGCTCCCAGCTCCCAGCTCCAGCTCCCAGCTCCAGCTCCCAGCTCCAGCTCCAGCTCCCAGCTCCAGCTCTAGCTCCCAGCTCCCAGCTCCAGCTTCAGCTCCCAGCTCCCTGCTCCAGCTTCAGCTCCCAGCTCCCAGCTCCCAGCTCCAGCTCCCAGCTCCAGCTCCAGCTCCAGCTCCCTGCTCCAGCTCCCAGCTCCAGCTCCAGCTCCAGCTCCCAGCTCCAGCTCCCAGCTCCCTGCTCCAGCTCCAGCTCCCAGCTCCAGCTCCAGCTCCCAGCTCTAGCTCCAGCTCCAGCTCCCAGGTCCCAGCTCCAGCTCCCAGGTCCCAGCTCCAGCTCCCAGCTCCCAGCTCCAGCTCCAGCTCCAGCTCCCAACTCCAGCTCCAGCTCCAGCTCCCAGCTCCCAGCTCCAGCTTCAGCTCCCAGCTCCCTGCTCCAGCTTCAGCTCCCAGCTCCCAGCTCCAGCTCCCAGCTCCCTGCTCCAGCTTCAGCTCCAGCTCCCAGCTCCAGCTTCAGCTCCCAGCTCCCTGCTCCAGCTCCCAGCCTCTAGCCCCAAACCACTGCTCCAGTGCCCACTCCCCTAGAGATGCCTTCCTGCCGATGCTGCTATTTCTCAAGAAGATAAAACCAGAGTCAGCCTCCACGACTCCTGCAGTCAGTCCTGTCTACACAAGCCTAAGCAGAGGCTTCCAGTTTTTTTGCAGGAGAGTTTGGCAGAGACAAGTCTATGCTCATGTCACTGTCACATGCAGAGGTGACACATGATTATTTTTCCTTAAGATTGAAGCCAAATATATCACGATCAAAGAAAACAGGGCAAGGGATTTCTACAAAGCACCAAACCAGTGACCCTCACAGTGGCCACCCAGATCCAGCAAAAAGGTCATGCAGGTCACATCCTGCAGGTCACGTGCATTGGAAATCATCCAGAATGCTCATAAAAATTTCTGCTTTAAGGCCACCACTACCCTGACCTGTGGAATCAGGATGTTTGAGGTGCAGTCCTAGGCACACTCACATCTGAGGCTCCCAGCACAGGGAAGGGGTAAGCAGACATTTGCGAAGGGCTTGCCCTGGTCTGCACACTGTTTCTGACACTTTGTGTGCTTAACCTCAGGCATCTTCCCAGTAGCCCAAGAAGGGGGAGGTCAGTACCCAGGAAGCTGACACTTGCCACGGTAGCCCCCCGTGCTGGCCTCCATGTACTCACCCTGCAGTCCCCGCGCACGCAGAGGCTGAAGGCGTCCTTGTAGGAGCAGCGCGTCCCGTCATGCACCATGCGCTTCATGGATACCACCTCCCCAGTCTCCTTGGACTCACAGTACAGGTGGCATCTCTCCTTGGCTGGAAGGCAAGCAGCTGGGGTCTGCAAGGAGCCCTGATGGCTCCCCCAGGTGTGTGCAAAGGAGACACCACGCAGGGAGAAATTCCCACGAGGGTCTTAGGACTTACCTGCCCTCCTGTGGCCCACCCTCCAGGGCAGACAGAAAGGGAAAGGGGTGGGTGACAGCGGCCCCTTTCCTGTCTCCAGGTCTCCTGAGCCTTTGACCGTGGTGGTTGCGGATTTCGGAAGAGCTTTTCCCAACCAAGCCAGCCAGGCTGTGGGTGCAGCCCACCTCTCACATCCCCAAGGCTCCCGGACACCCCTGAGGCTGCAAATGGCTGTTGGCTGGGTTATGATCTAAATAACCCTTTTCAGGCCAGGAGTGGTGGCTCATGCTTGTAATCCCAGCACCTTGGGAGGCTGAGGTGGACGGATCACTTGAGGTCAGGAGTTTGAGACCAGCCTGGCCAACATGGTAAAACCCCGTCTCTACTAAAAATACAAAAATTAGCCGGGTGTGGTGGTGGGTGCCTGTAATCCTACATACTAGGGAGGCTGAGGCAGGAGAATTGCTTGAACCCGGGAGGCGGAGGTTGCAGTGAGCCGAGATTGCGCCATTGCACTCCAGCCTGGGTGACGGAGCAAGACTCCGTCTCAAAAATAAATAAATAAATAAATAAATAAAAAATAAATAAATAAAGAACACTTTTCAGTCAATCTCTGAAATCCAGACTGAGACCAGCCCACTTTGATTCAGACTCAGGTCCCTGGTACCTTCCCTTCTCAGCCGCTTTATCTCAGAGGCAACTAAAATGCTGGGCCCCCATACTGCAGCCTCCACCAGAGGGGGACCCTGTCTACTCTGTCACCTCCAGCCCTGCACTGGCCCACATGGGACAGCAGGTGCCGGGCTAGGGCAACAGCCATGGAGGAGAAACAGACGCTCTATGTTTACAATCCGTCGCAGAGGGGTCCCCAGCTGCTACCCAAGCAGTGTCATGCCTAAGACCACCAGACTCCTTAGGTCCCTGAGCCATGAAATGCCTTCTAATGCTGAACCAGTGGGAGTCACATTTCTGACACTTTCAACTGAGAGTCCTGACTAATAGAGAGGGTCAGAGGTCACCAGATTCCTTGCAGGGTCAGCCCTGGCTTCAGTCCTGAGATGACCACACAGCTCAAGCCTTGTCCACCGATCGTGGACTGCAGGAGCCTGGCCCCTGTTGAGCCCGCAGCCCAGCTGCCTGTTCCGTGGCCTTGGCCACTCCGGGTGTTCTGGCTGCTCTAGGATTGCAGTCCTGCTAGGAACCCTAAGGGCCCTGTCCAGGAGTGGGCCAGGGCAGCCACACCAGCCAGGGTAGGCTCTTCTGCTGGCCCAGGGTCGAGGCAGCCTTGTCCATGCAGGATCAGAGGTACAGGCCAAGGCAAGCGCCCCTCTGCCCACCCTGGGGCCTGCCTGCTGAGCCCCCACTGCCACCTCCCCGAGGGGCTCACCATCCCGGTGCTCGTGGGGCAGCCAGTGGTGCTGGGCATCACCATGCTCGAAGTACAGGTCCCACTGGCGGCACTGCTCCTCGCGGAAGTCAGCCAAGGAGTCGGGGCAGTCCTGGCGGCTGCAGAGCTGGAAGTCATAGGCGAGGCCCGAGCAGGTGCGGCCCCCGTTGGCCGGGCTGGAGGGGAAAGCAGAGGGCTTGCTGCTTGGTGCCACTGGAAAGAGGCAGCGCCCAGGTGCCACTTGTGAGATCTTTTTAGCGGGGATCCCCAAGTCTCAGGTGTCAGAGGGCCGCTCTGCTGACCAAAGGGACCTTGCCCTGCCATGTCCCAGCTGTCAGACCTGGGCAGTTTTCCAGCCTATCAGGCCTAGGAGCTTCAAGGACAGGATAGGGATGGCAGCATCCTTCTCTTCTGGGGCTCCTGCCAGGAGGCAGCATCTGCTCACAGCTCCGGCACCCCCACCCCCGCACCCAGCACGGATGCCTGGCTTGTAAATGAACAGGGAGCTGTGATCAGGTGTTTAGGATCTGCGTTTCCCACGGGGCCAAAACCCCAGCAGGGCAGGCGCTGAGTGGGTCTCCTCTGCAGCCTGCCCCAGGTACCAAGCCTGGCACAGAAAGAGGCATGCTGAGGCCCCAGAGTCCTGGTGCTGCTGTTCGTAGCAACCACGGCCACTGGGTTTTCTCCCTGCAGAGAAGGTGGGCCACGCTTCTGTAACGGCTTCGCTTCACTGAGAACAGCGCCAGCCCCCACACCGCCTCTCGAGGTCCTAAATGCCCAGCCATGTTTCCCGGAGTTCGGTGTAAAAGCCTCAAGGGGGCCGGAGGAGGGACCACAGCGTTCTGTATCTGTATCAGCTCCTGGCCAGGAGGGCAGCCTGGAGCCTGGGGCAGGAGGACAGCAGGGAGAGGAGAGGGCTCCATGCACACGCGTGGTCACACGTGCTGCTGAGGCAGGCTGTTCCACTGCAGGGTCCCGTGGGTCCCCATGCCCTGCTGACACGGTCTGGACTCCCTCCCAGAGCCATGACTGCTGGCCCTCTCCGGCTCCCCTAGGGCCAGTTCAGGCCTGGCCAGAGTAAGCAGAGGCCCAAGCGAGCTGGACCCAAGAGTGGCTGTAGAGGCCGGAGCCCACCCAGCAGGACCCAGGAGCGGCCGCAGAGGCGGGAGCCCAGCAGCCGGGGTGGAGCCCAGCAGCCGGGACGTACCCTGGAGGCCTGCCCGCCAGCCGGTAACTGGGCCCAGCCGTGCATCTGTGATGCCCAATTTAGAAGCTGGAAATTTGTTTGTTTTTCTAATGTGAAATTTCCAGATTGTCAATATTTTCAGACAAATCAAAAATCTTTAAAATACCAGAGAGGCCAAAAAGGAGAGACAGATGCGCTGTGTCTAAGTGGCTGCAGGGTGAGGGCCTGCTGGGCAGGTGGGAGAAGGGAGTGATGCTGATGTTTACGGAGGGTTTTCCTTCCACCCCTGGGACGCTCCCTGGGCGAGGCCGGGGTGAGCGTTCAGGCAGGAGGAGGCAGGCAGTGGAGGAGGGGAGGAGGGTGTGGATAAGAAAGTGGATGTGGGCCAAGGAGGGGGCATGGGCTCAGGAGATATTTACAGGGTGTGTGGGGTGAGGTGGGGCGGGGCAGCCTGCCCTGCACCTCTCCGGAACTGGCGTGTAGCCACAGGACCCTCCGGGACAGGGCTGGCTGGAGAGGTCTCCTAGAACTTCAGCTGCCACTCAGGAAGGCCGGGGGAACGTGGGGCCAACTCACTGTGGGTTGTCACACTGGCGGGTCCTGAACTTCACGCCGGTGCCACAGGTACGTGAGCAGGAGCCAAATGGGCTCCAAGCGCCCCAGTTGCCATCCCGTTTGAGGATGTCAGGTGTCAGCCAGATGCAGTGTCCTTTAAAGCAATGCTGAAAGACAGGAAGCCAGGCCCTCCATCACCCTCACACCAGGCAGTGGGGACACTCCTGCACTCTGCAGCCTGCAGTGCCTGGGACACGTATGTCCTGGCCCGGCTCCGGGGCGCAGGGGGAGCTTACCATCCTAGCCCCTAGATGCTCAGAGCCCCTGGAAGACAAGCCTCATCCGCCAGAAGCAATAAGAAGCATGGTGAGGTGCTGGCCCGCCCCGCCTCCCACTTGCCGACCCACCCTCCCGCTCTCTGGCTGCTCTGTGTCTGGTCTACCAAGTCCCCTCTGCCACAGCCTGCACCACACCACGTCACCAGGATGGATGCCCTCCAGGGCCCACACACTGCCTGTTTATAAAGACACCACTGGCATATCATGCCAGTGACTGAAAGACACACACGATTTATTTAAGTAAAAAAAGGCAATTTAGAGAAAACACTGTTGAAAAGAGGGACAGGTGATATGCCGACGTGGTCAAAACCAGGAATAAAGTCCAAAGCTGGTATGCAGGAAGCAGGTAGGAAACGCAGTTCCACAACTTAAACTGATCTCATTCCTTTAGGGAGAGAAAAAGTCTACAATTTAGGGGATCTACTTTAAGAAGAAGATTGCAAAATTAAAGAACTAAATTAGGTGCGAAATGGATTACTGACTTGAAATGAGAAAAGATATCACACAAAAATGTTTTAAAACTGTCAATGACCACCAACAGCCAAAAACAGAGAACAACGATTTCTCATCTATTGACAGATAAAACTTTTCTTTCTGTTCTGATTGCCCACTCTTTAGCCCTTCCCTGTATGACTTAAGTTTGTAGCACTGTTTCCACAGAGAGAGCAGAAAGAGAACATAGCCGTTCCTCAGCAAACTCTTCACAGCAAACCATTCGTCAGCAAACTCTTTCTGTAAAAGGGCCAGAGAGTAACCACCGTAAACTTTGCAGACTATATAATCGCTGTTGCAATTAATTGATCAGTTCTCCCATCAGAACTTGAAAGCAGCTATAGACAACCTATAAATGAATGAGCATGGCTGTGTTCCAATAAAACTTCATTTACAAAACAGGCAACAAGTACAAACTTTGAATGGAAGTGTGAGGAGGTTGGTGAACCCTTTCCCCAGTAACTAATGAAAATTAGTTTTTAAAAAGCAGCCATTCCTGTAATCCCAGCACTTTGGGAGGCCGAGGCAGGCGGATCACTTGAGGTCAGGAGTTCGAAACCAGCTTGGCCAATGTGGTGAAACCCTGTCTCTACTAAAAACACAAAAATTAGGTAGGTGTGGTGGTGGGTGCCTGTCATTCCAGCTACTGGAGAGGCTAAGGCAGGAGAATGGCTTGAACCCAGGAGGCTGAGGTTGCGGTGAGTTGAGATCTGCCACTGCACTCCAGCCTGAGCAAGAGAGCAAGACTCCATCTCAAAATAATAATAATAATAATAATAATAATAAAAAGCAACCATGTAAAGTCTCTGGATATTGTCCTAAGGTCTATACAACAAATGAAGGAGGATTTTTTTTTTTTTTGAGAAAATCTATTAAATCTTGGTAAGAAAAGCAAAAGTCTATGGCAGGCGTCCCCAAACTACGGCCCGCGGGCCGCATGCGGCCCCCTGAGGCCATGTATCCGCCCGCCCCCCCGCCCCGCCGCACTTCAGGAGGGGGCACCTCTTTCACTGGTGGTCAGTGAGAGGAGCACAGTATGTGGCGGCCCTCCCACGGTCTGAGGGACAGTGAACTGGCCCCCCGTGTAAAAAGTTTGGGGACGCCTGATCTATGGCATTTGAGCCACAGCCCCCCCTCATTCCTTCTCTAGCTCAGTGTGACAGAAGCTTTACTGCCAAGAAGACGGGGCTCCCTCCACTCCAAGCTCCCAGTCTGAGGCTATAGTTTCACACTGAGAAAGTCAGACCACTGGTGTCATCCCTCCCAGCTCTGTTGCAGAGTCTATTCCCGGTGGGGTGAACAAGAGGCCTGGGGCCCCTTTTCCCTACCCAGGCCCCACTCATAGCGCAGAAGCTCTGTTCCACGTTCACCGGGCCAAGAACAGTAGACCTAATAGCCTCCTCTCCAGCTTGCTTGTAGGGCAGAGGTTTCATGTTGAAAGGGGCAAGCCCAGAAGACTAGGGGCTACCATTCCCATCTAGTGAATAGCTTGTAGGCCAGGAGTGTCACTCTGGGAGAAGCAGGTGACTGTCCCTGCTCCTAGCTCTTCTGCAGTGGTGCAGGGGTCTACCCAGAGGGAGAGTCAGAACAGACAGCTTCACTGCTCTCCCTAAGGGGACTGATTTTGATCTGAAACAGAGCATGGAGGATGTTCATGTCTGAGGGCATTGTCAAAAAACAACAGCATCTTAGCAGTGAGCAATTAAGAGAAGCCTGGTGGTCCTAATAGCAACAAACACAATGTTAAACCAACTGCAGGTGGAGTATCCCTTATCTGAAAGGCTGGGAACCAGAAGTGTTTTGGATTTCAGATTTTCAGATGAAGGGTACTCAACCTGTAGAAGTTAAACAGACAGAACCAGGGACAAAGACAGCTAAGAGCCCTCCTGAAGATCTCAATACACCTCAACTGGCAATGCCCTGCCCCTGTGAAAGTTCTAGAATTTAATAAGGTCATACTGAGAGCAAGCTATATACCCCAGGACATTGTCATAAGCAATACACAATCAGTTGTACTAGCAGTTAGTAGCAGCTAGCAGCTAGTGAAGGCTAACAGTTGGGTGTGACAGCAATAGAGGCAGAATGACCAGAAGCTTAATGGAAAGATCTGGGAAAGAGATAGTCAAAGAGAGCCTGGCTAATGCCACTGTCCCAGGACGTTAGGAGTAAGGGTGCAGTCAGAGTGACTGTGCACATGCCCGAGGCTGTGACTTCTGGGGAGCAATATCAGTAGCTGCACACTGCAGGGGAAATAAGCTTCATTGAAAAGCAGGGCCAAGTCACTAACATAAACAAGCAAACAGTAGCAACAACAAGGCCCAGGGGGATCATAATCCACAGTTTCTTCAATGTATCATCTGAAGTTTCCAGTTTTCAACAAAACATTCTGAGCCATGAAAAAAACAAAAAAAACAAAAAACCCAGGAAAGTGTAACCCGTACATAGAAAATTAAGCAGGTGATAGAAACTACCTTTGAGGAGGCCCAGACGTCTGACTTAGCAGATAGATTTCAAAGCAGCTATTAAAAATGTGTTTAAAGGACAAAAGGAAACCATGTCTAAAGAACTAAAGGAGACTACAGGAATGATGTCTCACCAAATGGAGAATCTCAGTAAAGAGACAGAAATTATAAAAAGAACCAAATAGAGGCCAGGAGTGATGGCTCATGCCTGTAATCCCGGCACTTTGGGAGGCCGAGGTGGGCAGATCACCTGAGGTCAGGAGTTTGAGACCAGCCTGACCAACATGGTGAAACCCTGTCTCTACCAGAAATACAAAAATTAATTGGGCGTGTTGGTGCATCTTATGATCCCAGCTACTCAGGAGTCTGAGACAGGAGAATCACTGGAACCCAGGAGGCGGAGGTTGCAGTGAGCTGAGATCGTGCCACTGCACTCCAGCCTGGGCAACAGAGAGAAATTCCGTCCAAAAAAAAAAAAAAAAAAAAAGAAATTTCTGGAGTTGAATAGTAGAAAAACTTAAAAGATAAATTAATTAGCAGGCTCAATGGTAGATCTGAGCTGGCAGAAAATGAAATCGGTAAACTTGAATATAGATTAATTAAAACTGTGCAATCTAAAGAGTAGAGAGAAAAAAAGAATGAAGAATAATGAACAAAGCCTCTGAGAAACATGGAAGACCATTAAGTACAATAAAAAATGCACAGTAGAAGTATAAGAAGAAGACAGACAAAGAAGCAGAAAATACTTTTTTAAAAAGGCTGAAAACATCCCAAATTTGATGAAAAACATGAACTTACACATCTGAGAAATGTAATTAGATTCAAGTGGGGTAAATACAAAGTGGTCCACACCCAGACACATCATAGTCAAAATGTTGAAATTAGACAAAGACAAAGAGAAAATACTGAATATTGAACAACTCACCATATACAAGGAAATCCAAATAAAATTAACAACTCACTTTTAATCAGAAATAATGAAGGCCAGAGGCAGTAGTCTCAACCAAGAAGATTTAACTCAGCAAAACTATGCCTCAAAAATGAAAGTGAAATAAAGATATTCCCATTTAAAGAAAAACTGAAAGAATTCATTGCTAGCAGACCTGCCATGTAAGAAATACTGAAGGAATTTATTCAGGCTGAAAGCAAGTAACACCAGATGACAATTCAAATCCCTATGGGAAAAAAAAAAGCACTGAAAATGGACAAACTTCTAGAAAGACACAAACTACCAAATTGAATTACGAAGGTATAGAAAGTCTGAATAGACCTAAACAAGAGATTGAATGAGTAATGTAAAAACTCCACAAACAAAAGCCCAGGCTCAGATGGCTTCCCTAGTGAATTCTACCAATTAGAATGTAAAGAAATCTAAGCATTTTAAAAAAATTAATACCAATCATTCAGACACTCTTCCAAAACACAGAAAAGAATTCCCAACTCATTCCTTGATACCAAAATCAAAGACATCTCACACATACACAAAGAAAATTAGACAAGTATCTCTTATGGCTATAAACATAAAAATTCTAAACAAAATGCCAGCACACAGAATCCAAAAGCATATTCCAATATGGATGCTTTCCTTTCCGATATGAATGTCTTTTATTTCCCTTTCTTGCCTGCTTGTTCTGGTTGAATAGAAGTAGCACGAGCAAACATCCTTGTCTTGTTTCCGATCACAGGGGGCTATGGTTTGAAAGCCTGTGTCCCCTCCAAAATGTATGTTGAAACTTGATTCCTAATGAGGCAGTTTTAAGAGGTGAAGCCTTAAGGAGGTTGTTAGGCCATGAGGGCTCCATCACCCTGGATGGGATTAGTGGCCTTATAAAAGGGCCAGGGGGAGCTAGCTAGTCCCCTTCATGCCCTTTAGTTTCTTCTGAGTTGAGGACACATCACCATGAAGCACATGAAAAGCAATGGAATAATTTTTTTTTTTTAATCACAATGAACTTTTTAAAGTCAGAGTTATTTCTCTTGATTTCATTACCCACTTTCTATTACTTTAGTTTTTTTTAATCTGAATTTTCTTTTCTTTCTTTAACAAATGAATTTGGAAATAATAAAAGAAGGTACTTTTAAATCAGAGTCTGTCATTTCTTTCTTACTTTATCAAAATGTTCTGGAACCACTTTCAGAAGTTAAAACACTGTATGATCTTTATTTCCACACAAAATGATCTCCTATACAGAAAATCCTATAAAGAATCCCCTAAAAAGCTTAGGGCTAACAAACAAATTAAGTGAGGTTGCAGGAAACAAAACCAATATACAAAAATCAATTGCATTTATATGAACTAGTAATAAATGATTTTAAAATGAAATTAAGGAAATAACTCAATTTACAATAGCGCCAAAAAGAAGAAAAGAACCTTACGAATAAATCAAACCAAAAAAATGCAAAACATGCCCATTAAAAAAGTACAATACATCATTGAAAGAAGTTAAAGATCTAAGTAAATGAAAAGACATCTCAACGTTCATGGATCAGATTGTTAAAATGGAAATACTTCCACAATGATCTATAGGTTCAACATAATTCCTATTCAAATGCAGACTAGAATTTTGCAAAATTGAGAAGCTCCTCCTAAAATTCATATGGAAAGTCATAGGATGTAGAATGACCAAAACAATATTGAAAGAAGAGCAAAGTGGAAAGACACTTCACATTTTGAAGCTTGCTATAAAACTACAATATTCAAGACAGCATAGCCCTGTCATAAGGACAAAGATACCAATGGAATAGAATAGAAGTCTAGAAGTAAGCCTTTACATTTGATCAGTTAATTTTTGACAACTCAGTAGAAAGAGAATAGTCTCTTTAACGAATGGTTCTGAGACAACTGGATATCCATATGCAAAAGAATGATGTTGGACCTTTTCCTCACACTTAACAAAAATTAACTCCAAAATGGACCACAGATGTCAATATAAGAGCTCAAACTCTGAGAATTAAACATAGGAGTAAATCTTCTTGACCTAAAAGTAATGGTTTCTCAGATACAATGCCAAAAGCACAAGTGAGAAAAGCAAAAATAGATAAATTAGACTTCATCAAAATTAAAAACTTGTGCACATCAATGATGCCGTCATGAAAGTGAAAAGACAACCCACAGAATGGGAGGAAATATTTGTAGACCATATGTCTGGTGAGTGTGATAAGGGATTTGAATCTAGAATAAATTAAGAACTCTTACAATTCAATAATAGAAATATAAATAATGAAAAATCAGCAAAGGATCTAAATAGACATTTATACAAAAAATATATGAAGATGTATATATATATATAGAGAGAGAGAGAGAGAGATCACCATAGGTCACTAGGGAAATGCACATCAAAACCCCAATGAGATATCACTTCACATCTACTAGGATTGGTGTAACAAATACAACAACACAGAAATCTGAAGCATCATTGCTACTTGGAATGTAAACTGGGCTGTTTTGGGAAACTGGCAGTTTCTCAAAACATGGAGTCACCATAAAATCCAATGATTCCATTTCTACATCCAAGAAAATGATACAGGCACACAATACTTTGTACACAAATGTTCACTTGGTAGTTCCTATCATAGCTGAAATGCCAAATGTCCATCAACTAATAAATGATGATACCCACACAGTGGATTATTATTCAGCAACGGGAAGGAATGCCATGCTGATGCACACTACCATGGGGATGAGCCCTGTGAACATTATGCCAAGTGAAAGAGGCCAGGCACAAAAGATCACATGTTGTATGATTCTGCTGATACAAAATGTCCAGAATTGGAAAATCTATAAAGACAGCAAGAGGATGAGTGGCTATCTGGTGCTGGGCAAGGGTAAGATGGATTGGGGTGACCGGTAAGGGGCGTGGAACTTTTCAGAGTGACAAAAGTGTTCCAAAATTTGCTTGTTGTGATGGTTGCACGACTCTATGAATACAGTGAAAATCACTGAATCGTACACTTTATTTTATTTATTTATTTTTGAGATGAAGTTTTGGTCTTGTTGCCCAGGCTGGAGTGCAATGGCACGATCTTGGCTCACTGCAACCTCCACTTCCTGGTTCAAGTGATTCTCCTGCCTCAGCCTCCTGAGTGGCTGGGATTACAGGTGCCCGCCACTACACCTGGCTAATTTTTTATATTCTTAGTAGAGATGGGGTTTCACCATGTTAGCCAGGCTGGTCTCAAGCTTCTGACCTCGCCCTCCTTGGCCTCCCAAAGTGCTGGTATTACAGGTGTGAGCCACCACGCCCAGCCTGTACACTTTAAAGGAGTGAATTTAAATATAAACCTCACCTTATTAAAGCTTTTGAGGAGGGGGGAAACAAAACCAAACAAACAGGCAGCAGATGGACTTGGCCAGCATCTGCCCTGGCATATTCAAGGAAATTCTTTTTTTCTTTTTTTTTTAAAAAAATTATCAGTACTTTAAAGAAGCTATGGGTGACATCATCTGAACACTTAGGACAATCGAATTTGGAGGAGATGCTCTCTGGTTTCCATCCTTGATGTGGATTTCAGAGCATTTCAAGTTTTCTCTGTGGGAGCCTGGCTTTAAGACACTCTGGATGAGCAACACTCAGTAACAGTTGCCGTGGATAGCCTCTCTGCAGTGGAAGCATTTGCAGCTTCCTGGAGTCTTTGATGTTGTCAACATTTCATGTCAAATCAGAAAGATGTCTGAACCATTTTCCTACGTGTTCATCAGATTCACTCCTCTTCATTAACGAGACTGTCAAATGCTCCAAAGCCCTGTTAACTTCTTTGATACGTGTCTCTTCCTCCTAATGAGCGACTGCTTTCGGTTTGATGTAAAACCTTTCTTTTTTGGTGACAATGAGCTTTTTGAAGTCAGAGGTTTTTTTTTTTTTTTTTCCTTGCTCATTTTCTAATCCTTTAGTTTCATATGCCATTAATTTTTATCTGTATTTTCTTTCCTTTAATAAATAAATTTGAAAATGGTAAAAGGTATATTTTATACATATACCCAAATCAGAGGCTGTCATTTTTCCCTTATTTTGTCGAAACATTCCCAAGCCACTTTCAAAATGGCAGTGAAAACAGTGCACTAAGACTTAATGAACATGTTGGCATCTCGTTTTCATTGAGATTTTTCTTCTGTCTCTGAAATTTTTTAGAGCCCATCATTTATTGTCATCCACATGTTGTGAGACTAGGCCAGCTTTTATTTATTTATGTTTTATTTATTTTATTTATTTTTTTGAGATGGAGTCTCACTCTGTCACCCAGGCTGGAGTGCAGTGGTGTGATCTTGACTGCCTGCAACCTCCACCTCCCGGGTTCAAGTGATTCTCTTGCCTCAGCCTCCCCAGTAGCTGGGACTACAGGTGTGCACCACCACGCCTGGCTAATTTTGTATTTTTAGTAGAGACGGGGTTTCACCATGTTGGCCAGGCTGGTCTCGAACTCCTGACCTCAAGTGATCTGCCCACCTTAGTCTCCGAATATGCTGGGATTATAGGTGTGAACCACCATGCCCAGTCTAGCCCAGCTTTTAAACAAGCAGACTATCCTATTACACTTGGGTTTTCTAAAGAAACATCCATGCTGGATCTTCGTTTAAAGTACTCCATCTATAAAACAAACCTAAAATGGAAACAAACTACTGCCCGTACAGAAGTAGTCACAACCTCAGGTACCGCTGAGGCACTTTTTCCTCCAAAGATCTGAGGGGAATGGCCGGCACACAGCCCATATTCTGCAGTGACCCTCGGTGAGTTGGAACAGCAGTGCAGCAAGTATTTCTGGAAGCTTTTATTAGACCTGGACAGACACAATAATTTAACTCTACTTGTAAGAGACAGAATCATGGCAGTAAGCCGAAAAATATGCCCTCAATCCATTTTCTCTGTAACCAAAGCAGCAAAATGCCCATGGCCGTTCTAATGTGAGAGGTAGGAATGAAAAGAGGAGTGGTCTTAATCAAGTATGGTTAAAATAGCTTATTTTCGCAAAATTTACAAAAACATGTGACCATGGGAACACATGGCTTGGCCCCTCTCAGGGCCTTGGAAGGGGCTTATGTGAGCAAGGGGCCCCGAAGCGTGAGCATCAGAGGCTACTTTGATTTCAGCATCAGAAGGTGAATTGACTTCCGCTCCCCGCTCAAAGCCCCTCCATGGCTCCCCGCTGCAGCAGGATGAGACCAAGCCCTGTGGCTGGCATCAAAGACTCGGTAGGACTGGCCTCTACTTATCCCTCAGTGTCACGTCCCCTAGGACAGCAGCACTGCAGCGCTGACTGCTCTGAAAGGACCCCACTCTCTTCCCTCACGGCTCCTGTGCGTGCCTCCACTTCCTTCTCGACGTACTCCTGGCGCAGTGGACCCCGTGCTGTGCCCCCCAGACCCCTCTTCAGGACCAAGTCAGTTATGCCTCAAGCTGTGGAGTGTGTTGGCTGCTCGTAGCTCACAGCTGAGCCCCCAGACCAGAGTCATGCCCCTTTCCCAGGGAACGGCCATAGCCAGTGACTGGTCAGGGTTCAAACATTGCTTCGACTGGGCCAACTCTGAAAGGCCAGCCCGGCTCCGGAGCTGCACGTGGTGTTGGCTGAGCCCCCTGCTGAGGCTGCATCCCTGTGCAGCGCCTCAGTCTCCCCCTCGTGCTGGCCCTGGAGTTCATGCAATCCCATCTCTGTGTCCGAGGTCGTTTCTGGGGGAGCTGTGCTCCTGTGTCCATGCCTGAGCTGCTCCCCTCCTGTGCCTCCTTCCTGGCTCTCCTCACTCGGGCAAGCCTTACCTGGTGCCCATCTCTGCCCACATCTTCCCTTCCTTTCCAGCAAAGGCCTGTCACCCTCATGCCTTGCTAAAACTTTCCCAGGCCTGCCTTTCTGGCAGTCTGAACCACACAGGGACTGCAGGGCCGCCACTCTGTGGATTCTCCCTCCCAGAGGGAAGGAGGGACTGTGGGCAGGTGGTCAAGGGCTCCTCTCCTCAGGCTGGGCCAACAGGAACTGGCTGGGTCAGGCAGGCCTGGCTCCCTGCCACCGGGGGATCTTGGCCATTTCCTTCTTGGGGATGGTTACTTCATCTCTTGCCCCAAAAGCTCCTTTCATCCAACCATGGACGGGAGGGAAAGAATCCACGGAAATGCTGGTTGGCGACCCCGTCAGCGGGTGGTGCAGGCGGGGCTTGCAGGCAAAGAGGTGCCCAGGTAAGGGGGTGCGGTGGCCTGAGTGCGTGCATCCCCCAAATTCATATGGTGAAGCCCAAACCCCCAATGTGATGGTATTAGAAGCTGGGGCCTTTGAAAAGTGTTAGGTCATGTCCCTCATGAGCAGAATTGATGTCCGCATGAGAAGAGACCTGAGAGAAAGATGCCCTCTTTCCCTGCCATGCTAGGGGACCATGAGAAGATGGCCATCTGCAGGCCAGGAAGAGGGTCCTCCCAGAAAGCAACCTTGCTGGCACCCCGACCTTGGACTTCCTAGCCTCCGGGACTGGGAGGAACAAAGCTGTGTGGCGTAAGCCACCCAGTCTGTGGTATTTCTGTTAGAGCAGCCGAAGCTGAGGAAGACGGAGTGGGTGTGCCATTGTGGCACTGCGGAAGGCTGCAGCCTGGGCAGACTCTAAGTCACTGGTGGCCGCAGGAACCAGGAGCCAGGAGGATGGAAGGGACCAGACAGTGGTCTTCCTGTCCCAGCTGGGACCAGGAAATGGAGGCTGGGCATGACCACTCACGGTGCCCCCCGGGGCCGGCAGTGTAGGGGACCACCCCTGGGGCGGACCTGGATACAAATGTGCAGAAAGGAACAGGAAGACGAAACAGTGCAGAAAGAGAAAAAGTCGCCCTCAGTTCCGCCACAGACGTCACTCCTCTAAAGGGCTGGCTTTCTTCCGCCTGGACAACTATGAGCACCGAACAGCGTGATTGCTCTGAATGAAGACTTTCATCCTCTGACTCTCACCCGTTATCAGAAAAGAAACACATTTACTGTTATTAACGTGTTTTATAACCATATGCTTAAATGCTTACAAATATTCCATCCGCTAGAGAGACTTCAACATTTAAAGGGAAAAGTCATGCACGCTCAATGAATTTGGAGCCCATCGTATGGGGAAATGAATGAATGAATGAACGAATGAATCTAGAGCTGAGGTGATGTGGAGCTTCCTCTGCCTCGTTCTGTGGCCTATTGCCCATTTCTCTTTTAATCCAAGAGGAACAAGCCCACTTCTCCCCTCTCAGCCAAACCAGCCCTCTTAATACACTGGGTTCCGTGGGAAGGGACCCCTCGCCCCACCCCCACCCTGCCACTCCTGCTGAGCACCCTGGCCCCATCTCTCACTACCCTGGTCCTCTGCTTCAACTCATGGAGGCCAAGGCTCTGAACCCAGAGGCACCGTAGCGTCCCCACCTTCCCGTGCCCACAGGCCCGGGGCTGGCAGTGGACAGGCGGTGCGGCCCCACAGCAGAGGGTGGGGGCGGCTCTCCTGCAGGCTCTGAGGCTTTTCTCCCAGCCACCTCCGTGTGGAGACTCTAGAGACAGGTCTCTCTCTAGGAAACGGTGGCAGCAGGAAACTGTAGGTGAGGGAGGCCAAGAGGGGAGGTTCTGCACCCCAGCAGGAGCTCCCAGTCAGCTGCCTCCTGTGGAGCCTGAGCTCTCCACAGCCCCCTGCCCGGTGTCTGGGAAGGCAGAGGGACAGCCCTGTCCCAGAGTCCCTGCCACTTCTCCAGCCCAGCCAGGCTTCGGCTTGCTCTTCCCCCTCTCTCCTTGCCCCTTTGGCTTCCCTTGCAGGAAACGGTGGGAGAGAGGATGATTGTTTCCAGATGTAAAATCACAACGCAAGGAAATAAGGATGCATAGGGCATGGAAACATACAGACCCACATCCAGGGATCCTGACAGCTGCCCAGGAGGGGCCCCTCTTCCATGTTCCCCTAACACCCCCACACCAAACCCTGATCTGAGTCAGTTTCAACCTGTGCTCTTCGGGTACCAGGGGGAGGCTGAGCAGAGCCCCAGCTGTGCCCCTCAGTTAGCACAACTATTCTTTTTTTTTTTTTTTTTCTGAGACCAAGTCTCGCTCTGTCACCAGGTGCCAGGCTGGAGTGCAGTGGCGCCATCTCGGCTCATCGAAACCTCCGCCTCCCGGGTTCAGGCAATTCTCCTGCCTCAGCCTCCTGAGTAGCTGGGACTACAGACATGCGCCACCATGCCCAGCTAATTTTTATATTTTAGTAGAGACGGGGTTTCACTATGTTGGCCAGGTTGGCCTCGATCTCTTGACCTCGCGATCCACCCGGGTCATGGCCTCGGCCTCGGCCTCCCAAAGTGCTGGGATTACAGGCTTCAGCCACTGCGCCCGGCCCAGCACAACTATTCTTTCATGCATAAAAGGCAATTTCATTTACTGGGCTAAAGGCAGAGGATCCTACCATCAAAAAGAGTGAAGGGCTGTGGCCAGGTCAGTGGTCTCTTTGAGGGGGGGACACTTTGGCTGCATCTGTCCACCGCCCTCACCAGATCCCACCCCCCACCGCCACCACTTCTGCCTTGCAGGAGAAGCAGGGGGCAGTTGGCTGGGATGCCTGCCAGCCATACACCCACATGTGGGAGCCCCACCTGCTCCTGCTCCCTGGGCCAGGGTGCGTGTGCAGGGCTGGCCTCCCATTCCCTCTGCCTCCTCCCTGACTGTGGTGGGTGGGGCGGGCAGGGAGCCCTGCTTAGCTGGTCTCATTCTCCAACTCAGCTTTTCCTGAGCTCCCCCTGGGGTCACAGCAGACGTTCTGCCCCGCTCCTTCTGCTGAGCTCCTGTGGGAAGGTGGCTAGCTAGGTGGTTCTGGCCTCACCAGGCCCCCAGCGAGTTACCAACAACAGCCCATTTCCGACTTCTAACCCTTCGTTAAGTCTGGGCACATCTTAAAAACACCAATTCCCAGGTCTTCAAACAAACCTTATACACAAATGTTCACAGCAGCATGACTCACAATGGCCAAAAGGTGAAAACTACCCAAATGTCCCTCTGTGGAAGAACGGATACACCATATGTGCACATCCACACGACGGGAGGTTATTCAGCGATACAGAGGAAGAGAGCGCAGATAGAGGCTGCAAGGATGACCTTCGGAAACATTCTGCTGAATGAAGTGAGTCAGACACAAAAGGCCACATAGATACAGAGACAGAAAGCAGATTGAGACTTGTCAGGGGATGGGGCGAGGAGGGAAGGAAGGAGTGACTGATAAATGAGGTGTCCTTTTTGCAGTGATGAAAAGCTCTGGACTAGATAGTGGTGATGGTCGCCCAATATTGTGAATGTACTAAATGCCACTGAATTGTGCACGTCATTGTTGTTTTTATTTTTTGAGACAGGGTCTTGCTCTGTCACTCAGGTTGGAGTGCAGTGACGTGATCTAGGCTCACTGCAACCTCTGCCTCTGGCTCAAGCGATTCTCCTGCCTCAGCTTCCCAAGTAGCTGTGATTACAGGCTCCTGCCACCACCCCCAGCTAATTTTTGTATTTTTAGTAGAGACAGGTTTTCGCCATGATAACCGGGCTGGTCTTGAACTCCTGATCTCTGGCGATTGACTCGCCTCGGCCTCCCAAAGTGCTGGGATAACAGGCATGAGCCACCATGCCTGGCCTGAATTGTGCACTTTAAAATGGTTCAGATAGTGAATTTTATGTTAGGTGAATTTTACCATAGTTTTAAAAAGAAAACCCAAAGCAATGATTGGATCCTACCCCAAACAAACGTCTTCAGGGATGCGCCTGGGAATTTGCTTCTTTCAGAAGCTCCACCAGGGACTAAAATGAGGCAGCTGGCCCAGTCCTGAGCCAAAGACTTCCATCAAGGAGTCCAGACAATGTGGGGGCGTTCTAGGCCTGGCTGGGATGTGCACAGTGTCCACTCCCCACTCCCTCCCTGCCCTGCAGGGCCAGTGTAGTCTCCATGGGGTTGAGCCCTCCTGGGCAGCGATCCAGGCTTAGCTCACCTGCATATCCCAGCCCCCTAGCAAGTGACTGGCTGAGGAGTGGGTGTGTGATTTCATCTGAACCAATGAGAATCAGGTCTGGAGTTCAGGGAGGACCACAGGGAAGAAGCCCTTCTTTCAAGGGTCCCCAGAGGGTATGAAATGGGCCTGGGGCAGCCATCCAGTGACCTTGAAGGACAAGCATGCCCAACAGGGACAAACACTGAGGTCCTGGCGATGGAGAGGCTAAGCCTCATGCTGGGCCTGAGGACCCTAATGCTGGCCTCAAGGTGAGATGACTCACAGTGCCCAGGGGTGACGGAAGGCCGCCAGGACCCCAGAAACTGCTCCTCAGAGGGGGAGTCCTGAGTGCAGGGCTTGGAGCACGGTGAGGATCTCTCACATGCCAGATGTGCTCCAGCATCAGACGCACAGGGAAGAGGAAGCTCTGGTGTCCGGAGCGTGAGGGGTAATTGGAAACGGGAAGGGAGAGGGCCCCCTGCCCCACTTCAGGGCCTGGCCCTGGTAACCTGGGCACCTAAGATTCCAGCCCTCTACCGTGCTGCCCTCGAAGAGCCCTTGGTCCTGCCTCACCTTGCCAGGCGCACACATGGTCCCGTCCAAGGGGGGGCCCTTCTTGGTCTTGCAGAAGTAGGGGTTGTCAGGATGGCTGCACCACAGCTGCTTGCAGGGGTCGAAGGTCCGGAACTGGAAGACAGCGCCACAGCTTGCCAGGGACCTCCCAGGGGTGCCACCCGCACACCCCCCGGGTCCTGTGACCTGAGATGCCCCAGTGGGACCGGCCCGTGACTGGCCTATGTGGCTGGTGGGTGTCGTGATTCTGGGGCAGTCAGGACCTTGCCCGTGCGGTGTGGGAGTGGCAGTGCCCCTGAACACGGCCGGGCCCCCCACCTCTGGCCTTTGGAGGTTGCAGTCCTCAGGGAGCCTGGCGGGCAGCGGGGCCCTGGGTGCCAGCCTGAGGCTAGGTGGGTACCTATGGACCCTTTGCTGTGGATTCCCCTCCTAAACCCTGGCAAAGCCCTTCCCCGCCCCCACGGGCCCACCCTCGCTGCAGCCTCGGCCTCTGTCCCCTGGACTTCACGGTCCTCTTCCCTGGCCTTTCTACTTCCTGTCCTGAGAGCACTTCCTGCGGGATGTCCCTGAGGGAGCGGCTGAAACTCAGGCGTGGTCCCGAGGCTCCCCAACTCCAGCCTTTCCAGAGCTCCCCATCGCCACGAGAATCGAGTCCACGGTGCTCCTTAGGCCGTCACGGAAGGAGTTAGTCGTCCCGTATGGCCCTGGAGTCCACCACTGGCTCGCTGTGTGGATTTAGGCAGGTTACCTAGCCTCTCTGGGCCTCCATTTCCTCATCTGTAAAATGGGACTCCTTTGCTTCCTTCCTTCACGCAGCAGAGGGGCGCATTCCGACGCTCACGGACACCGAAGCTCCGCTGCACGGCCTCGGTGCTGATGCCCGGTTCCTCCGGCGGCTGGGCCCCGGCGTTTGGCCCGGGAGGGCAGCGAGGCTTCTGTGCGCGCCGCGCTCTTCTCCAGCTTCCACGTCGGGCGCCCTCCCTTCCTACACGCCTCTCCTTCCAGGGAGCCTGCAGGCCTCCCTTCTTCCCTGGAAGCCCTCTTGACCTCTGCAGGCTGACCCAAAGGCCTTGCCAGGCTCTCGCTGCCCCTGGCTAACGTCAGCCCTGTCACCTGTGTGCCTCCTGCCCAGGACCACATCTGGGCCTGCCAGGTGGGCCGAGGATGCCTAGGGGGTGAGGCATGGTGGGTGCTGAGGGACGCGCTGCCACTCTGGCGGGCTGGCAGGCTGCTCTGGCCTTCCTACGCTGGGCCCGTCCTCACAATGTCCCAGGGGCTGGCCCTACACCAGCCGGCCTCCCCGCAGGCCTGGGAGGGGTCCCCGAGGCCGAGCTGCCACACTCACCGCCGTGCACATCATGTAGCCCAGGCCGAAGTCAAAGCGGCACTGCTCGTTCATGGAGTAGTGCAGCCCCGGGAGCTGGGGCAGTGCCGGCCAGTCGTGGGCGAAGGGGTCATCCCGCAGGCAGTCATAGGAGCTGTGGGGGACACACCGCAGCCTTTAGCAAGGCCGACCGCCCATTCCTGAAGGCAGCTGAGTCCCTGCTGGAGCTGCCACAGCAGCCCTACCTGCATATCCCGGCCCCTGGCTGTGCTGCCTCCGTTTCCCCGATGAATCTCTTTGGTGTAAGATACCAGGACCTGGCTTGCGCAGACCCCAGGGTGGCTGCCTTGCCCACCTGCCATTCAAGGACAGACCCCTGACAATGGGTTCTCCTCCAGACACCAGGCTCCCCTCGCGGGTGTGCCCTCTCTCCTCCCCTGCACACAGGCCAGAGAACCCGAGGCTGGAGGGCTCTGGCCGGACCCTGGTGCACGGGGACTTGCACCCTCCCAGAGCTGAGTCCAGGGACTGAGGGGTCGCCCTCGGGGGATGTGGGCAGTACTCACTGCAGGTAGCGGCTCAGCTCCTGTTGGCTGCAGCGGGACCAGTGGAAGCGGTGGAAGGCGGCTTGCACCAGGGGTGCCATGATGCTGCCCAGCCGCACCTCGTCGCCACAGCGGTTGCCCTGTCCGTCGTGCTCCATGCCCAGCCTGCGAGGGACGAGGCAGCTCGCTGAATCCCACGCAGCCTCAATGACAGGAGGGGGCCCCATCCCTCCCCCACGGGCCTTCCCTGACCTTGGCCCACCCTGAGCCAGGTGGCACCGACTGTCTACCTGCTGCACGTTGAAAGCCGAGGCACTCTGGGGAGACAGCGGCCAGTGGGCAGTCCCCCAGGTATCCTGACCCCAAGAGGGACATGCACACCTGCTGGAACTGTGGCTTCCCTGCCTCCAGCTTTCTACCCCAGGGGGAGCCGCCCTCCAAACCTCCGAGCCTCCTCTATAACATGGGGTGGAGCCCACCTGCCGGGGGGCTTGGATGGGATAAAGCGGCAAGGCCCCCAGCTCTAGCTGGCCCAGAGCTGCTGCTCAGTCTGCAGGTGAGCCCTTCCTCCTTTGAGCGGTTCCTTCTGCAGAAAGTGGGCCTCGGGCCAGTACTGCCCAGCACTGGGAAGACAGAAGACCACGCCCCAAAGTGGCTTTCACACAGGGTGTGTCCCTCTTAAGGCGCAGAGGAAAAGTGGGCAGCCAGAGTTGGGGAGCCTAGGGTGGCCCCTCTGCGCCCCACCCTTCCCCAGGCCACTTACACGTGGCCAGTCTCATGGGCCACCACGAATGCTGAGGAGAAGCCGTCCTCATGGTTCAGAGTGCAGCTGCGGACCGGGTGGCACATGCCAGTGACGGGAGCATAGCCTGGGAGAAGACAAGGGGTGGCTCCAGACGCTGCCATAGCATGGATGGGAAGGTGAGGCCTGGCATACTTTCCAGGCGCTGCTTCTCCTCAAGGCCCCAGTAGCCCCCATCCAAGAGGCAACTGCCATAGCAGACAGGCCTGTGACATCTGACTGGACGCAGGCCCCCAGCCCATCCCCACCCAAGCCCCCTGGCCATTCTGCCTGTAACGGCCACATTGCAGCCGGAGGCCTCTGCTTAGTCAGACGTCACCTGCCATGACTTGCCTGGCACTTCAGTAGCTTCCTGCCCGACGTTCTCTTTCTCCCAGCCTGCCCCTGCCCTTGCCCCGTGCCTGCCTCACTGAGTGCCCCCGAGCAGCACCGGCTTCCACACCTCTCTGCTAGAGGCATCCTGCCCCTCATCTGCCCGGCATCACACCCTCCACGCCCATTTCCTCGGGATGGGGGTTTCCTGGGTCTCTCCTTGTTTCTCTGGGTTCCTTGAGACCCCAGCTGGACAGCTAGACCTGTTTTCATAATGCCACAGGAGACTGCCAAGCTGTTCAGCCGATGTACCATGCCACTCTGCAAAATCTCCCAGCAGGGCACTGGCTGGTGTAAACTGAGAAGTCAGAACTGCCGCAGAAGGTGAGGCCAGTGGCCCAGGACAGCCCAGGGCCAGTGGGAGGGTGGCAGAAGTTCATGACGCTGAGACCCCACATCAAACTGAGGAAGAGAGAGAATGAGAGCTTTTCACTTCCCCAGCTCTCGTCTCAGCAGAGGGAGGCAGCTTGGACAAGATCGGGAAGTGTATACAGACAGGGCTGTGGGTGCCACACGAGATCTCTGCTTGTACCACTGGGAGGCTTCCGAGAGGCTTGCCAAGCATGGAGCCCCAATGTTCAGAATCCCAACATGCCATCACTCCTGCCATGCCCCACTGAGGGACCCTGAGGCCAGGTGTTCCACAGAGAAGGGAAGGAGGGCCACTGGGAACCGGGGTGAGCTGGTGGTGTACGCTTCTAAAAACAGAACCGTGGTGATCTAGCCCTGGTCTTCCTGTTGTCATAAACAGGAAAATCTGCATTTTTTGCTCTGCAGACTTTGAGGCAAGTGTTGAGTCTGTGTGCCAGAGCAGAATGCTGCCGCCTCCTCTTCACCCTTTGTATGTGAGGTTTGCCTAGGCAGCTGCCTCTGCGGGAGGGCTTGCGTCCATCCTACTCAGCGCTGCCGGAGCCTGCGAGATTTGCAAGCGTTTCTTTATGTTTTTCTTTGTTTCCTTCCCTCTTGTTTTATTTTGTGACTGTTTTCTCTGTCTGAATCTTATTAGATAGAGTACACCTTCTGGATGGACCATATGTCTCCTAACTTTTCTCTCATGTTAATCTTTTTGTCTTTTGCTTCCATTGGGAGATGCCCTTGACTTTTTTTTTTTTTTTTTGAGACAAAGTGTCGCTCTTGTTACCCAGGCTGGAGTGCAATGGCGCGATCTCGGCTCACCGCAACCTCCGCCTCCTGGGTTCAGGCAATTCTCCTGCCTCAGCCTCCTGAGTAGCTGGGATTACAGGCACGCGCCACCATGCCCAGCTAGTTTTTTGTATTTTTAGTAGACACGGGGTTTCACCATGTGGACCAGGATGGTCTCGATCTCTCGACCTCGTGATCCACCCACCTCGGCCTCCTAAAGGCCCTTGACTTTTTATTTCGGCTTTTGAACTTTTTACTTTCCCCATCCTATCCATAACTTTACACAAACACTTTGTGGTTCTCCAATTCTTCATAGCAACCTCTTCTGGGTGGATGGATCTGTTTTCTTAAACGTTGTGGGAATGCGACTTTTAAAAACGTGCTTTTCTTGTCTCTAAATTCTCTTTGTTTTCCCGAGAGCCAGTTTTCAAACTTTTTACTTCGTTCTACATCTTGATCCATCTTTTTCATGCTGTAAGGATTTTTTGTGTTTTGATTTTTAAAAATATCTGGTAACCCTTGGCTGTTCTTTCAAAAAGAATTTTTTTTTGAGACAAAGTCTGGCTCTGCTGCCCAAGCTGGAGTGCAATGGCTCACTGCAACCTCTACCTCCCCGGTTCAAGCAATTCTCCTGCCTCCGTCTCCTGAGTAGCTGGGATTACAGCCACCTGCCACTACACCCGGCTAATTTTTATATTTTTTTGTAGAGACAGGGTTTCACCATGTTGGCCAGGCTGGTCTCGAACTCCTGACCTCAGGCGATCCACTTGCCTCAGCCTCCCAAAGTGCTGAGAATACAGGCGTGAGCCACCGCACCCAGCCCCTTTCACATTTTTAAATGAGGGATCGGGCCACTTAATATAAAAGCTGTGTGGGTTTCCTCTCCCAGGGGATAGCTCTACTCCCCATTAATGCCCTCCCCAAGCCAAAAGAGCCAAGGGCGCTCTCATCACATGCTGAGGGCAGCACCTGGCTGCACCGCATTTGACAGGGAGCTATCCAGCCTCACCCAGACCTGGTAATTCCAGTCCAGTCTTTTTGACTTTAAGCTATTACGTGTGTTTTGACATCTCATTAGTGGTCTCATTCCCCCCTCCCCCACCACTTTTTTTAAGCCAAGATTTCACTCTGTTGCCCAGCCTGGAGTGCAGTGGTGTGATCATAGCTCACCTCCTGGACTCAAACAATCCTCCCACCTCAGCCTCCCAAGTGTCCGGGACTACAGGCGTGCGCCACCACGTCCAGCCTCACCGTTTCAGTCGCATTTTTCTAATGTCAGCTGAGGTTGAGTGCCTTTTCATGGGTTTATTGCTCATTCATATTTTGTTAAGAGCCTGGTAAAGTCTCCTGCCCATTTTCCGATGGGATTGTCTTTATTAACCTTGCTATTATTTGTAGAAGTTCTTCATATACCTCAGATATAAGTCCATTTTTAGATATATATATATATATATATATATAATAAATATTTCCCCCATTGGATTAGTAGTGCCTTTAGTGGGCAACCTTTAAAAATGTACTACTATTTATCAGTTTTTTCCATTGCGTTTGTATTTTTTTGGGTCTCTTTTAAAAGAAAAAGTCCGTTACTCTAAGAACATGGAGCTTTCTGCCTGTGTTATCTTCGTTGTTTTGCATTTCTTATTTAGATCTAAAATCCGTGCGAGATGCCCTCTGTCTATAGAGTGAGTGGAGGTGACAGGCCTCCTTTCTTTCCAGATTGGCTTCATACCATTTTTTAGACGGTTCTCTTCCTCTTCTCTGAAGTGTCACTTTTGTGACATGTAAGTCAAGTGCCCCTGTATACACAGGTGCAATTCGGGACACTGTATTCTGTTCCGATGATGTGTTCGGCAGCCCGTGCACTGACCCACACCCTCGCCCAGCTGAGATGACCACAGCCTTCCCTGCCCTGACACTCTTCCCTGGGTTGGGCCAAGGCTGCCTGGGGCCCCTCGCATGACCAGGGGCTCATTTCCAGCTTCACGCGTCTCTGTGGCCCTGCAGGGATGAGGCTCACCTTGCATGCCAGAAGGCCCAAAGTCCTGCCGTGTGAGGAAGATGGCATGATCGTGGTATTCATCGTGGTCCGTGTCTGGCTTCTGCTGGAGGTAGGCCCAGCGGCAGACATTCTCCAGACTCTGCGAAGGGTTCCCAATCTCGATGAGGCTCATGGACTGCAGGGGGATGGAGAGAAATGGAAGAGAGAGGTTGGTGCCTGGTGGGCTAGTGGGGGGCTGAGCAGGCTGCAGTGTTGACAGTCCCATCCTCTGGGAACTGGGTCGAGGTGGCACAGAGACTCTGCCAGGTCCCCCTCAGAACCTGCTCCCACTGGGCCCCATTCTTCTACACGGAAGAAAAGGTTCCCCAGTCACACTCAGCCTGTGTGTTTTCACACAAAATCACTGCAGTTTTCAGGTAAGATATGGAAGCCACGCTCCGGGTGGTCTAAGGCCCCACCACATAGTCCCTCAGTCTGTCCCATTTCCAGAAGTCCCTGTGTCTGTTCTGTGCAAGTCCTTGACACAAGGCAAATGCCATGTGGACTTGGGAGGGCCCCTGGCAGGGGAGACGGGAGTCGCAGTGTGATGTGGAAGCCCAGAGGCGGGAGATCACCTTACATGACCCCACCGTGTAAAGGTCCTTGCAGAAACCAACGCAATGGAGGAAAAGAAGCTGCAAGTGACATTGGGTTGGTGCAAAAGTCATCGCGGTTTTTGCCATTAAAGCATGGTGATGACTTTTGCACCAGCCTAATAGAAGAACAGCCGTATGAAGAACAGGGGCGTACACAGATGATTCCCACAGGAGCCATGCATGGGAAGCCACTGGGAACCATCCCATTCCATTTTGTCTCATGATGCAAGCCTAACAGCCAGGGCGGCCTCGGGAATGAGTGTCCTGCACACTCTCTCTGCTATATGATATCAGCAGGCACTCTCACTTAGACGTCAGGACTAAGAAGGCTGTCCTGGCCAGGTCTTGGAGGAGGAGTCAGGAGTCCAGCCAGAAAGACATATCCCAGGATCAGTACCAGAGAAAGGAATGAGGCCCTCAGGTGGGACAGAGTTGCAGGCAGGAGCCAGGCTGAGGCAGGCTGGGGCTGTGTAGGGAGGTCCCCTGTCCTAGCATGTGGGCTCGTGGGGAGTGCTGGGAGGATGCTAGAAGCTCAGGCGCCTATAGGAACAAGCCAGGTGAGAAGCCAGTGAGGCAGGCTGGTTGCAGGAGAAGTCACTCCATCTTGAGTTTTCCCAGTTTTGAAGGAGAAAGCTTACAGAGGAATCTTTCCTTATTAATATAAAGTGGGGGGTGATAAGGAATGGCGAGGACTGTGGCAAACCCAGGGGCCCACGCACAGCTGGAGGGAGCGACATCTACCCAGTGCCCGCAGGAACAGAGGCCTGGAGCTGCCGGCTGGGATTTCTCAGGCCAATCCTGAAGTCTGGATTTTACAGACACCCACCTAATAGTAAACACCGGCTCGAATTAAAATTAGTCACGCGGACAAGACAATCACATCCCCCATCACAGCCTCATTCCAGAACCCTGGAGTGAGAGCCCTGCGGTGGTCTCTTCTCCACGTCCCTGCAGACCGAATCCACACTGGCCAACCGCGTCTCTCCTCCCAGATGCTGGTTTCTGTGGTTCAGCCCGGGTTCCCAGCCCCTCTTAGCAGCCAAAGTGATTTTGCTGCTGGGGCAAGATAATTTATTGAAATATTGATTTGTGTTTTTGTTCTTGCCTCGCTTTGTTCTTGGCCCATTCCAAGATGCCACTCCCGTTCTCCAACCCCAAGGGGGTGGTGCTGCAGGGTCCAGAGCTGAAGGGGTCTAGGATACCCCTTCTGGCTTTGGGGTTTTGAGGCAACTCCCTGAGGGAGGGGCGGAGAGGAGGGCTGCGGGGTATGGGCACAGGGAGAGGAAGGTACACTGTGGCCAGGGGAGGCTTGGAGGCAAGATTTTGGAAGACATGTCAGTGTGCTAGACCCTGGGAGCCTGGGTCCCGGCAGGGGCACCCTAAGGTGTAGAGAAGAGGTTTACGTCAGTGTCCAGGCAACCTGGGACTCAACCTGCCACTGCGATCTGAACTGACAAGCCACGGAGCTGCTGGTATTTCCTCTCTCTCTGTCAATATCCCAATAGTTCCAAGGTCCCGGCCTATCTCTGATGGGCACAGAGGATCCCAGGGGCAGAGATCTTGTCCTTGCTGGGTCTGGAGCATTCAAGGGCTCTGGGTATCCCTGATGCCCAGACATTGACCTTGTGCCCAGTGGCCAGGGCAAGGTCCATGTGTCTTCTTCAAAAGCCCTTTGGGTCCGTGAGGAGAGAGTGGGGATGGAAGCAGACGGCGTGGTGCTGAAATGCATGGAGGCGTGGCTGGGACTGTGTCGGGAGGGTGAGGATCTGGGGGCAGGAGCTGAGAGGTATCAGTGCTGCAGGGTGGGGACAATGAAGCAGAAATGGCACCGGTCTCTGGCTTCGGGGGTTGGTGGCAAGGCAGAGAAGGAGGTCTGGGAAGGGGACTGCCAGCTCCAGAGGATGAGTGCAGGGTCCGGTAGCGCAGGAAACATGGTCGCGGCCATGTCCTTCCTGGCCAGTTTGCTCATTTGAAAGAGCTGGGCAGTTTTGCCTGGGGAGCTCGCCCGCTTCTGGGGGTACAGCCCTGGTGGGTGTTCAGTCCAAGCGCTATGTCCCAAGGCCCAAGCCTTGGCTGGGACCCAAGTTAGGCCCACGGAGCACAGGTCTGAAAGGACTGAAATCCAGCGGAAGTGGGTTTGCTTGGTGGCAGCACCCAAAACAACCATCCGCACGCTCCTGCTCACACACCCCAGAGCCCCCTTCCCTCCACCCACTCCTCCCACTCCATGAGAGCTAGTGGCAGCCTTCCCCTGGGTTCTGCATGCCTCTAAGGACTCCTCACAGAAACCAATGTCCAGGCAGAGACATTGGGGCAGCTGGACAGGTCTAGGGCCCAGGAGAGAAGTCTGGGTTGGCTGTGGACAGAGCAAGGCCCTCGCTACTAGAGACAGTCAGAACTCAAGGTAAGAGCCAAGCTCAGGCCTCTCTGCTGAGACCTCTAGCATAGGATACTGTCCTGACATGCAGGCAGCTTCCCCTGTGGGTCACCTTGATGCGGGAGGCCAGATGTGTCCCTGCTGCCTGGGACACCCCAGCCCCCACCATCCCGAACCCTTGCTATGTATCAGGCATGAGAACTGTGCCTCCTCTGAGCGAGGAGGAGGAAACACATCTATTTCTCACGTACGAATCTCCTCCGGAAGTGAGGGAGGCTGCATTGCTTGTTTCAACTGAGGATTCTTACACCAGCTCACCCTGGTCATCTGCGTCCCTCCAGGTCCTGAATGCACCTGACTCCCAGCTGCCTGATCGAGGTCAGCTCCGCACGGCTTCTCTAGGAGAGTCTGTCTGTGTGACCCCCTGCTCCTGGCGGTGCTGAGGTGGGGACCAGGAGTGAGCCCCTTGGGTCATAGGTTTCCTGGGGAGAGGCACCCCAGGCTCTGCAAGTGGGTGGCTGCCAGACCAGCCAGGGACTTCATAGGGCAGCTAGTCCTCTCCTAGAGGCAGCCACGGGCACCCGCCCTCCAGAGCAGGGGGCAGCGGATGGTGCTGCGAGACTGTGGATGGACATTTCTACACCCTGGGGTTGCATGGTAGCTGCAGGGTTCACCTCCTGAGTGAGGCAGGGCCTCTGGGGACAGACTCTTCACCATGGGAGCAGCTCCCAGAACTCCCAGCCCCAGGCTGGCCCCAGAAGAGCCAGGCCTGAGAAGCCTGCGGTCTGGGGCTGTGGGTGGAGTCCAGGGGCCCACCCAGCGCAGGAGGTAGGAGGAGTCCTGTGTAGGCTGACCCTGTCTGGAAGCATGGAATCAGATGGGCTTCCTAGGAGGCTGACTGGGCCCTCCACAGGGGCCCCAGGACAGTGGCCATCCCTCAAGGAGGGCTCTGCCACCCCCTGTTTGGATGTGACATCTACCACTGCAGACATGGGCTCTCAATGGGGCTCCACTGCCTGAGTGCTTTGGGGCCCTGGCCCAGGCTGGCCTCTCCCTTGTTCCGGATCCTCCTTGGCCATCATGAGCGCCCACCTAGGTCCATATGGAGACCAGCAGGTGGTGGGAGGGGGCTGGTCCCAAGAAGGATAGTGTCCCCCCAGATTTAACCTGTTCGGCTTCCCTGGCCTGGGCTGGAAGGGGTCTGAGGACACGCATGGAAGGCCCGGTGTTCCCACCACGAGGTGGAGAGGGCAGATCTGAGGGCCTTAAGGAGGCAAAGGCTTGACGCCCTCCCCTTGGGTCAGGAGGTCACTTTGCTGAACAGGGTTTCTGGCCAGGGCAAGGATGAGGGAACAATGGTGGTCCCTGGATCTCAGGCCCAGTCTGCAGGGCTCCGGGTAGCCTCACTGGCCTCAGGGAATAGCCAGGAGCTTAGGGGGCCTCCGGGGGGCTTGGGTGGGTAGGTGGGCTATGTCCAGCCCCAAGTCCCAGTCCCCATCCCCTTGCCGCGTGACCCTTGCTCTGAGCTGCCTGCCTGGTCCCCTCTCCTTGGTGTGGTCAGTCACCTGCCAGATGGGGCACCTAATGGGGACGTACCTGTTGCTGTTGCTGGCCTCTGAGTCACTAAAGCCCAAGCTCCTTGAGGGCCGCCGGGTGGATGCCAGGCCGAGTCTGTGCCCCAGCTGTGGCCCATGCCTGCCCTCAGTGGCCCCACTCCTCCCTTCACGGGGCAATCCCAGCTTCTGCTCTCCATGCCAGGATGAGGCAGCGATTGCGGCCAGAGGGCCCTGGCTGCTGTGACCCGGAGGGAACGCAGGAATGAACGAGTGAACGCGAGCACCCTCCGGAGCCAGGCTGGACAGGGAGGGAGGCGCCGGCTGTGGGGGCGTCCTCAGGGGACCCGGGGAGGTGAGCGAACGGCACTGACCCCAGTAGGAAGCTCCCGTCTGCACGGAGCGCCCCGCTGGGCTCAGGCTCGGCTCATAACATCGACTTTGTTTTCCCACCTTCCGGAGGACGAACTGGGTTTCAGAGCACTGAAGGGACTCGCCGGAGTCCCACGGCTAGGAGGAAGCGGGGTACCCGCCCTGGGCGCGGGGCGCACGGCAAAGGCAGGCCGGGCCCGGGGGCCGCCAGGTGGCGCTGCTGCCGCGGGAACGGCGACCCCGGCCCGGGCTGGGCGGCCGCCCGGGGCTCCCGCGACAGCCTCGGGGGTCTCGCCCCGCAGACGCGCATCAGGACCTCGGCAGAGAGTTCTTCTGTTCCAGGCGTTGCTCTCCGACCTTCCCACCGTTTGCTCCGGAGCGAGCGGAATTATTTAAGCTCTTCCCTCCTTCCGTCAAGGAGACGTGGGAGGAAACCCGTGGGGGGCTCCGCAGGCTCGAGGCCGGGCGCGTCTCCGCTGGAACCCCCCGCGCCGGCCGGGCAAGGCGCGCTCAACCCGCCCCCGGGGCTGCGGCCCGACCAGGGCTCACCCGGGCCGCCGCAGGTGGCGGGTAGGGTCACCCGGATGGCTCTGGGCCCGCTCCAAACGTTTCATCTGCTCTGTTCCTGGACAAGACACCTTACTTGTGCCTACCTACGAAACAGGGACAACTGCCTGGGGCCGGGGGGCTTCCGCGCATGACAGCGCAGGCGGGGTGCAGGCAGCGCCCACCGATGTTTCTTGTCCTTGTCTCTGCGGTGCTGATACCCCTGGAGCATGACACCAGTCCCCGGGGCGCTGGCCTACCCGCAGCCAGCCCCAAGGGGATGTGGCTTCAGCAAAGCTTCTCAACTGTCCCCATCCCAGAGGGGGCCCCTGCCTCAGACCAGCCTCCCAAATAGGTACAGGACGGGACTAGGGGGGCAGGGTGGGGGTTGGGTTCAGGTGGGCAGAACACATTTCTCAACCTCAGCACTCCAGACATTTGGGGCCAGAAAATTCTCTGTTGGGTGGGGCGGGGGCGCTGTGCATGGTAAGATGTTGAGCGAATCCCTGGGCTCTCCTTGCCAGAACCCAGTGGAACCCTCCCCCTAGTCGTGACAACCAAAGTCTCTCCAGACACTGCCGAATGTCCCCTGGGTGGGGGGAGGGGGTGGCAAAGTCAGGCTCGGTTGGGAGCGCCTGACCCTCAGGGGAGCAGGGCAAGGAACCTGAAGCTGGTGCTCCTGACCTGCGGGAATCACAGAGTCCAGCCCCTCCTCCCAGAGCAGTGTGGCCCCCCCACCACGTGGCCCCAGGCAGGCTGCTCACCCCCTGGAGCCAGGATCCTCACTGTTAAATGGGGCTGATCATAGCGACTAGGCCACAGCGATGCTGTGGGGGTGAAGGCCTAAAGTCATGTAAAGGGCTTCAGACAGTGCCTGTCCCAGAAGAGGCTCTGCAGTCGCTTGCATGAACGCCTTTATGATTGTCGTCATTTCTGTTGCGTGCTGGGGTTTCACAGACCTCCTGTTACTGGGGATACTAAGGCTCCATGAGGTTAATTTGCTCACCAAAGGTCCCTCAAGTATGGACAAAGCCAGAGAGTATGGCAGGGATGGGGCTCCAGCATCCCTGCTCCGTGAGCACGTGTTCTACCACGCCACCCAGCTGAGTGCAACGTGGGCTCCCCCAAGGCTGGAGGTCTCCTGTTCCAGGCAGGGCTTACAGATCAAATCTCATCACGACAGGGAACCGCAACAAGACTGGGGGCAGGAGGTGCACGCCTCACTTCTCTGCCAGAACGCCATATCATTCCGGGATTTTGCTTCCAGCCATCCTCCCCAAAGCCTGGGAAGCTATTCCCAGAGAGCCGAGCTGCCAGAACAGGATTCTCGGCATGAGCCAGCGCAGGCCTGCGGGGAGCCAGGAGAGGGGCCTCTGCTAGAATCTGAATGTTATGTTCCCCACGTTTGAAAGGTTGAAACCTGAGAGCCAGTGTAACAGTATTAGGAATTGTGGCCTTTGGGAGATCATCAGGTCCTGAGAGTGGAGTCTCTATAAATGAGATTAGCGCCCTTACAAAAGAAGCCTGAGGGAGCCTGTTCACCCTTCCATCACGCAAGGACATGGCTAGAAGGCGCTGTGTAGGAGGAATGGGTCCTTCTTACACATCAGTTCTGCTGGCGTCCTGCTCCTGGACTTCCCGGTCCCCAGAGCAGTGAGGAATACATTTCCATTGGTTATAAATTACTCAGCTAAGGTATTTTTGTTCCTGTAGCCCAAACACACTAAGACGTCTCCAACGGCAGTGTCCAGCCCTAGTGCCTCCTGGTTCTCTGGACTGAGGTAGTTCTGGGTCAGGAGGTGGATTGAGGGTGATGTGGGTGGGCCATCATGCCTTGAACCCCTATCAGGTTGGCAGTTGGGACCCAGATGCTCCGGAGGTTAGGGGGCTGTCCCTAGGGTGAGGCAGGCAGGATGCTTCCACCACTCACCCCTGTGCCAGATCTCAGGGCTGCCTACCAGGGTCCTGATGTATCCTCCCCAGACCCTCACTCCCTGGCCTTCCTATGCCATGGCTGGGCCACTGTAAATCCCCTACCCTACAGGTGGGTCGGTGGGTGGGCACCATCAAGCCCTTGCACCCGGCACCTCTCTTTCCTTGCTTTCTACTAAGAGACTCACAGGCAGAATTTCTCAGACCTTTCACCTCCAACGCTGAAAAATTCCAACAAATTTTCCACACTTTGTCTTGACCTGGTATTTTATAACAAGACATCTTACGTCCTTTTCTCATGGTCCCCAAGTCTGATTTCCATTTGCTTTGATTTTCATCATCCTTGGAAATATTTAAAATGAGAACAGTTGAGAAGCTTTGGTACCTTCTCAAAAAAATCAATTGAAAAGCCAGTTGCTATGCAACCTCGAGTGTTGTCGCTGCTCTGCCCCCTGGCTGGTGGCATATTGTATAAAATAAGATCGTTTCTTTTCTTCGGCTTTTTTTTTTTTCCTTTTTCTTTTTTTTTTTTTAAAGAAATGGAGAAAATGTTGTTTTAGGAAAAACTCGAGATAACTCAGAGGCTCCTCATAAGCTAGAAGACAAACAGCATGTCACTCAAAGAAGTGCTACCAATTTTATCCCCAGTGGAGCCTGGTAAGGCCTGGGGGACAGGCAATGGGGGAGCAGCAGGCGGGGAGCTGCTCTATTTCTGTCACAATTTGGGATGAGTAACAGAAGCTGAACACCTGGGCCACTTTCTGCCCAAGTCTGGATCCTGGTCTCACAAAACCTTGAGAGGTTCAGCTCAGCCCCCTCCTGGCTGCAATCTCCTTGGTTTTGCCTTGTTAAAATTCCTCCAGAGGCGGGGGCCTCATTCCTTGACAGGAAGCCTGTGTGTCCTTGAAGAGCAGCTCATCAGAATTCATCCACACCATGTGCCAAACTTCATCCCCAGAACCCCATCGGGAAGCCCTGGCTGTGCTTCTCTGGGAAAAAGTGCGGCCCCTTCCCTTGGCCCCCTAGATCTTGGCTGGGAAGTCCCTCTCCTGGCCGCTCCACCCATGGTCCCCTATCGCCCGCCACCCTGCTGTATTCCTCGCTGAGGCTCACCACTCTGTTGCTATCTTGTCTACTGCTCTGCTGTCCGGACACAAGGCTCCCCTCCCGTCCTCGTTCATGCAGCACCCTGGATGAAACACCAGCTGCTCGGAAGGCCAGAGGCTCTGGGCTAGCCGGATGCTTTGGGGGCACCAGGATACGTCTCCTCCCGTGACCAGCACATACCTCGGAGACCTGAAAACAGGGCCTCCTCCAGTGCTATGTAAGGAAGTCTGTGCCTGATAGACACGAACTGGCCCAGTCCACAGCGAGGTCAGTACAGAGACTAGACACTTTTATAGCGATTGGGTGGGTCGAGTTTCTGGCCACAGAATTGAATAATAAAAATCCAGAGCTAGGGTTTTTGTATATCTTGGTTTTCGTCACATTTACTTTTTCCAATAATTCATTTTAAAGTATGGCCAGAAGTACTGGTCTGTGATGGATCTGAAGTAGGAGAAAGAAAAAAGCCAGGTCTCTGGCGCTGAGGTGCCCCGCCTGCTGCTGCTACCCAGGATGGCCTCTCCTGGGCCACCCGGCAGACGGCTCCTCCTGTCCCACAGACGCTGCTCCCAAGCCCAGTAGCCCACAGCTCACTCGCTAAGTCAGCCAGGGCCCGCGACCAGCCCCTGTGTGCCCGGCCGCCATGCCCTCTACCCTCAGCAGGTCTCTGGCTTCAGCGCCCTCCCGCCCCCACCCAGCAGCACCTTGTACTCTGCTCAGCTATTTCCTGCATTTATGCAGTGGGTCCAATCTAAAGCAATCAGGATTCACAGCCTGGGCTCACTGCCCCTCTCACAGCCCTGAAATCCCCAAAGGAGGGCAGAGCAGCGGGCAGGCCTCAGCTGTTCTGACAGTCCACACTCAGCTGACCAGCCAGCGGTTCCTGGGATCCTCTGGACACAGAGGACCCCATGGGCACTGGCTGTCTCCCGGGCTCGACTGGGAGGCTTCTAGGAGGCAGGTGGGGTAGGGCCAGGCAGAAAAAGGTGGCACAGTATGGGGTGAGCTTTGCTGAGGCCCACTCTGGACAGGCAGGAGTCGGGAGCAGAAAAAAAGTCCCAGAATGCTGGAATGTTCCAGAACATTCCAGGAGACCAGTCATCACCGAATCCCCAGGGTCTGGCAGAGGGGCGGCTGTGCGTTGTCCTCCAAGCTAGGCTGAGGGGCCTGGGGACAGGCACCGGGGCGGCCTGGGCCCTGCACCCCTCACATCTGGCACCGCGTCTCCCCTGCCTCCTCAGCGGCTGGTCCACTGAGCCCTCGGGGCTGGCTCTGAGCAGGCTCCGTCTGGAGTTAGCTCTGGAAGTGCCTGTCCAGCTTCTGGTTCTGTCTTCCAGTCTCTCACTGCCATCAGTTCTTAAGCCCATTCCCAGCCGGAGGCAGAAGCGAGGCCAGCCTCAGTTCACCTGCGTCCTCCCTGTTCTCTCTGTACAAGTCCCTGGTGTTGCGGAAGTTGCCGGGTGCCCACCAGGGGCTTGGGCTGCCCTGCTTTGCTGGCTATGGATCTTGGCACCCCCAGGGCTTGCACATGTCCCCATGTTGTCCCTGGGAACAGCAGGCTGCACCTGACAACCGGTCCCCTGCCCACTGCCCCATTCTTGATTCTGCCAACAGGGGAAACGGGGCACCGGAACAGCCCAGGCGAAGCGGAGCCTCTGCAGGCATGGCGTGTGAGGGGCAGGGGCCAGGGAGGCCCTGGCCAGGAGGGCGGTGCCTGCTAACCTGGGGTACCTGTGGCAGCCTGTGTCCTCACTCCAAGATTTCCCATTTCCTTCGGGTGGACCTGCTGCAGGTGGGTCCCCTGGCCCAGCCACAGGAAGTGAGAGATGGTGCCCACGGAGTGGAACTCGGATGCCTCATTAATCATCCCAGCTAACTGCAGAGATGAGATGCCAAGAGAAAGCATGGATTCTCTTTGATATCTTCATTCAAATCAGACGTGAAGGACTGAGCATGACAGAGCCCTGTGGTATGCCATCGGAGACCTTTCTCCAGAGTGCTGGAGTCAGTTAAACGGTGTCGTTTGGATCCTACCATTTCTAAATGATTTTTTTTAAAAAATGTAAACTAGTGATTTCATAAATTTAAAATGCACTGTTTTGTTTATAAAAGATAAATGCTGTGCCAGGCTCAGTTGCTCATACTTGTAACCCCAGTGCTATGTGAGGCAGAGGCAGGACAATCATTTGAGGCCAGGAGTTCAAGACCAGCCTGGGCAACATAGTGAGACTCTGTCTCTACAAAAACCAAAAACCAATTAGTCGAGTGTGGTGGTGTGTGCCTGTAGTCCCAGCTACTTGGGAGGCTGAGATGGGAGGATCCCTTGAGCCCAGGGTGTGGTGAGTTATGATTGTACCACTCCACTCTAGCCTGGGCAACAGAGCGAGACCCAATCTCTTAAAAATAATAACTAAAACAAAGTTCTTCATATTGAATTTTAAAAATTCAATAAAGTACAAAGAAGAAAATGAAAATTAATCAGCCTACTGCCCAGAGATAAATCCTGTTCACATTTGATGTGATCCTTCCAGTCTTTTCTGTAAATATATTTGTACACAAGATTGAGATCATACTTAAAACTTATATTTTAAACAACAAACAACTTTAGACTGTAACTGTTTCCCAGTGTCATTAAACGTGCTTTGAGGACGCACTTTTGTGGCAGCCTAATATCCTACCACATAGGTTTATCATTTCCTTAACTAGACTCCTATTATTGGACAATATGGGTTTCTTGCTGTTGTTTACATAAGCGATCACACCATGTCTTGTTCTTAAAACTTGGTCCACAGCTGGGGTCACTGCTTTGGAATAATCGTAGAAATGAATGTCCAGGGTCATAGAAATGAATGGGGGCAAACTTTAAGAATATTTCTCTTTTTTCCTTTTTTTTTTTTTTTTGAGATGGAGTCTTGCTCTGTCACCCAGGCTGGGCTGCAATGGCATGATCTCTGCTCACCACAACCTCTGCCCCCTGGGTTCAATGGATTCTCCTGCCTCAGCCTCCAGAGCAGCTGGGAGTACAGCCGTGTGCCACCGTGCCCACCTAATTTTTGTTATTCTTAGTAGAGAGGAGTTTCACCAGGTTGGCCAGGCTGGTCTCAAACTCCTGACTTCATAATCCACCTGCCTCCCAAAGTGCTGGGATTACCATGCCCGGCCCATTAGGAACATAAAGGTCAGTGATAAATATTGCTGCACTGCCTTGGAGAGGTGCATCCACATTTGTACCCATACCGGAAGAGCATACCTGCTTCATTCACCCAGCCATAAATCCCTCTTCACCTTAACAGGGTTGGTGCTTTACAAATGGCATATTATTTATTTCTTTAATAATAAAGTTAGATATTTTTCCATATGAGTTTTCTTTTAACCACTTGGAATTTTTTCTTTGTTTCTATTCATTGCCAATTTCGTTCCCCTATGATTTAGAGGAGGTCTTTATATATTAGGATATATTTGTCACATGGCAAATGTTTCTCCTGCTTGTCATTTGCCTTTTTATTGTGTTTTTTTTTGACAGAAATTTTGTATTATGCTTATTCAGATATCTCTATATTCCCCTTTACACTTCCTTCAGCTGGCTTTATGCTCAGAAAGCTCTTGGCAACCAATATTTTCTTCTTGATTTGTGTGATTTAAATCGTTGAATGTTATATTGGCTTATATTCATCATATGATCATTTAATTTCCCATTTATTACATTCATGTTATCATCTATTTATTTATAACCTAATAACCATTCTGTTTTTATTGCATTAGGTTATTTGTAGGAGGGGTATTTTCAACTGCTTTATTCAACTGAACCGTCCATGAAAGTTCCCGCAAATGTGGCACCGTTTTAATGATCTTCACTTTACAAGGTATTTGGAGGAAGTCTCTGACTTGCTTGGTGTTCGCAGCTTCCTCAGCCATTCTTGACTGTTCATGTTCCTAGATGGAGCTGAGAATCGTTTCATAACATTTCCAACTATGAGTCTGGGAAAGATCAACCTCTCAGGTATACTCGGTTTCCCATGAGGACAGTATTTGTCTCTTCATTGACATTCACATTCTTCCTGTCATTAACCATGTACAATTTTCTTCCTATGGGTCCTCTGTCTGTCTTGTTGTAAAGACTATTTCAGGTATTGCACATTTTTAGTTACCATCGTAATGGAAATTTTTCTCACCCTGTTTTCCCTACTGCCAAGGCGTTGGTTTCACACAGAAATTATCATCTTCTTAAACAATGGTCTTACGTTTGGCCATGTCACCACACTCCTTACCTAACTCTACAGGTGGTACCATGGATTCTTTTAGGTTTTCCAGACACACGATTAACAGCAAACAATGGTAATTTGTCTGCTCTTTTCCAATACTAGTTTCATGTCACATAAAACGATCTAGGATTTTCAGAACCACAGTAACAAGTTTATGGGTCTGCTTTTTTGTTTCTAAGACTATCTCCAGGGCAGTGCTTTGCAAAGCAGTTTCGGCAGGCTGCGGATCTGGTGAGGAAGAAGCTTCCGTGGAGAAGGTTTTCAGAGACCACCTGTTCTTCTCCAACTCTCAGAGAGGCACCACGCACGTGTCTCCGTAGGAAAGTCTCAGGGAGCTTTCACCCTCAGGAGTGCCCATTTTCCTGTGTTTTTTTCAGCATTTTCCAGACTTCTTTGACCTTGAGACCCCTCTATATTCCTCTGTAACATCTACTCATATTCGAAGAATTTGCTGTACAGAACACATTTCGGGAAATCTGCTTCTTTTTCCACCTTCTTTTTTTTTTTTTTTTTTTTTTTTTGAGATGGAGTCTCTCTCCATTGCCCAGGCTGGAGTGCAATGGAGCGATCTTAGCTTACTGCAACTTTTGCCTCCCAGGTTCAAGTGAGTCTCCAGCCTCAGCCTGCTGGGATTACAGGTGCATACCACCACACCCGGCTGGTTTTTGTACTTTTTTTTTTAGTAGAGACGGGGTTTTGTCATGTGGCCAGGATGGTCTCGAACTCCTGACCTCGTGATCCTCCAGCCTCGGCCTCCCAAAGTGCTGGGATTACAAGCATGAGCCACCGTGCTTGGCCCTTTTCCACCTTTAAATACAATCTTGGTTGTCCTGTTGCCCTCTGTTACTAGTTTTCTGGGATTTTTGGAAAGGAGGAGTGCCCTGTGAGGGGCTATGGGGCTGTCACGCCCTTGCCCTGCTGGAGTCTTCAACACAGGAAAACCCTGGGGCCTCTCTCCTAGGTGCCCCTGCAGCAGCAAGCTTCTCTTACCGCCAGCTCCAGACCTGGGAAGGACCAGGCACCTCTAACTGCTCATCTCAACTGACCTCTTCAGCTTCTCTCCTGTGCTCCCCATCTCAGAGGCTGACACCATCATCTACCCGGCGGAGTCTCTCCACCTTCACCCACCTAGTGCCAGCTCTTCTTGAAGTGGCCTCCTTTGTCCTGCTGTCTGCATCTCTGGGGCCACGTGTGGTCCCTGTCCAGCTGCCATCATTCCCCATTTGATGGCAGTGACAGTCTCCTGAGCCACTGCTCCCACTTGCGACGTCTGCACAAAGGAGTCAGCTATCTTCTTAGAAATGCGAATGGGATCCCGTCACTCTGCCTAAAGCTGCTGTCATGGGCAAGCCAAGCCCCTCGGTGAGAGATGCAATCTGCTCTGCTCCTTCCGGTGTTGGATCTGCTGTTCCTGTCCCTGTGCTCTTTCCTCTAGGTTTAGCTGGCCCCCCTCCCCTCCCAGCCTGTGAACTCGGAGCATCCCGAAGCTGGTCACTTCCCCTGAAGACCAGAACCGTCTTCAGGTCTGGGCAGAACCGTCCCTTCCTCCCGCTGCTTTCCTTGACCTTGTAAGGAAAGATGCCTGCCCTGCGTCTCCTCCAGCCAGCCCCGAGCCCTGGTGCAACTGTTTCCGGCTAGATCTCCCTTCTGGAAGCGGTCCCCTGAGGACAGGGACCATGCCAGTGAATGTTCCCAGCACAGCACTTCCCACACAGAAGCCCTTCAAACAGTATTTGTTAGAGGATGAGTTCTGTCACTTGGAAACCGAGGTGATGAATTGAATGAATAGATTTACTGATATTAAACAATCTCCACATTCCTAGGATAAGCCCGAGTGGATCACGGTGGAAGTTTCTGTTTCTGCATTATTCAATTAGACTCTTAATGCCTTAGGATTTTTTACCTCTATTTTTAGAAGTGAGACAGGTCTGTACTTCGTCTTGACGGGCTACCTTTGGCAGCTTTGGGTATAAGGGTCACATTGACTATGAAAGATACATTGGGTGGATTTCAGAATACCTGAGTTTACAGGGTATTGTATTAGCTTTGCTTGGTAAGTGCTTGCAAATGAGTATGAACTCACTGGCAGAGCTCTGGGAAAGGTGAAGAACTTGAGTTTCCTCCATGGTAATGGCACTTCACAATGTATTCTCTATTTTTTGGAGTCAGTTTTAACTATTCATAGCTCGCCAGGGAATCCTCAGTTTCCCCAAGATCTCCAAGTCTCTGACACAGAGATCCTCAAGTTCTCACCTTCAAAGTTGGACTCTCTTCTGCAAATGTTTTGACTGGGGTCACATACTCCTCCTACCTATCTACAGCAGTTAAGAAAGAAAAAACGAGAAAGAAAAGGCTTAGGGTCAGGACCATTTGGCACAGGGCCTGCCGAGGAGTAGTTAATAAAGGAGCTTTATTCCGTTAAGTAATCAAGACTGGGAAGGAGCAGATACTTTTCAGGCCAAATAAGATCCGAAGCTTGGCCAGCACTGGTAAGCAATTAACCCTAGACAATTTCAGATTTTTTCTTTTCAACGAATACAGGAGCAACCTGCGGGGAGAGGCCAGCAGCCACCTAGCACCCAGCCCAATCACTGGAATGGTCTTTCCCCGGCTTTCTAGCCCCAGGACCAGGAGTTTCACATTTTTGGAAACTTCCAAAAGGGGATATAACTCTACCCATCCCTCAGGCCGAAGGCTTGAGAATTCCTAAAACACCAGAGGATCCTGGCCAGGAGCAAATGTGCTGGAAGGACCCGGCCTGGGGAAGGCCAGAACAGAGAACACTGGAGGCGGGCGGAGAGCCACAGGGGATAGTCTGAAGATCCCCCGCCTGTGAATGGTGAGCTGGAAGCAGTTGGCTGGGCTGCGGCCCACCCCCAGGCCCTGCATCTGTGTGGTCTGAAGCCCAGTGCCACAAACCTGGGTTAGAGAGCTCAGCAGGCCTCTCTCTGCTCTCCTAGGCGGCATTCACCGGCAGAGGAGACCCTGCACATCCTCCACGGATCACCCCTGGGCATCCAAGGTGGCTGGCTGCAGAGAGCCTCCAAACAGCTTCCCAGTGGGCGGAGGGCCCTGGGTCTTTCCATTCTGCCAGGAGAAGCGTCTTGGTGCGGTCACATTACACGTACTCTTTCTGATCTTTAGTTTGTGCCTTCTCTCTTTTTTTCTAGATTAAATAGGTCAGAGGGTGGCTTTTCCCAAAGCTCTCTTCTTCACTGATTCTACATGTTACTTCTATTTTCTAATTTGTTGATTTCTGCTTTTTCTGAACTATTTCCTTGTTTTTGCTTTCCTTAGGTTTTTGGTTTTGTGGCTACTGAAAGCCATTCAAATGCATTGAGTGGAAGGCAAGGCTAACGTGTCAAACACATCACGTCAGGGAGAAGCTTTTGGAAAACATCTGTGAATTTGCCTCTGAAATACAGCTTTAACCACATTCCATAAGATTTAACGGTAGTGCTCTTGTTTTTTTTAGTGTTCCAAATAGTCTGTCACTTCAGTTCTAATATTCTCCTTCCTGGCTCTGTTGTCCAGGCTGGAATTCAGTGGCATAATCTCAGCTCACTGCAACCTCCACCTCCCAGGTTCAAGCAATTCACCCACCTCAGCCTCCCAAGTAGCTGGGACTACAGGTGCCCACCACCACGCTTGGCTAACTTTTGTATTTTTTTGGTACAGATAGGGTTTTACCAAGTTGGCCAGCTGGTCTCCAACTCCTGACCTCAAGTGATTCCCCCGACCTTGGCCTCCCAAACAAAGTGCTAGGACTACAGGCGTGAGCGACCGTGTCTGGCTCCTAGGAGGTTTTTGTTTTTGTTTTTTTTTCAAATGAATTGGATTTTTTTAGGTTCATAAATTCTGCTGCCCCCACCCCTAGTTTTAGGCATTTCATCAGAGAGCATAGACTAAATCGTTTTTGCCATATAAAATTCACAACGTTTTCTTTACGTCTCAAAGTATTTCCGTAATTTTTAAGTGTTCTATGACTCCTCAAAAAGTAGGTACATCTTTTTTTCTGTAGGGCACGGGAAGCAGTGACACAATTGCTAATTTAACTTTACTCATTGCGTCATTCAAAAATTCTATGCCTTATTAGCACTAATCTGTGAAAGGCTTTGAAAAGGGTATTGAAGACGCTCATAGTTAGGTTTTTGCCAATTTCCCCTTCTTCCCAAGGATTTGCTTTGGGAAGTTTTGTGTTCTCTTTGGGGGGGGCGGCGGTGAGGCCCATAACCGGCGTTTGCCCTGTGGGTGCCTTTGGTCACTGTGGAATGAGGTGTTTGGTGGGTGTAGGGGAGTGGGCCCCAAGTCTACTGAGTGGTCTTGGGGTGTCCTCTGCCACTGGAGTCCTCTCTTGCCTTTTGACATTGTGTGCCTTGTAAGCTGGATGCAGTTTGATTTTATTTTTTGAGACTGAGATTCTCTTTGAACAGAGTTCAACCTTTATACAATTACCAGATGTGTGTAATCCTACTGTGATTGATTTCCATGCACACTCAGACCGCAGACTTGAATTCAGCTGTTTGAGTGAGAAGTCTGACTCCTCAGGCGCCGGATGGCCCTGGCCACTTACCTGGGCATGCCACTAAGTCACATTAAGCCTCAGTGTTCTTATCTGTGAAATGGGCAGGGTCACAGCATGCACCTCTGCATCGTCCCTGTGGATTAAGTGCCTCGTCCATGCCAAGTGCTTCCAGCACAGCTGGTACAGGCACTCTGCAGTCCACACTGGCCGCACCATGGGGCTCCTCCCTTCCCCTATCTCTGTCTGCACAGCATCTCATGTTTCCATCCCGGCTCACTGTCCCTGGCGCCTCCACACCCATGCACACTGCTAGGAAAGGGCGCTCCAGGTTTGGCTGCGAGAGGGTCAAGCAAGAGGGCCGAGCTGGGGCAGCAGCTGAGGCCTGAGGAGAGGAGGCCTTAATACAGGGGCAGGAGTTCAAGGGAGGGTGGTGTAAACCATGTGTTTCTGATGCTTTGTCAGCCTTGCTGACTCTGGAGGGACTGCCCCTTCTAGTGGCAGCCAGTTCTTAGAGCTAGGAAACAACGCATCCACGAGCACAATTTTCAGATACAAACCAACCAATCCAGCGCCCATGTCCCCAGCCACCTCCTTTATCAGACTTCATACTCTGGGCCACCATCCGCCTGCCCTCATTACCCAGGGCCAGGTGCCAGGACACTCAGGACCGCTCCACTCCCCAGAGCCCACTGGGTTTACTCAAACTGGCCAACCTTCAGCCAGCTCACCCTGTCCCCGTCCGTCCTTCCTGCAGAAACAACACGGGCTCGGGCTGCTGTTAATCCAGCTCCCTCTGCCTCCTGACCAACCCTGGTGCCTCCCTGTGTGGCCCCGGTGGCCTGGTATGGCTCCTCCTCTTGGGATCTGTGGGTAAGACTCTTTTCGATCAACAATAGTAACAGCCACGTTTTAAAACTAGGACTGAAGGGGAGCAGGGATCTAGGAGCGGCTCGTGAGTTTCTTGTTTCTTGTAGGACCCTCAGGGCAGCCAGGGAGAGGCAGGGTGTTTTGGAAAATGCAAACACTCTCTAAGGATCCCCACACCTCACTTCTGGGCCTCTCACTCCGAGTGGGTGGCGGCAGGCCCGGCCGGTGCACTCACCTTCCCATAGCTCAGGAGGATGATCCGCACCAGGACCACGTTGATGTGGGCCCCCAAGGACTCGTCATGGTAGATTTCATTGACCTGAAAGAAACAGGGAGGCGTCAGCGGGAACCATAGGCCCTTGGTCCGGCTCTGGCTCTGCCAATGGGATGACCTCCCAACTGGCCCCCAGGCCTGCCACCCCCACCTGCTCCTTCCTCTTCTCATGCTTTCCACCCGGGAATCACTGTCAACTGGGATCTGCCCTATGACCTCTCCCTCCTTGCCCTCTTCCCCCTGCGCCCTCAGGCTACCACCACTGCCTGTTGGGATCCCTGCAGCCCCTTCCTGAGCAACCCCACCCACCAGCCCAGGGATTCCTCACCTGGGGCCTGAACGTGGAACGTGGACCTGGAAAGCGACCCTACACTTGCTGTGGCCTGCCACTGAAACACGACCTTTCCTTCCACAGCGAATGTGGGCCACGGACCCCCGGGGCGCAGGCAGAGCTGCGGCTGGCCCTGGCAGAAGTCATTCCAAGCTGTTGCTGGTGGGTGTGGGGGTTACCTAGGAGCATCGCTACTTGGAGATGGGGGAGTTTTAGGCCCACCACTGGATCCAGTGTTTTTTAACGTATTCATAGACAGCTCACAGCACGGCAGCACCAGTGTGCTCTCCCCGTCCTGCTTCGACGGCTGGAGCTCTTGCCATTGCCTTCCTTTGCATTTAGCACGATCATACTCTCACGCGGGTTTTGTTCTTTGCATTTACAACCATTCTTCTGAGCAGGTGCCAGTGGGCTGCAGCAGATTTCAAAGGGATCCATGGCACAACAACAGGGGGACGAGCTTCTCTTCCACAGATTGCAGCCAGCAAGACCCTCCAGAAACACTGGTCAGGTGACCCCAGGCTCGACGCTGTTAGGGGCTTCCTTCGAACTGAGTCCCCACCCTCTAGCTTCCTGCCACACACACCCAGGACCCTCCCTAGCACAGTCCCCTCACTGTCACCTCTTTTGTTGGTCAACCCAACCCTCCTCCTCCTCGAGGCCAGCTCAGCGATCACTTCCCCCTAGAAGGCCCCCCACAGGCCTAATCTGCCCCTCACCAAGCACCACGTGTGTTACTCCTGGAGCCTTCTGTGTGCCCCTGTGGGCTGGGCAGCCACCTGCATTCCCAGGCTAGGCTGTGCGGCACTTGATACCTGCCGAAAGGCTCAAGGCATTGGCACCGTCAGGAAGTGGAGAAGCAGGGACTGGCCACCACCCCTTCCCATGCGCAGACCGAGCCCAGGGGCTGCTGACAGGCTCTAGACATGGCCACAACACACTTCCGGAGCCTGCAGCCACATCAGGCCAGCACCCACTCCCTGCACTCCATCTGTAGAGCCTCCTTCTGGGCAACAGTAATTGCTGCCTCGAAGCAGTAGGAAGGCACCTCGGGTGTACCTGAGGGTTAGCAAGGAGAATCGCAGCATGATAGACGGGCACAGGCACACAGGGCACGCCAGACAAGGATCCCGGGGCCAGCTGTCATCGGTGCTGGGAACAAAATCAGCACTAGTCGTGGGGCAGAGTTAGTGAGCATGTGGGCCCCTGCTGAGGGCACCATCCAGCCCAAATGCAGCTCCTCTCAGAAGCTGCTGCCCGGCAAATCTACGTCTGAATAGGACGGCTCCCTACAACTCCCACCTCACCATCCTACAGGCAAGGGACGACCCATCAGACCCGCAGGGGCGTGGCTGGTCACCACGGCTCTGGGTGGGCGTCTGGGGAGGGTGCGTGGGCAAGCCCTGTGGGCACTGAGGGCCGTCCTCTCGACCCCCAGGGACCCGCTTCGCCCCTGTGGCTGACAAGGTGGCGCTCCGGAGAGGGCACCCAGGTCCCCGAGAGCCCTTGGCCATTCGACCGTTGCCCTGCTTTTCCTCTGTACAGTGAGGATTGCAGTCCCCACAGCACAGAGCTGTCGAGGGGAAGAAATCCCCATGCAGGCAAATGGCATGGTGCTTGTGCAAAGAACGAAATGGTTTATTTTTCATTGCTGGTAAACCCCAGTGCCCTGTGCTGGTGAGATCCTGGGGGTAGGGTATGCACCCCTAAACCACAGACGTCCTTGCCCAGCTTAGAGGGTCAGACTAGATTTTTTAGTCCACGCTGCCACATTAGCTTTAAAGGCAAGTCAAAGCCAGTTTTTTGGTAAGAGGGAAGGGGTTTCTTTAAGTGTCCACAGTGCTGCTTTCTCTACCACGACAAAGCCTGGGCAGCTTGGCTCACGGAGTCTGACTGTAGAAATGAAGGTCTTGACCGAGAGAAGGTCCCACTGCAGCTTAAGGGAGCAGGAATGAGGAGGGAAGACAGGCCAGGGGTGAGGGGACAGGCTTCTCCTCATCCCCAGCCCCATCCTCATGGGTCACACAGAACAGCCCTGACATTTGAGAAGGCAGGAAAAGCAGGAGAGCTGGATCCTGGCTGTGCCCGGGACCCGTTCCCAACAGTTGGAGTGGCTTCAGGGGCCCGAGTGGAGGCCCAGCCTGCTCAGGCCTCAGAGGGTGACCCAGCTCCCAGCTGTGCGTAGCAGACGCCAGAGACACGTGGGCAAGATGGCTGGGGACTGGCTTGCAGGTTTACCTGGCTCTAGGGGGCACCACCAGGCTTCAGAGGAAGCCCAGGGGGTGCTGGCCTACAAGAGAGAAGGGCAGGCCTGCTTGCCAGGCCCCTGCGGGCAGGACACGCCCCTGCTGCCCCCACCAGTCCTCTGCCTGCAAATGGGGCTTTGGGGAGGTAATTAGGGGTAGATGAGTTCACGGGGGTGGGACCCTCATGATGGGGTTGGTGTCCGATAGCAACAGACACCAGAGAGCCTGAGTCCTCTCTCTCTGCCATGGGAGGACCCAGCAAGAAGGTGGCTGTCTGTAAACCAGGAAGAGGGTCCTCACTGGGGAATGACACAGCTGGCACTATGATCTTGAAATTCCCAGTCTCCAGAACTGTGGGAAATGAATTCCTGTGATTCAGGCCCCTGCATCTATGGGGCTTTTTATAGCAGCCCAAGCAGAATGAGACAAATGCTTTATGGGGAAGAGACCAAGCCACCTTCCGCAGGCCAGCCCTCCTATCCTGGGGCTGAGTGCCTGGGATGAGGGTAGCACCACATATAAGAGTGAAAGAAAGCCCCAGCTGGGCGCGGTGGCTCACACCTGTAATCCCAGCACTTTGGGAGGCTGAGGCAGGTGGATCACCCCAGGTCAGAGTTAGAGACCGACCTGGCCAACATGGTGAAACGCTGTCCCTAATAAAAATACAAAATTAGCTGGGCGTGGTGGCAGGTGCTTGTAATCCCAGCTGCTCGGGAGGCTGAGGCAGGAGAATCACTTGAACCCAGGAGGCAGAGGTTGCAGCGAGCCAAGATCGTGTCATTGCACTGCAGCCTGGATGATAGAGATTTCATCTCAAAAAAAAAAAAAAAAAAAAAAAAAAGAATAAAAAAAAGTTGGATTTTCCCCCATGTTTGAGCCTAGGTGCGTAAATGTTCACTCCACCTTCCACACAGACCCTCAGCACAGCCACGGGCCCTCATAGGTTTTCAATGGGCCTTCTCAAACTGAACTGACCCTGGCCTCTCGTGCCACCCACCACACCCTGGGGCCCAGAATGGCCTGGGCGAGCCTGGCCTAGTCTCTCCTTCCCACTGGCCCGGGGCTGGTGCCCAACAGACCCAGTAGAGCCACTCGTCACTGCGAACTGTGGCTCTGAATGCATCAGAACCAGTACGAAGCCAGCCCTCCTGCCGGGAGGCAGAGGGATTCTCAGATGCCACAAGATCAGCTCCAGGATCACGGGCCTCAAGGGAAAGGCAGGGAACCCGAGGACATATTGGTGGGAATCTGCCCGCTGGGGCCTGGGGCCCTCTACACACGTGGCATGTTATGAGACCTGAGAAGCAGAACAGGTGAGCTAAGCAAAGCGGGGATGTCGCTCCTGGCAGAAGAGGCAGCCCATGCAAAACTCCTGGGGTTGGAAGCAGCGAGGCGCCTTCCAAGCACGGAGGGGATGCGGAAGGGACGCCCCAGCAGAGGAGGTGGGGGGGGATCACCGAGGCCAGACCACAAAGTCAGGGGAAGGATTCCAAATCCACTGCAAGAGCAATGGGTGGACGCAGAGGAAGCACGACCGCAGTGCATTTAAGAAATTTGCTCCAGGTCCCTGATGACAAGTGAACGGAAGAGGTCAAGATGTGGGAATGTGGGGTTCAGCTTTGGGGATAAGTGCAGAGAAGGGACAGGTGTGAGGGATGATGTGGATTGGAATGGGGGTCATCAGCCCCGGTGGAGGCTGGGTCTCTGGGAAGGGTGTGCCGGCTGCTCCCATGGGGTGCAGAGGAGATGAGGGCTGGCCTCCCCTGGCTCCTGGCCAGGCCTGCCCCTCAGGACACAGGATCTTCCTGCCCCCCTAGCCCTGCCCCTGGGCTAAAGCTGGCAGCTTTCAACTCAACGGCTTCCCTCCCGTCCTCACCGTCTCTCACCCACACACACCACTCTTCACTGTGATCACCACGTGGAACAGATCTCACCTTCACCTGCCTCTGTCTAAAACCCTCAATGGCTCTCCAGTGCCTTCAGAAGCAGGGTCCAGCCACCCTGCCTGGCAGTCAGAGCCCTCTTCACACTGGCCCTGGCTGGCTTCTCTCATGCTCCACTTCAGACACTTTCCCACATGGCACCCTTGCTCCTGACAGCCCAGCAAGCCTTCTCCAGAGCCTGGCTGCCCTCTTTTACTGCCAGTGCATTGGTTCAGGCCTGGAACTCCCACTCTCTCTGTCCAGTCCCTGAATTCTTTAGATATCTGAAGAGCGTTTGAAAAAACACTCACCGTAAAAACCATATTTCAAAGGAAGGAGGCAGTGATCGCCTGGCTTAAACCCTCGCTACCGCGAGGCATAAGAGCACAGTTCCTGGTGTGACCTCCAGGCCAGGAGGGGCTGCCCTGGCCCTGCTCCCTGTGTTCCAGCAGCTGGCCTGGCTGTTCTTACACAGGGAGCCTGTCTCCAACTCAGGGTCTTTGTACTTGCAGTACGGCTGCTCCCAGCAGTGTCTAGCCCATAGTAGGTGCTCCGGGACGGTTGTTGAATGAATGGAGTGAATCACTTTGAAGATACGGAGTAAGAGGAAATGCGCAAAATGTATGACCCACATAGGCCTGTGACCCCTGTCATGGGGGAGGCTCCCAGCTAAGGACGTCCCCTCCCATAAGGACCCTCCTCCACATCCCCCCTCCCCAAGGCCTCTGTGTGCCGGGGACAAGCGGCTCTCCTTTCCCAGGTCGCAGCGGGAGGCGAAGCCCAGGGACAATGTCCTTGAGTCCTGTCTGAGAAATTGATCCTGGAATCTCTAAACCTTTGGGGGGAAATGTTCAAAGCCGCAGGCATCTCTGTGCAGAGAGAGGCCAAGGGCTCTCTTGTTTGGGGAAACACATTGTAATGCACCTTTTGCTTATGCAAAGACGCAGCCAAGTTTCTGTTCTGGAATAGGCAATGAGGAGGGAATGGCTCTGCCTGACAATGTCAAAGTTTGCCTCGCTGGTGGCAGAGTTCCACCCGGGGGATGGTGAGCCCTGGGAGGTGGCCCGAGGCTGCTGGGCAGAGGTGACTTTGTCCTCTGCCAAGGTGGGGCAAGGGTGCAGAAAGGGGGACCAGGTCCAGGCTCAGGCGCTCTACTAAGGGAGGCCTGGTGGCCCACCAGCCACAGACGGGACAGGCAGGAGCACCGGAACGGGACCACCCCAACCTTCAGGGAAGTTCCCGTCTCCTCTGCTCAGCTGGGCTTTGGGCCACTAGAGGCAGCAGTGTTGAGGAGCAAGCCAGGCCTGAAAAGTCTGTCGAAGACCTACTGCTCTGTGGCTTTTCTGGGACCCCCTGAAACCAGTGGGCACAAGGCTGTTCTCTCTGTGGCCCCTTCGGAGGCCAAGCTGGGACCACCAGGGTGGAGGCAGAGAAGAAGGTGCAGCCAGAAGCCGGGGGAGAAAGGTCTGCTGCCCTCCGAGGAGGAACGTCTTCATCTATGCGCACTGCATGGTGTGGAGACGAGGCTGCCAGCGCCTGGGCTCATCATGAGAATAAACATGCCCGCTGCAGGTCTTCACCCTCTGGCTTCTCAGCAAATGTTTCACAGGCAATGCGAGAAGAAACGTGACTCTTGCTCAGAATATCAAACTATCATGAAATGGAAATGGCCAGGATCAGAATGACCAGAGTCAGGTCGTAAGTCAAAAAGTGAGGCGCTCAGACCCCTTCCCTCTTTCAATACCCAGTGCAAGCACACGCTGCCCAGGGCCACCCTCTCACTCCTCAGACGACGTCTCCTGTGCTGGTCCACACCCTGCTGATACCTCTGCAGCTGCCTCAGCCTGGGCACAGGGCTCCTCCACTCCTAGGCCAGCTGATCAATGCACAGAGCCCAGCAGAGGCTCAACAGATAATGTGCTGCGCCCCTCAGTGTGGCGCTGCGGCAGGCACTTTGAGAAGACAGGCTGCATCACAAACCTTCTTGGGTTTGTACTAACAACTGCAAGAGGCTGCCCCTCCCCCTCTCCTGAATTTGGGGGATTAGCAGAGCATGGGGGCGATATTCCCACTCTGAGGTCAGATTGCAGGGGGGCCAGCATGGGCTGCCACAATTCTGCCATATGACTTGGGGCCAGTGACTTAACCTGTCTGGGCCTCAGTTTCCTTATCTGTAAAATGGAGATAATAATTGTCCCTGTGTCTCAGGGTTGTTTCAGGTGAAATCCCAGCACCTAGTACAGGCTCAATGAAATTGTCATCAAATTACAAGAGGGTCCAATAGCCTGAGCTGCTTCCCCCATGCGCAGAGTGGTCCATCCGAAGTTCGTTCTTACGTTCACCCCGGCTCTCCTCCTGGCCGTCACCACTGGGAGGGGTCTGAGCCAACAGCCTGCGTGTGCCCCTGTGTTTTCCAGGGCTGGAGGGGCTGCTGTGCCCAGGCGCATCTGTGGGGGTGACCCAGCTCTGGAGCTCTCCCTGCTGACTGAGTCCCCTTGGGGAAATGACAGCCATGCCACCACTTGGTAGGGCCTGACCTTGCCACTCCCTGACTGGACGCCTCATCAGAAAAAGGAATGCTGCAGAATAGGGAAGGATCAGTGCCGCTGAGCCCACAGGACACAAAAGGACACGGCCGAGCCTGCAGGCCAGAGCCCAGTGTCCCCCAGGGACCTCTCGGCCGCTGCGAGCCACTGGCAGGGAAAGGCTGAGAAAAGTCAGGGATTCTGACTCTTGCTGGCAGTGGCGTGGGACCTCCCTGCCTCCCTGGAACTCTGCTGAGCTCGTCGGCCCTCCCTGAACAGAGCCCTGGGGGGCTCAGCGTGGAGTTTCCTTTCAAAGGGGCGCCCCAAGTGGCCAGGACTTGTGCTACCCCTGCCCTGGCATCCCCCCACGCCCGTCTCAGAGCCTGTGCGGCACAGCTCGTCCCCTGTGACTGAGCTCGGTCAGTTGGGTCGGTGTGGGCACCACCGTGTAATTTGAGAATAGTGCAGTTTTATTCCCTTCCGCATCGTATTCTGCTGCTGCTCCGTCACTTGTCTGGCCAAGGAAAGAGGGAAGACAAATGCCATTTTGGGAGGAGAGGGCCATGGCACCAGAGGACAGGAACGGTGCGGGGGAGGTGGGCAGAAAGCATGCTGCCAGGGCAGGGGCAGAGTGCTGAGGTCGGACCAGGCTTGGAGCCCTATCCCTACCGCTGTCCCTGCCTTAGGGTGAGATGCAGATAGTCCCTGGGGCTCTGGGCTCCGCTTCCCACTGAGATCAGACCCTCTCCTGAGGGTGGAGGCCAATCCACTTGGTGGCTGGGCAGATGGTTAGAACTGGGAAGAATCTCATGTTAATGAATGGGCCTCAGGCAGCACGTAAGTGTCCCCAACTCTGGAGGGATGTGTATGGGTTGCAACAGCTCTTGCTGATGAGGGCCGGGGCGTGGGTAGCTGCAGTGGCTGGCAGAGGCTGCAGAGTGGACACCCATCGAGGCATAGGGCTTGGACTGGGCGGGGATCCAGGAGGCCTAAGTGGCCCAGGTGCCAGACCTGACCACCTCAGAGCAAAACTGAGGAGGACTCAGGCTAGCCTCCCTCCTCCCCAGGCATCCATGCATGGCGAGGAAGAAGGGAGAGGCCCTGGCAGAGCAGGAATGAACCCCTCCGAGACTGAGAAGCCATGACAGGGGCCTGCAGGCCATCACTTTGCACTGTGCCCCTTGGCCCAGGCAGGGGCTCCTGAGGCACTCAGAGGACAGGGCAAGATCAAGAAGCTTTGGCAGGACCCTGCTCGCTGCATTACAAACTCACGGCAAGGGTTGTCTGCTGCAAGCATATCCCCCCTGAAAGTGCAATCATGCAGGGTGCTTCCAACACCCAGAGCGTAGATGTTATGGCGCCTCTCGGGCTTGGTGGGAAACGGGTTTGCCCGTCTGTGCGGCAGGTTCCACGCCCCCCTGCACCGCCAGAGTCTGTTTAGCTGGCTTAGTTCCCTTGCCAGACCCTGGCAGATGGGAAGACGGATGAAATCCTGCCCCTGGCCACCCGGGAAACCCAGAACCGAAGGTAGAGGGGCTGAATTATGCACAAGTGTCCCTGATCATTTCTGCTCAGGCTCGGAAGGGCCAGCATGGGCAGCCCACAGGCCAGGCTCACCGGCAGGTGTGGGCAGGAGGTCCGTGCGGGCTGCACACAGACTTCCTTCCTCCTGTCTGGCTGCTGTGAAGTTTCCCATGCGTGCACTTTCCCACCCTGTGAGCATTCCCACAGGCACCATGTACTGCCTCGGATGCTGTCCCATCCCGGTCACTTCCTGGCACCATCGCAATCTCAAATCACCTGTGTTAGCTGCCGTTCATCTCCACTAGACAGGGAGCTCTTCTATGCCGTTGCCCAGGCATCCGGAGTGCCCGGTACTCTCGTGGCTCCCCAGGCTTCAGAACCCAAACCAAGCTCAGCTGCATGGGCCTTCTCCTTCCTGCCCCAGCAGGCTCCCCAGGGTGGACAAGGGCTGGCATCTCTTACGCACAAGGGCCCTCTCTATGTGCAATGATGCCATCCCCACTTTCCACTTGGGAAACATCAACTCTGTGACCAAAAACAGCTCAAGGATCACCCCACTGTGACTGTCTCCCTAACCAGGTGAAGACAGCTGACCATCTCCTTTGGCTGCCAAGGCCCTGTCCTTGCTGTGCCAAGGCAAGCAGGTGGCCCCCATGAGAAAAAAGCTCGTCCAGGACAGGAGCTGGCTGGGGCTGTTCCCAGACGTCATGGGTGAGTGAACAACTGCTCGCCTCGCTGGTCAGCTCTGCTCTTCTCTGCCTGTGCCGAGGACTTCCCCATACGCAATACCTTTCCCTCCCGCCCCCTGCAAGTGAGTCTTAATTATCCCCACTGTGCCAGTGAGGCAGCCGAGGCACAGAGGGATCGAGAGGCTCGTATGAGTGGGCGTGGGAGGCAACACACAGGCTCTCAGGAGCAATGTGGCAGATCTGCAGCAACCAGAAACCACATCCCTGGACCTGGCCACTCAGACGTCAGCATCAACGAGGGAAGCACAGCACAGCCTCTGGCATAGAAGAGAGGGCCAAGGGCACCGGCACCAGGACTTCTACACCCACAGATACACCTCATTTCTTATGGGAGTCTCTGAGATCACAGTTGCTTTATTCATTTACTCACTCGTTCGAAATAGATGTACTGAGCCCCTACTATGTGCCAGGCCTTTTCTAGGTACTCAGTGAAAAATCAGGTGGGTAGACCCTCTCTGGGCTTGATACAAAGTCTTGTTGGTGGGAGCCCCTAACGCTCCTGAGGCACACCCCCAAGGAGACCCCTGGGCTGGGGAGCAAGACCCAGGACTGCCTGACTCCAGCTCAGCTCAGGAGGCACCTGGGAGGGGTCTTGGGGAGTGATAGCCCATGCCAGGCCAGCCCGGGAGCCTGGCATGGCACATTGCCTCTTCTTGCGGCTCAGCTGTCACCTCCTTGCTGGAGCCTGGATAAGACAAGCTCTAGGGCTGCCTCAAGCTGTCAGCGGGACTGTGGATGGCTGGCCCTCCTTGTCCACAGGGACTCTAACTCCCACGTGGACAACTCTCAGCTCCCCAAGGGAGGCCAAGGCCAGGCTGCTGGGAGGCTTCTGCATCAGCTGTCAGGAGGTCCGCAGAGGAGGGAGGAGGCGGGGAGAGGCCCACTTCGGGGGCGGGTGCCATGCGTTTCAGGAGGAAGCAGAGGCGAGACCCACTCCCAGGACCCCCATCCATGTTCCCCACCTGCTCGCCGTCACTGCTCTCTCGGCCTCCCCAGCCCTGCTGGAGCATGCGCTCCCTTCGGGCCGGACCCCGTGCCCACCACGATATCTGCAGTGCCTAGGGCTGCTCTATCTGTGTGCGCTAAAGGAGTGAGTGGGCGGCCGGCCGGGCGAGCCTCAGAGCGGGAGGATACTGCAGGCGCAGAAGCCGAGGCAAAGCAAGAGGCAGATTGGGGGGTCTACGGGGAGAGGCGTGCATGGCCCGGGACTCCACATGCCCTGGGGAGGTCAGGGAGGCCTGGGGTGGGAACCGTGGAGCGTCCTAGGGGATTTGGAGCCGTCCAGTTTCAGGCCAGAACGGTGGGAGGGCCACACAGGGGCCACCTTCCCACAGGTGTGTGACGCCGTGCTCTGGCCGCATCTCTCTGCGTCTCAGTGACCTGATGCAGGCAGGGGAACCTCACATGGCCGCTGGGGCAAGGTAGCGAGGTCACAGCCACGGCTCCTTGCACAGGGCCAGCACGTGCAAAAACAGTAAATGTGAGTCTCCTCCTCCTCGGGTGGGGAGAGGTGCTTCCAAGGACAGAAAGCATAAGCCTCAAACCTCCTAAGAGAGACGAGTCGATCTTTGTAGACCGCAAAGCAACCTCGCAGCTGCCCTCCAGGCAGGGCCCAATCTGTGCACCGTGATCCACAGTGCAGACGGTCCTTTGCACGTGCTGTGCCGCCACCCAGCACCGTCCGTGGCCCTTGTCTGAGGAGCCTTCTTTGACCAGCCGCCACAGGCACCCTTCCCTGGTGAGATCCGACAAGTGTGAACGGAGGTGCAATCACTTGTCCCGACCCTGCTCCCCATCCTCCTGCGCTCCGAGCTCCCCCAGCCCAGGGAGGCAGAAGCCGGGGTTCAGGGAGTGTTGAACGTGAACGTGACTGAGGACAGCTCTCAATCTCGGCTGGCTCCTCCACACCCATGCTCTGCTGAGCACTTTCCCGGTGTTCGGCTGGAGTGGTGCTCCCGACAGCCCTGGGGCACAGCAGGCAGGCAGTCGCCTCCTTCTTTCTAGGCTGGAAAGAATACTTGGGCCACCCACATGCCAGACTTGTCCTGCGGCCGTGTTCTGCTTCACCTGTGTGGTGTGGGTTCTTAATTTCAATTTGTGGCCCACATTGAAAAATAATTAGATTTCCCATAAAAATTGGATTTCCAGTTTCTCGTGGAAGGAAGAGCTGGCACCAGTGGTCTGCTTATTCCTACAGAAACACAAGTGAGTGCAACCAGGAGGAGCTCTGCAGGGGAGCCGGGCCTCTTCCGTCGCCCCAGTCCCCACCACTCCCCACAGCCTTCAGCCACCTGGGCCCCTCCTGCCTGGCTCCCGTGAGCACCTGAGGGCACTGCCCTCTTCGGAGCCCTGCATGCAGTCTCACACTCAGCACTGGCCCTCATGGCTGCACGTATGGCACCGCCTCCTGGTGGCGCACAGGGCCAGGCTCTAAGGCCAGTGGGGCAAGCATGAGGAACAGAAACAGTACCAGCAACACCCCCGGGGCCGTGGCATGACTAGCAGACCGTGAACACTGCTTGCCCACCCCCACTTAAGGGAACCATGTCTTCATGTCCAGTTTCAGAGATCTTTTTCTCTTTCCCAGAACCAGAGTCACAGACACGTGAACTATGACTTGGGGCGACGCCTTCCGCCTGGCTGGTTTGCAGCTCCGCGGCCAGTTGACGAGATTTCTGCCACAACCAGCCGAAAACATTCCTGTCTGGCCACTGCCTTCCCCATCGCCACCATGCGGTCTCAACACTCTTGAAAGTTGGTGAGAAATTGAGCCCATATGCCTTCTGATTGTTTGCAAACCCTGGCAAGGCTTTGGTAAGTCCAGGCCAATTTCTGGATTAAATTAGAAAAGAGGAAAAATATCTGAATCCTGGCACAGACAGAAATCATTCAAAAAAAAAAAAAAAACTGTTGAAGAACATACTGTACAGAGAATGTTCTCATGCTGGGAGGGGTCAAAGGTTATAGCCTTGATTGAAGGCCCAGACGACCCTTGGAATCCATGTTCTCCATTGGGCTAGGAGCCCATCTGCCCTCAGCGGAAGAGATGCTCTGGGGCTCAGGCATTCTCCCAGAACGCAAGCAGTTAAACAGCCGGGAGAGACGACTCTGCGTGCCCAGAAACCTGCCCCTCCGGCTCTGCTGTTCCAGAGCGGTCAAGAGCAGTTCATTCTGCCTTTTAGAAAGAATCCCTAAAGTAACCTCACTGGTCCTTTGAGCTGACAAGGCTAGGGTGGGGGTGGGCTGGGGTCTGAGCAGTGCAGCATGCTCGGTATCCCCTAATACGTACACCCACATTCACTGACGTAGTGAAAGGTACATGCTAAGCTTGGAGGCCTGGGGCCATCATAACTCAAGGCAGGCACTGAGCAAGCAGATTTCCGCAGAGCCTGGTAGCAAATATCCCTTTAGCACCCCACAGTTCATGTTTCAGCTTTGCGGGCCGCGTGGTCTCTGCCGCTACTGTTCAGCCTGCTGTTGCAGCACAAAAATGGCCCCACTCATAAATGAATAGGCGTGGCTGTGTTCCAGTAAAACTTTCTTTATACAAACAGGTGAGGGGTCAGGTGGCCCTGGGGCCAGAGTTTGCCAACACAGCTTTGGAATCTCCAGTTTACTTTGAAAAATTCATGTAAATTTGGCTTTCATGCAAGTAATATGTCCAAATTTACTTTAATGTGAAATTGATGTTTTAAAATGCTTACCATCCAAAAAAGGGGCCGCTTCAGCGGGAGATGGCTTACATCTGTCTGGTGCCTCTGGCAGGCCTGGGAGGACACGTTCCCAGTAGCGACAGGTTGAGCACTGGATTTGCTGCGGGCTGGATATCACCCACCGCAATGGTCTGCCTCCTGTCTACAAGGAGTGCAGGGGGACCAGGGGCTCACACAGACAGTTCAAGGTTTTTGTAGATCCTGATATTTAAGCAAGACACTGAGGCCGTAGGCTTCTCAGGAAAGGGTGGGATTGAAATAAGTGCTTTAGTTAAATGCTTGAAGCCACAAAGGAAGGTTCTGCCTTGGGCCCAAGCTTTCTATTTCTTGAAGTCTTGGCACAGATAGATTTCACTTTTAAAAACGTATCTGTGGCCAGGCGTGTGGCTCATGCCTGTGCTTCCAGCTACTTGGGAAGTTGAGATGGCAGGATCACTTGAGCCCAGGAGATTGAGACCACCATGCAACACAGCATGACCCTGTCTAAAAACAGTTTCAAAACGTAGTCGGCCATGGTGGTGTGTGCCTGTAGTCCCAGTTGCTTGGGAGGCTGAGGCTGGAGGCTGCAGTGTGCTGTGATTGTAGCACTAGACTCCAGCCTGGGTGATTGTGAGACTGTCAGTGGGTGACGGTCTCAAAAAGAAAAAAAAAAAAAAAGCATCTGTAAACATGTTACTTCCCCAATGGCTCCGATCTTCCGAGACATTCACTCCTGCCTCCCCTTTACCTGAGCCTGGAGAAGAGTCCCTGTCTGTACCCGGTGATGAAACTCGAGGTGCCTCAAACATCTGAGCTGCATCCTAGCACGGCAGCCTGGCCTGTCAGGCCCAAGCCCACTCCCTGGGGGTGCCCAGGCCCACACACACGGCCACAGCATCTAGTCTGCGTGCAGAGACTAGCCCAGGCACAGGCAGAACAAGGTTTTGAAAATGTGGGAAATATCCCGAGGGTCAGTAGCAGGTGTGTTCAGCAACAGCAACTGTGTCCCAGCCTGGCAGCACCCGGTACTTCAGGGAGCATCTTTCCAAGCAGAAAGGGTCAAACGTGACAGTGCCCCCAATGCCATGGGGGGGCGCTGGGAAAAGGAGAGCCCCTTACCCTCTGTGCTGGGCCCAGTAGAGGCAGCAATGCATGGTGCGGGCTGGAAGCTGAGCCAGAGTCGAAGGCTGAGAGAAGCAGGAGCAGAATCAAGGCAGAGGCGTTAGAGTTCACTCTGCTGGTGACAGGCCTGGGGGGCGGCAAGGCTGGACGGGCCACACATCTGCCCATGGCTCACACCCTATCCTCCCAGCCCTCACAGTGCTTGGGTGGGAGACCCCTCTGCCCTCAGATGGGGGAATGTGGGCATCCCCAAGGGGTCTCAGCCTCTCTGACCAGGCTAAGGGTCACTGAGGCTCAGGAGACTGGACTCACCCCGGGGTTGCCAGCAGCCAGGAGGGGGACAGCTGCCTGTGCTCAAAACTCAGTGCAGGCCAGATTCGGTGGCTCACACCTGTAATCCCAGCACTTTGGGAGGCCGAGGAGGGTGGATCACTTGAGATCAGCAGTTCAAGACCAGCCTGGCCAAAATGGTGAAACCCCGTCTCTACTAAAAATACAAAACTTAGCCGGGTGTGGGGGTGAGCGCCTGTAGTTCCAGGTACTCGGGAGGCTGAGGCAGAGAATTGCTTAAACCTGGGAGGCAGTGGTTGCATGAGCCAAGATCACGGCATTGCACTTCAGCAGGGTGACAGAGCGAGACTCTGTCTCAAGGAAAAGAAAGAAAAAAAAACCCAAAAAACAACTCAGTGCAGAGAGCCTCTGTGAATCAGGGCCTGCCCTTGTCTGCCGCAGGCTCAGCACACAGCAGCGCCCTCTTAGCGCGGCTGGCTTCACCTGGGCCTCGGAGGCATGTAGACGTGCCCAGCAGAGGCTGGGGAAGGACCACAGAGAACGGGAGCCTGAGGTGAGATGCAGGGAGCACGTGCAAGGCCACCGGGTGGTCCATCAGGCTGTGGGGTCTGAGCGCAGGGCTCAGGTTCCTGGGTTCGACCTGGGGACAGGCTGACTTCATAGATGACCAGACTCCATGCTCAGAAGGCCCCGAACTTGGGACCTGACACTCTGCAGCTGCTGTCTTGAAGTTCCTCATCATCTCACCCCAACATGTGTAAGTGAAGGCTCCTGGGGCAATGGAGCATGGTCCTACCTCCCCAGGACAGGTTCTGAGCTGCCCCCAGCAGGTACAGGGTCAGGCACGTGTAGCCCACGGCATCTCAGGGCAGGCATGGTGGTGGCCATCCTGCCCAGGGCTGGCAGGGAAGAGGCATGTCTGGTGGATGGCCGGCCAGAGCCCAAGTCTCAGCAGAGGTGAGCCTCCCATGAGTGCCACCTGCGTAGAGACGGGATTGGCCTTGGCCATGTGCACTGGGCTGGAGCAGTACACCAGTGGGAAGGGGCGTGCTTGGCTCTACTTCCCCGGACTTCCCTGGCCAGGGAGCAGGCAATGTGTCTTTCAGGGGCGGCTGGAAGCTCTCAGACCCCAGTGGGTGCCCCTTTCATGCTGGGGGTACACTCACTTTGCTAGCACCCCGTACCTGAGGAGCATTCCCTCAGCAGGACTCGGCTCTGTGGGTGCTCTCTTCCTCCTCCCAGCCTCCCTGAGTCTGGCCCGTGCTTGTCATAAACTTCTGGTCAGCCCGAGACACCCACCAGGGATCAGCCACAAAATACACATTTGTTTAATTTTGGAGACTCCAGATAGAAGTTAAACAGTCTAACACTGCATTGAAAAGAGCCATTGCACAATCTACGATGAATAAGAAATTCCTGCTAATAATTTAAGATTCCAATTTTTGTTCACTTAGAACAACATCACAAAGCAAATTAAAAAACAGCAAGGAGAGAGAGAGAGACTAAGAAAGGAACTGGCTTAATAGGCCCTGGTACCTTTCTATGGCACTTTTCCTCTGCTCTTTGAACAAGCGATCCCACATTTTCATTTTGTGTTGGGCCCTGGGAGTTACCCGCCGGCTCTGCCTATAGGCCGGTGTTCCCCACTGGTAATATCCTGATGAGTTCTGCAGTAGGCAGATGTTTCGGGAAATAAGAATACATTGCAGATAATGCATTGGCTTCTTTGAATTCTCTCTCTTTCCTCTTTTTTTTTTTTTTTGAGACAGTCTCACTTTTATCACCCAGGCTGGAGTGCAATGGCAGGATCTTGGCTTACTGCAATTTCCACCTCCTGGGTTCAAGTGATTCTCCTGCTTCAGCCTCCTGAGTAGCTGAGATTACAGGCTTATGCCACCACACATGGCTTATTTTTGCATTTTCAGTAGAGATGGGGTTTCACCATGTTGGCCAGGCGGTCTTGAACTCCTGACCTCAAGTGATCGTCCCGCCTCGGCCTCCCAAAGTCCTGGGATTACAGGTGTGAGCCACCGCACCCAGCCTATCTTCTTCTTAGTTTGGGAGAACTTCAGCTGGAGGGCTCTATGGCCGAACCCAGGTGTGACACGAACAATCAGTGGTTGGTGAGGAGCTGGAGCCTGGGAAGGGCTGCTGCTGCCGGACAGAGCAGAACCTCAGAAGATTGATTCTGGGAAGGGCAGGAGGCATCAGACACATCACCCAGGGGAAAAGCTTTTCCCATGGGAAGGGAGAGGCTGCAGGATCTGGCCACACACAAAAATGTAGGCCATCAGAAAACTGTCCCAGGCAGGACAAAAACCAAAGGTAAACAGCAAGGCTGGGGAAAATATTTCCCACACATGTGACGGACAAAAGTTAATCTACTTAAATACACAGACTCTTCAGATGAATAAAACACCCCCAAATCCCAACGGAATCAAGGGCACGGATAGGCCAAGCCCAAAAAAATAAAATAGTCTCTGTTTACAAATCCATGTATATTTTTAAATGCGGACTCATTAACATCAAGTAAATACAACTTACAACAAAAGTATATCTCAGTTGTAATTAAATTACCATGGCTCAAAAGGACTCAGTGGTGTGAGGAGGTGGGGAGACAGGCATTTGCTCGATGAAGCATGAATAGATGAAACCATAACGGAGAACATTCCAGCAAGGAGAGCTTTAAAAATGTGCCTGTCTAGGCCGGGCGCGGTGGCTCACGCCTGTAATCCCAGCACTTTGGGAGGCCGAGGCGGGTGGATCACGAGGTCAAGAGATCAAGACCATCCTGGTCAACATGGTGAAACCCTGTCTCTACTAAAAATACAAAAAACTAGCTTGGCGTGGTGGCGCGTGCCTATAATCCCAGCTACCTAGGAGGCTGAGGCAGGAGAATTGCCTGAACCCAGGAGGCGGAGGTTGCGGTGAGCCGAGATCGCGCCATTGCACTCCAGCCTGGGTAACAAGAGCGAAACTCCGTCTCAAAAAACAAAAACAAAAACAAAAACAAGAAAAAAAATGGCTGGCTGTGGTGAATCATGCCTGTAATCCCAGCACTTTGGGAGGCCAAAGCAGGCAGATCTCCTAAGGTCAGGAGTTCGAGACCAGCCTGGCCAACATGGCAAAACCCCGTCTCTACTACAAATACAAAAAAAAAAAAAAAAAAAAAAAAAAAAAAAATTAGCTGGGCGTGGTGGTGTATGCCTGTAATCCCAGCTACTCCTGAGACTGAGGCAGAAGAATCCCTTGAACCCGGGAGAAGGAGGTTGCAATGAGCTGAGATTGTGCCATTGCACTCCAGCCTGGGCAAAAGAGACTCTGTCTCTAAATAAATAAGTCAGTAAGTAAATAAATAAATAATCTGTGTTAATTATAGAATATTTTGATACGTACTTTTCTAGATGTAACGAGGAAGGTAAGAAAACTAGACCCAGCAGGGGCTGCCGGAATGGGCAGGTGGGTGGTTGTCTAAACCCCAGAGCCCCTTTCTGTGCCCAGGTGGCCCTCGTGAAATGCTCCATTTCTAAACCTCTCTCCTTCCCGCAAGTCTGAGACAGAAGGGCAGCTACGTTTTCCCCGTGGATAAGGGAATATCATGTCTTACCATGAACACAGAAAGGAAGCAGTCCCTCCAGTGATGCCCACTGCCCCTGGAGCTTGAGGCAGCTCCCCTCCACCTCTGGAAGACTGCGGCGGCCAGCCTCGCTCGCCCCAACTTCCCCCACCTGTGCCTCCGTTCTTCCAGTGGGCCCCATTCCTGCCTCAGGGCCTTCGTGCCGCCTGCCCTCTCCCCACAACCTGGAGCATGCTAGCCCCGTCCTACCTCTTCCCACATCCTCCCATTGTCATTTGAGTCTCAGCTCCCACGGTACCTCCCGGCACCAGCCCCTGACCTCCTGTGGCCTGCCTTCCCCTACCCTTCTTCCTTCCCCATCTCATAACTATTTCTTTCACTGCATTGATCATGATTTGAAATTATCTGGTTTTCACTTGAATATCATCTGTGTCCCCCTCCCCAGAATGCAGGGTCGCAGGGCTGTGTCCTGTCATGGCCACGGCAGCACCCCTTGCCTGACATACAATAGACACTCCATAAACACGGGTCCCCCACAGGGCTGGTCACCAGGGGCACCAGGCAGAAGAGGATGGCCATGCCGGGGATCCACCCGCTCTCTGCAGCGGAACACGATACAGCACACACCGTGTTTCCTCCCTGACATCGTGCTGCGGTGTGGGGCGGGGAGCCCGAGCCTGTGTTGCAGCTGCACCTGCTGGGACATGTGGCTTCCAAGGCTTCCATGGCAGGGGAGACAGAGATGGAGGGGACTCCAAGCTCTAATCAGCTTTGGACACAAGTGACTCAGGTCGCTTCTTTTCACACCGGCCATCAGGCAAAACTAGCCATGCAGCCCCAGGAAGGGGCTGCCAGGGAGGCTGGGTGGGGGAGAGGAGCACAGGGGTGTTCTATGAGGCTGAACTGCCTGTGCCACCCCTGGACCCCATATCCGAGCCCAGACTCTGCCACAAAGAGATCCCGAAGGGAGTCACCCCAAATGACAGGGAAACCCAGGCAGTGCAGGGCCGCCAGGGTGGAGCTGTGCCTGCACTCAGCCCATCTCCACCTCACCTCCTCCTCAGAGCCTGCATTCCCTGGGTCCCCACCATCCAGGCGCCCACCAGCTCGTCCGGGCTTGATGGTCTTCCCCAGGAGACAGGCTCTGCCACCGCTCAGCATCCAGCTCAGTGGGCAGCTCACTGCCCAGGGCTGGATGTCGATGCTGTGCCTTTCTGTTTGTTAGTTTTCCTTCCAACAGTCAGGCCCCACTGCTGCAGGTCTGCTGGAGTTTGCTGGAGGTTCAGTCCAGACATTGTTTGCCTGGGCAAAGATTGCTGCTCGTCCCTTCCCCTGGCACCTTTGTCCCACACTGCGGCTTACATCTGGGTGCAAATTAATTCAAATAAAGTAGCCTTTAGGCTGGCTACCATTAAAAAAAAAAGACAAGTGTTGGTGAGGATGTGGAGAAACTAGAATCCCTGTACACTGTTGGTCGGGGTGTTGCGGGGTGTGTGCAAAATGGTGAAGCCAGTGTGGGAAACAGTGTGGAAGCTCCTCAAAAAAAAATCAAAGAAAGAAAGAATTGCCCTGTGGTCCTGAAATTCCACTTGAGGGCATATACTCAAGAGAATGGAAAGCAGGGTCTGGAACAGCCACATTCACGGTGGCGTTATTAACAGTAGCCCATGGGGGGCGGCCCAGCTGCCCGTGGATGGCTGCATACACAAAACGTGGCCTCTCCACCCACACGTGGGCTACTATTCCTCCCTGGAAAGGAAGGACATTCTTACACATGCCACGACATGGACGGACCCTGAGGACCTCATGCTAGGTGAAATACACCAGACACGAAAGGACAACCATTGCCTGATCCACTTACGTGAGGTACCCAGAGTGGTCAAGTTCTTAGAGACAGAACGCGAAGTGCTGGGTGCCTGGGGTTGGGGGGAGGGGAGGAAGAGGGGCTGAAATTTAATGGGCAGAGTTTCAACTTTACGAGATGAAGAGTTCTGTGGATGGTGGTGGCGATGGTGGCCCAACCACGTGAATGTGCTTATGCCACTGAACCACGCACTTAAAAATGGTGAAGACGGTGACTGACGTTTCTGTATATTTTTAAAATAAAAATAAAAATTCTATTGGAACAAATAAGAAGCTGAATTAAACATTCATTTATTCAAGGACACCAGCCACGCTTCAAGTGCTCAGGAGCCCCAGTGGCTCTTGGCCAGACGGGACAAAAGAAGCCCCTCTCCTCTCCAGCACTGCAGGGAGCTCTGTCGCACGGCAGTGCTCTGGAAGGTCCTCCTTTCTCAGATGCTCCCACTTGCTCAATACCCCTCCTCCCCAAGACCACAAAAGGGTCTGGCATGCCTTAGATCCATTCCCGGGACTCTCCGGGTGTACACAGGCTATCAGTGAGGACACGGGGTATTTATTAATTGTCAGGGTAACACCACGTTCCAAGCACGGCCTCACCTTATCTCCCTCACCCACGCTGCGCTCTTGGTGGGAGCTGGGGCTCAGATCAGAGGCAGAGACTCTCCCTGACCCTCCGCGGGTCTCCCAAGCCCCAGACTCTCTGCCATGCCCGCTGCATCTGCAGGACACCGTCGCTGTGCGCAGGACAAGCACACCGTCAACACGAGTTTGCTGAATCAATCAGTGCTCTCTGCTGTGCGACGGGCACGCGTGCAGCCCAGATACTTTCTCAACATCTGGGCCTTGTCTCCCGAAACGCTTTCTTTGTTGTGATGAAACTCATCTCGACTTAAAAGTTTTTGTATTTCTCATATTTTCCTAGAAACAGACCTTCCCATTATCCAAAATGGGAGTATGGCTGGATCACTAGGGTTTGAATAAAGTTGGATGGCAAAACCGAGAGAAGGTTCTAGACATCCTCCAACCGGCTGTAGTGACAGACAGACCGTGGGCACCAGGAGGAAGGCCGCTCTGCCTCCGCCGGCCTCACGGAGCGCTCGCCGCGGGCCCCGCCTTCAGCCAGCAGCCTTGGTGGACTCTCAGAAGCGACCCCTCCTGGGCTGTCACTAAATTAAATAGCACTACGGTCATGATCACAAAACCACATTTTACGTGGCAACTAAAAACACGTTCACCCCATTGAGAGACTGAAAAGCGCAGTCACTGACATGATCTCATTTAATCCTCACAACAACGCCCACAACGAAAACACTGTAGAGGAGAAAACCAAGGCTCAGAGGATGGGAGCAGCTTTCCTGGTGTCGTGCCTGGAACAAGGCGAGGCCGGGAGTCGCCATGGGACTGTAATTCCAAGCCCAGTCCTTCCCCTGCTGGGTGGACGGCAATATGATGCTAGGTAAGAACTCACATGGTGAAGGCAGACACGGTTTTACACCCACAGTCTCGCAGACCTAGTGTGAGGACTTCTTATGATAATTTAGCTTGGCAAGCGCCCAGGTGGGCTGGCATACAGACCCACAACGGCGGCTCCATAGTTGTAGCCATTACGGTTTTATTGTTGTTATTATTATTATTATTATTATTACATTAAAGGTACGTTCCAAAAATAAGGTGACATTAAGTACGACCACACTGTCCCACATCAAATGAATCCTGCAGACGCGGCGGACTTCAGCCCCCGTGCCAATGAGAAGGTTGGGCTCCAGAGGGTGCATTGACGCCTCCAAGGCCGGCCAAGAGGAAGGCGAGCATGAAGGTGGGGTCTCTGTCCAGCGCTCAGCTCACTCCCATCCCCGCCTTGCCCCTGAGGTATCTTTTCACCAGATCCCTGGGGACTCTGACCCATGTGTCACCTTGGTTCCTGGGGGCTCACTCCTGGCCCAAAAAGCAGAGCCGGGCAGCAGACCATGAGCAGACCTCCACATCCCTGCTGCCTGCCTCCAGCCCGACCCCGGAGGACCTCATTCCTGCACAGGTTTGGATACACAGCACGGGGCTCTAGAAGCTCCCACCTGCCCAGCCTCCATACCACCTCCAGCCCTCCCTAAGCCCCGGCTTCCTCCCACAAATGCCCCCTGCCCCCTAACGCCCCACTGGCAACATCTCACATTCCAGGCTGTGCCCTGGTCCTCCCCATCACCTCTTTTTTTTCCCTGCAGGGCTCAGTGGAACCAGTCTGCCCCCTTGGGAACCTGCGTTTTAAAGACTGGACGCCCCTCATCCCCACAGCGGCTCCGACCGCGTGAGGCAGGGAGAGGAAGAGGTCTGCACACCGTCCAGGCACACGGGGTTCAGAATCCTCGTACCCCCTGCTCAGGTCGTGTGGGCTGTGGAATGAGGTGGAGATGCTGCTTTAATCTCTTAGCATTAGGCAGACAAGAAGCAGGGGCCCAGAAGATGGGGGTGACACACAGACACCCCATTCAACAGCCCAGACTCACAGGGAGACGATTCCCTCCCTCATCTTCAACTCCTCCCACGGCCAGCTTCAAGGAGGGACTCTGGGATGGTGTGTGGCCCTCACTCTAAAGCACACTAATCTCCACGTTCAACAGAAAGGGGGCTTCTGTTGGGAGCCAGCGGAAGGTGGGACTCTCTAGCTGGGGCTGCATAACGTCGCTTTATGTCTTACTATGAGATCAGCTTTCGGGTAAAATGAGGTTTCCTTTTTCAGTAATTTTAGTTTTAAAAAGTGGCAAACATCAAGAAAACATATTTTTCAAATGACTGGACATTGAGGGACATTTGTCGTTCAAATGACTGGAGTTTGCATGAAACTGCCTTAGCATAGAAAGAGCCTCACCAAGGAAGAATTATCCCGCCATTTGCAGATGGGAAAACTGAGGTCAGGGATGGTCAGCTTGTCTCACCCGTGGACCCAGAGAGCTTCCCTGAGACAGGGTCACTCACCTCCGGCTAACAAGGAAATCAACACAGCCTCAGGGCACCTGGCCCAGCCGGGCTTCTCTGGCCTGCCCAGGCCCTGGTTGACCCTCCCCCCGACCCTACTCCCCCGACCCCAGCCACCCCACTCACAATGTTCATGAGCGTCAGCAGGTACTTCTGCACGTGCTCCTTCCCGTGGAACTGGACCACAGAGTCATCCACGCCCAGCAGGACCTCGATGTTGTAGTCGTCATCCGTGGCATGCCTGCGTGCCCTCCGCCTCGAGCTGTCGACGCGCTCCTCCAGAACACCCAGGGCACGGCTGAGGCTGTCCAGGCTGCCCAGGGAGGGCCCTGCAAGGAGAGTACACCGTCTTCAGCAGCAGGGCAAACCCACCTGGACACGACAGCCACCAGGCGCCAGCTCGCCACTCTCATTTAAAACTCATAGCACCCTGAACCGATGGCATTGTTCCATTTTACAGAGGAAAGTGGAGTCCGGAAGGAGACAGAGACTTGCCAAACTGTCTCAGATGCAGCAGGGCTCAGACAGGTACCTCTGTGACTTTGCGAACTGCTCTTTCCCCAGCCCCTGGTGGCAACCCCAGCCACAGCAGGGGCCACAGTGGCCTCCACACGATGGATCAGGCCTGCTGAGGCCCTGAGAGACCCAGCCCAGTGTCGCCGTCTGCCTTGTGGAGCCCAGGGCTGGCACCCGGACACACAGAGGCCGGGAACCTCAGCCCGCACTGCCTGAAGCCAGAGTGAGCAGAGCCACCTCTTCTCCCTCCCGAAAGGCTGCCAAGTGCCAAAGGACTGGTGTTCCAGGTGTCACTGCCAGCTGTTATGACTGGGGAAACTGAGGCCCAGCCTCAGCTGTGTGTGTCCTCCAGTGTCCCCTTGGGCCCCTCTCAGAACTCTGTGCTCAGTTCTCCACTGAAGCAAGGCCCCTCACCTCTGGGCCGTGTCCTGGGCCCCTCAGGTGAACTGTACCGCCTCTGGTCTGATTGATTTGTGCCAAGACCAAGAAGAACCCCTCTGTGACAGCTCTGCTGCAGTCGGCCCTGGGCAGGCACTGACCTCCTGGCCCCCGGGGGTGTCCCTGGCCACTTGGGGCTGCCACGCTGGGGAGTTAGCCTTGGGTATTGTCCCTGCCTTCTGTGCAGTACGGTTGCTGCTCTGTTCCGGGTCCTGCCAGGCCTGGAGACTGCCCTGGACCAGACTCCAGTTCCCGGCTCTCCACACACCTCCCTCTAAAGGCCAAGTGAGGCTGACGAGGCTGACCTTCAGTATCGACGGCAGGCCCAGATCACACTGCCCACTGCCCCCTCAGCCCCAGAGTCTTGGAAGTCCCCATTCCCTCGCACTGGTCTCTGTGTCTAAACCAGGTCACAGCCCCAGGGTCCGGCTTCTCCATGGCATTCCCCAAGCAGGTCCTCAGAGACTCCTAGCCTGGGACAGACCCAGGGCTGCAGGTCATGGTGACGTCACCAATCCACAGGTTGATGGCCAGGTCCCGGGGCCCCTGCAGCTGAGGTGGGAGACCAGCTTCCCCGCAGTATCACCTCCCTACAAAGAGTCTTCCAGAACAATTCTCCTCACTCCCAACATCTCTCATCTGCTACCTCTTCCAGGCAGGGACAGGCACTCCCTCCCTGTGAGGATGGCCCAGGACATGCCCTAGAGGCAGAACCAGGCCTCTGCCACTCAGACAGTGCTGGCATCGGGTCCTCACCCCAGAACACACTTCTCACCCCCTGCTGACCACAGGCCTCTTGGTGGACATGGCCATTTCTGTTTTACAGATAGGGAGACCCATGGCATCCCAGCGTGGCTGACTCTTAGCCAGGAGCTTTCTCCTTGTACCCTGCAGCCTGGCTCAGACAAGACAGGCTGAGCACGAGGTTTCAGGCACAAACCTGCAAGCAGGCTGTGGGCAAGATCGAGAGAGACAGTGGAGTGTGAAGCAGACGGTGAGGGCTGGGACAGAGAAGGGGAGTAAGTGGGGCCAGGTCTGAGCAGCTGCTGGGGTTCCTATACCTTCAGGGGTCCTTGTGCCACCCCCAGCTCTACAGTCCTGTGTCCCCTCGCTGCACACACATGCATACATACATATGCACACACATGCAGGTACACAGCACGGACTGCCCAGGGCCGCTCCAGGGACGGGTGGGGCTGGCAGGGCCGCGCAGAGTGAGCAGTCTGCTTAGCTGCCTGGAGATGATTCAGGGCCATCCATGCCATTCCCAGAGGAAGCGACAGCGACTTAAGCCTGACGGGGGGTTGAGGAATTGCCACTCTATTTTTATACATTTATTTCTTTGCATTTTCAATGAACAGAGACAGCTCACCTTCAGAATCACCTTGGGAAGCAGAAAGATGGTAATTTCCATAGGAAAACTTCTTCCCCTGGGACACAGGCTAGACATTATCCTCTGCCCTTGTCAAGCTAGGGGTCACATATGGGCGGTCCCCTGGGCAAAACCAGAGCACAGAGGCACTCGTTGAGGCCATGTGGTACCTAAAATATTCCTTATTTGGTTGACAGTATTTGATAAATCTGAGATTTCCATGTTAAAAAAATCTAGAACATCCAGCTTCTCTTGAGGAATTAGGAGATGGGGCCACCCCACGAGTAACCCTGGGCTGTGACTCGAGGGCCACACCTGGAGACAGAACACACAGCACTTGGGTCACCAGGCCACCTGCCTGTCCCCGTCAGTGTCTTTCTGGCACCAGAAGGCATCAGAGTGTGTCCTCTTGGTCCTAACCCCAGAGTCACTGTGCGGTGACCCCTCCAGACATCTCCTGAAGGAGGGCTCTGGCGCTGTGTTGGGCCAGAGCAGGGCTGGGGCACATCTTGAGGCTGCTTCTGCGGAGCAGGCAGAGTTTTAAACTAAACTGTATGCCGTCGGCCCACTAAAAACAGCAAAGGTTTCTAAAGATGCTTTAGAAATGTCAGTTCCACCTGAAATAGAATTATTATTGTTGCCATCATTTTAATTTTGATAATTTTGGGGGGAATTTGGAAATTGCATTCTAGAACACCCCGTCTCCGCCCAGGACCAGTGCCTAGAGAGATGGCCGAAGGCCCAAAAGCAAAGCGGACGAGGAGAGGAAGATAGGGCCCTGGGTCGCCTGGCAGGTGACAGCTGTGCCCTGAGTCTGGCCCCCGGAAGCTCAGGCTGGACAGGACAATGGGAGAAACCCTAAGGGCAGGGGGATCTGCGATGCCCTCTGGCCTGGGGCAGCAGGAGCCCTGGCCCAGACACCCTCCTGCCCTCCTCTGTCCCAGCAAGACCTGGCAGTCAAGCTGAAGCCCCACCTTGTCAATCACAAATGCCACCTCAGTTTTTCCCACAATGGCCTTGATCCTGAAGCCCAGGTCACGAAGAGACTCTGACCACATGCTGGGCCTTGCAGGCCTGTCCCCAAATACAGCCTTGCTATAGGGAGCTGTGGCCGGTGGGCCTGGCATGGTCCTGAGCCGGCTTTCTAGTGATCCCTTTGAAGTCAACCTTGGCCTTGGGTTTGCCCCCCTGCACTGGTTGCCTACCTGGCCTAAGGGCTCCTGTTCCGCTTGGTCCCTCCGAGGCAAGAGCGGGCCGTTTGCTGCTCTCACCTCCTTCCCTGGGAGCTCCCTATGCGTATAGCCCAGCCCTGCTGAGCTGTGGTGGCCGAGAGCTCGCGCAGCCTCTGCTGTATCCCTCGGCACTGACCCAGCCTGGGGTCAGCAGGCACCTCTCCTTCGGAGGCAGGAGGATGACGCCGCCCTCGGCCTTCCTCTCCTCCCCTGTGTGCAGCCTCCTCCGTGAGAAGACGCTGAGCCCCCTGGGGTTGCGATTGACCAGGCCCAGCAGTCATGCTCAGGTGGGCTGCAGCTACCCTGAAGGGAGGTGTCTGTGGAAGGATCCCGTCTTTTAAGTAGGTGACACAGGGCTTTGAGTTCCTGGCATTCCCTGAGCTCAAGGCCCCTTGTGGACGGCAGCTGGAGATCTCTTTGCTCACATCTTGGCCAAAGAACGACACTGTAGGACGCAGTCCAGAGCTATCCTGTTTCGGAGTCTCTAGAACGGAACCAAAAGCCTCCATGGAAGAGTCAATCAACCAACAGGGAGAGGTTGGAACGAGGGGAAGCAGGAGTTCTGTCCAGGGAATTCCATCAGGGGAACCGGTGGGTCACAGCAGCCATGCTCATCCACAGTGCCATAGCACACAGGATGCACGGGCGAGGGCTGCACCAGCCAGCATCCTTGACGCAGCCCGAGTCTCCAGGCAGGGGTGTGTGCACAGCCCTTCACAGTGACAAAGCTCCGTCCCCCAGCAGCTATCCGATCCCTTCACCAAGGCGGAGGCTCGTCACCATCAGCATATTGTCCCATTTTAGCATCAAGGACACCAAGGAGCAGAAAAGTTACATGAGTTGGACAAGCCACACCACAAGAGAGGAGGAGCAGGCACCAGCCCAGGCCTCTGGGTCCAACCCTGTCCACATGCCCGGAGCCCTTCTCTATTTCACCAGCACTGAGGGGTGATTTGTGGGAATGAAAATGGTAGGAACAAATATGATTAGCCTAGAGAACAGAAAACCTGGGACTGAGTCTGTAACCTCGAGAGCATCGTGGGATGGTGTGAAGGATGAGGGCAGGTGCAGTGGGCAGGAGTGGGCCCTGAGGGTAGCTGCAGTGGGCAGGGGTGGGCCCTGAGGGCAGCTGCAGTGGGCAGATGTGGGTTCTGAGGGCGGGTGCAGCGAGCAGGTGTGGGCCCTGAGGGTGGGTGCCGTGGGCAGGTGTGGGCTCTGAGGGCAGCTGCAGTGGGCAGGTGGGGGCCCTGAGGGCAGGTGCAGTGGGCAGATGTGGGCTCTGATGGTGGGTGCACTGGGCAGGTGTGGGTCCTGAGGGCGGGTGCAGTGAGCAGGTGTGGGCCCTGAGGGCAGCTGCAGTGGGCAGATGTGGGTCCTGAGGGTGGGTGCAGTGGGCAGGTGTGGGCCCTGAGGCCAGCTGCAGTGGGCAGGTGTGGGCCCTGAGGGCGGGTGCAGCAGGCAGGTGTGGGCTCTGCAGTGCTAAGGGCGGCTGGGTGTTCGCTGCCCCCGTGCCAACCCCAGGCCTATGCCTTTTCTGGGCTGGCCTCTTCACCCGGGATGCCCTTTCTGTGGCTGCTGCTGCTGCTGGCCAAATTTAGGCCCCCTGAAAGACCCAGAAGGAAGGGAGCCTGCTGCCTCCCATGGGACTCAGAGCTCCCGGAAGTGTGTTCCACCCCCATCTGCCTCCTTCTCAGCCCTGCTGCATGCCACTGGGGGACAATAGGGACAGGGGCCGGGGATGCTTAACACCTTGAGAAGCACACTGTTCAGTGACAGAGCAGAGTGCTGTCCCTTCTGCATGGGATGGCTGCCCCTCATTGCTCTCTTCCTCCAGGTGTCTGCTGAAGTGTCAGCTCCTCAGGAAGGGCTTTCCTTATTTCATCCTAAATTGAAATCGCCCCTCCCCTGATTTCTGCCGACAGCAGCCGCTGCTCTTCCTTCCTGTGATGCTCCACCACGGGCAGGTCTTTCCTCATTTGTGAATCTTCCTGTGCATTAACTGACTTTTGCTGTCAGATAGAGAAGCCTAGGGGATGGAGGCCATGGGGTCTGGTGTGCCTCAGTTTACCCAGTGCCCCACAGGTAAACGCAGTGCTGTGAGGGGCCGGAGCCATGGCAGAGAGATGCCTTGGGAACAGAGGGCCCAGCAGAAGCGAGCTGGGGGCCTCTGGGGAGCTGGGAACTGGGCTGGAAGGAGAGGAAGGTGCAGCAGGGCTGAGAAGGCCACACTGGGGGTAGGGAGCTGAGAACAGTGGCCAAAGCGTGGTGCCAGTCGGAGAAGCACGAGATGGAACAAAATCCAGCCACGAACTGCTTGCATACGGTATAACCAAGTCAAAGTGACCAGGAGGAGTTAAAAGAAATGGGGCAAAGAAACATGTAGCACGTAATTGCCAACCACGGCATGTAAGGAGACAAGCTGATAAAACACCGCATGAAAGAAATATACAAGATACAAAATTTATGCACCTAAGAGTTTCAACCTGGTGCAAGGAAGAGACAAGGCACAGTGGTATGAGCACTGTAATGCATTTATCCCAGACAAGTCTGATACAACATTAGATAAAGATAGAAACTATTTGAATTAATAGGAAAACATAACGTTCAAACCCAACAGCCAGAAAACATGCCTGTGTCGGCACATGTGGGAGAAGTTCCACATTTTACTACACGTTAGGTCACAAAACTCAAAATTGTGCCCACCATCACCGTTCCTGAGACAAAATCAGAGATCACAATAAAACCCCAAACCCTAAAAAAACTGAAATTAAAAGCACAGTCTTAATAAGCCTAGATGAAATAGAAAACATACATTCTACTCATCTCAGGTAGAAAACCTGAATAAACCAGTAAGCTCAGAAGAAATTGAAAAAGCAAAGAAATCCTTCCATAGAAGAGTTTTACCAAACCCACGAGGAATAAATACTTCTCATCTTACATAAAAGAAGGATGCAAAGATCCATACTTTTCTTGAACATAGAAATAACCAGTTAGAAAATAGTGTAAAAAAGAGCTTATCAACTGTAACAACAAAACCCGGAAGTATCTATGAATAAACAAAAACTAATCAATGTTCAAAGACTACACGAAAAGTAGTATAATAGAGTCTAAAATCTCCAAAAACACAAAAGAAGACCTCAATAAGTGAACACACATTGACATCATCCTGGATTGGATTCTAAGCCTTCTCCGAATGAATCAAGAAATTTAACATAATCTCCATCAAAGAATTGTTAAAACCCAACAAAGTGATTTCCAACATTCATCTGGAAAAGGACACGTGACACTAGACAGAAAAATAATGAAAAAGAATGATCATGAGGAGGTATGTGTCTTCGAATTCATACAACGTATTATAAAATAATATAAATGGAAACGTAGCGGTGTTGGTGTCATGAAAGAAACAGATCGATGGAGCTGAATAAAACTTAAAAAACAGATCCAAGAAACGGGGGGCTTCCAGGTAAAAATGGCTGCTTGAACACAGATATCTGATTTGGCTCCTTCCTAGAATCCCATTAAAAGTTGAGTAAAGAAATTAAAAAAAAAAAAAAAAACATTTAAAGCCACAAGCCTACCAGGACAGGGAGAACAGGAGGAAGCAGTAACAGGAGCTGTGGGAGGCTGGAAACAGATGGGAAGTGGTAACAGACTGGGTTCGTCAGGAAAGTTGAATCCCAGGCCAGCCACGGAGACAGCCACGTTCCGCAAAGTCTCCCAGAGAATAAGGAGAGGGGAAGATCAGGGTACAGAAGAGGTCACGGACAAAGGACTGGATCGGAATGGCGTAGACTTCTCCAAAGCAGCATTCGATGCAGGAAAGCAGTGGAGCAAAGCCTTCAGAATTCTGAAGGAAAATGATTTCCCAACTGGAATTCCGTGCCCAGACACTTTCTTCATTAAGCATGAAAGTGGAATAAAGACATTTCTAGACATGCCAGTTCTCAAAAGATTTACCTATCGAGCACTCCTCTCAAGAAGCTGCTGAGAGCTGTGCTCCATCCAAACAGAAGAGACAACGAAGAAAGAGCAAGACGCACGCACAGCCAGCAGGAGCCCCGCATGGACGACGCAGCGCGGAGGACGGGGGACGAGTGATTCTGGGGTGATGGCTCCGTACCAGCCGTGCAGGACGACTGAGCCATACTGAGCAGTGCAACCCACGGAGGGAACTGTCCTCACCAAGTCCCCACTTCCATCAGGCCATCTTTAGCCCGAGGACAGAATGCCCAGAGGAGCCAGGCCCAGGTTCTTGGTAGTGGTCGGCTTGGTCATGTGCTGATAAAGGGCTCCCCACACCTGTGTCGAGGACGCACATCACTCACATTCCCCCCGCTGAGAGCTGGAGGCGGGCCATGGTGAGCTTAGAAACAGGAAGTACAGGGCAGCCCCTTCCCTTTGGCTGTATTTCCGCTGCAGGTCCAGCACGTGGTCCCACCTTGGCCCTGACAGATACCTGACTGTGCTGAGCCCTGTGTTTCCCAAGACTCCCTCGAGACCTTGCTCATAACTTCTCCAGGAGGGGCCTTGACAGCTCCCAGAGAAGCAGAAGTCAGACCACGACCTGGAGACTGATCTACTCCTAGAACCTCCGTCCAGCGGAGGCAGGGCCACCCTCTCCTTGCACTGCCGGTGTGTACCTGCTCTCTGCTGGAATATTAATCATCTTTGATATTCATTTGCATGCAATTAAAATAGTTGCTCAAGTAGTGAAATAGTAAATACAGTTAGTAAATGATAAAGGTAGCAAATGGCGCTGGGAAACGGCAGAGGTGGACCAGGAGGGGACAATCTGGCAGTCTGGCACTATTGAGGGGATGATGAGGAAGAGCACCATGTGGCTTATATCCTCAATATGCAAGATGTCTATCGGATATCCCAGTGCCCGCCTCGGACTGACCCTTGCCCCATGGGCCACTGTTCACTCCCATGGACTGGCTTGCACATGGGCAAACTGGCACCGGTCTGCAGGGAGGCGACGGAGAGCCACTCCACGCAGTATTGCTTGAGGGGAGTGAGAGGAGCTGGAAACAACACCGGGGTCACCAGTGGCTGAGGGGAGGCGCAAATGTGGTGGGCACACCCCACAAAGTGCTACCAAGGTTAGAAGTTCGATAGCTATGTAGATGGATGGATCTTAAAAACAGAGTGCCGAGTGCAAAAGGTAAGAAGCAGAATGGGATACACAATTCAGCATGACTTACGTAAATCACAAATACGCAGACAGCAACACTCGCGTTGCAAAAACGTACGCTGACGAAAGGATACCCTTTGATCACCCGAGATGATCGCTCATTGCAGGAGAATAGAAGAAGGAAGACAGCAGGTTGGGAAGCTAAACGATTTTTATTTGTTTGTTTTAATGATGTTAAGACAACTGGTTAGATGGAGGAAAAGGTCAAATTTTGATCTCATGCCTTAAGCAAAAACAGATTTCAAATGGATGAGATGATCAAAAGGAAGTCATAGAAATGCTAGAAGAAAATGTAGCTAAGCACCTTTTTATAATCTTGCTGTTAGGCAGGCTTTGGGTTCCAGGCCCAGGGCTCTTTCCCAGCCCCCCTCCTTGGCTGCCTCATGCCCTGTGAGGCCTTTCTCAGTCGGCTGGACTCTCTGGCTGAATGCAAGGGCAGATGGCACACTCGCTAGGGGATGGCTTGAGGGGCAGACACACTTGCTAGAGGATGCTGTGAGGGCGGACGGGCACACTCTCTAGGAGATGGCACAAGGGAAGATGGGCACATTCACTAGGGGATGGTGCAAGGGCAGACGGGCACGCTCACCAAGGCACTGCACGCAGAGGTGCCATGCTACTGCCCCAACCTGCCAACCATATGGAGGAGAGCAAATCATCCTCTTTTTCCAGGGCCTAGGAGTCCCCAAAACGTAAATCCTAATAACCGCCCTGCAGAGCCAGAACTGCTGTACTGCCCAGAAGAGTAGAGGGAGGCTCAGGAAACTAGACTAAAGCCATGATGTGAGCAAATACCCAGGCCAGAACGCCAGCCCAGGCCAGAACGCCAGCCCAGGCCAGAACGCCAGCCCAGGTCCTGCCTGCAAGCACTGCCAGGGCCTGCAGGGGCTGTCGCTGGGCCCAGGAGGACCAAAGCCTAGAGCACCAGCAACCTCTCCTCCAACATGGGGAGCCCCACCCCAGGGAGGTCAAGGGGAGCAAGGTCATCCCCTCCATTTATTACCAAACAAGAGACAATTGCTCCGTGGCTGCGCATTCCCCTAAAGATCATCATTAAGGTGAAATATGTTTATGTGGAAGCATAATCAGGACATGGCAGAAAGCCCTGTTTGGAGGCTCTGGGAAGCAGAAGGCAGGCTCAGCCCCACGGGGGCCATCAGCACAGAGCCCCACTGGTGCACTTGATTAAAAGATGCTCATTAGGATTATTTCATCCCAGCCTTTTATAACTTTATTACCGACTCTGAATTAATTTCTGCAACTTCAACAGACGCAGCTCATCTAGTGCCGTTTTTATGACCTGAGGTGGATTGGAGGGTGGGGAGGGGCTCCTGGGGTCGGCCTGGCCATCAGGAATGTATCAGGAACAGCTGCACCATATCTCAGAGACAGTCCTGACCGTTCTCGGAACTCCCATGGGATAGGCTGCCCCACAGACAGATGGATGCTCTATCTAGCCCAGGCCTGCTCAGCCTTAGCGGCGCTCCAGGGACGAGAAGGGAGCACTAAAGGAGAGAAGGCCTCTCCGGGCTGGTCCTCAGGACGTGCCCCCTACAGCAGAGGGCAAAGGACACCCCTCAGTGGTGGATGAAGGAGGTCCTGGCCTGCCCAGCACCTGCACATCCTCACGGAGCCACCTGAAGCTGTGCAGCGTGGTGGCCTGCCCTGTCTGGACACTACACCTTTTCTGCTAGTGAACCACCCTCCTCCACTCACACCCCATATGGCTCACAGGGAGAAGCCAACCCCCCTGCAGCCCAGCTCCAGGAGTGCCCAAGGGTCCTGCCAGGCCACTGGAGCCTGATGCTGTGTGCTGGTGTGCACAGGAAGACTCCCTTGCTTTCCTGTCTGCTGGGAAAATGTGATCCTGGGGCTGCTAGGTACCGCCTTCTCCCAGGAACAGCAGAGGTGACTGATGAGGGCAGCCCGATGTGCTGCTGACAGTTTAGGCCCCCAAATCCAGTGGTGGCTGAAGCTGACGCAGCCCTGCACCCTAATTCTTCGAATCAGTTCACTGAGCTTTCTGTCACTTGCAACCACAAGAGTCCTGTGTGCGCTCACAAACACAGACGCAGCCACACGTGCTGGCCCGAGTGCGGCATCATGGTTTGGCTTTGCAGCCAGAGCTCTCTTAAACTACCCAGGCATCGGCCCGGGCCACTCTCTTCCGCCCCGTGCCTGTACCTCCCAGTGGGGAGCCAGGAGAAGGTCTGCTGTGTATTTAAGACCCATGACCAGAAGAGGCGCCAGGCTCTGGTTCGGCTCCCAGATACATGTCCTTGGGAAGTGGTGCCCAGCAGAGGTTTGTGGCTGCTGAGATGGAGCCCAAGCCAGCAGAGCCAGGCTGAGTGACCAGCAGCTGTGTGAGACCCTCCGAGGTGTCCTGCCGTGGGGCTGGGGTCCTCCTGTCTATAGCCGTCACAGAAGTTCCCAAACCAAACATCCTCTTCTTCCCCCAACACCAGCCAAACAGCCAAGTCTCCTCTGCACCTGCCCACGCCACTCTCCAGCGGCCTTTGCAGCCCGCTCGCCCTCAAGGATTCACGGGGGCCTCCAGAGGGTAGGGTGGGCCAGAAGAGCCAGCAAGCCTTGCCCCTGCCCAGCATCTGCGTAAGCCACAGAGGGTCTCCAAGACCTGCCAAGGCCTCCAGGGCTCCAAGCCCTTTCTCTGCTGGGCAGTTGGCCCAGGGAAGGAGAACTGGCCCAGTGACTCTCACGGAGGCACCGTGGTACGTAGCGGCCAGGTGGCGGGGGCCAACACGGAGACCGGCAGGTCTTTAATGAAAATATTCACTGTGAACTTCAGAACAAAAAAAAGACACCCACAGGTCCCAACAGAAGGGAGGATTCCCAGGGTTTGTGTTCCGAATGCAGAGGAGGTGGGGGCCTGGCAAGCGGGGTGCTGACAGTCAATGCTGCGGAACCCATGTGGCTGGAGCTTGGCCAGTGACTTAGCAGATGACAGGTGGAAAATCCCTGTTCCCAGCCTGGCACAGGAGTGTGTGGGGTCCACCAGGGCCAACTGTCAGCACCCTCAATCCCAGGCTCCTGTATGAGCTCCACTGAGTTCATACAGGAAGACAAACGGAAGGAGCCACCGGACCCTGCAGGACTGCATGACACGACCTGGGCTCAGAGTAGCAGCCACACTGGGGGCCTCTCAGTGTCGCCCCGAGTCTGCACCTTGGAATTCACCCATGGGAGAGGCAGGTGTGAGAGGGGATCTCACGGCCAGGCGTGGAGGACAGGAGAGGCCAGAAACAGAGGTCGGGCCGGCCTGCTCCTCGGCCCCACGTGGGGTGGGAGCAGAGGGCCCCTGAGTTGGACATCTGGAATCCAGGCATTGCTCCAGGAAGTCCTCAGATACCTTACACTCAGAAGGTCCAGGGCCCAGCGCCTGCTCTGCCCACCTGCACGCCTCCGGCTGCACTGCCAGCTGCATCGTCCACCAGGGGAGTGGCGCCCGCATGCGCCCAGGCCCACACCGGGAGCAGGGCCTGCCTCTCCGCCTCCCTCAAAGCCAGCTCCCTCCCCACTCCTCAGGGTCTCTGGAACCTGCCCCTCCACCTTCCACGCCCTCTGTATTGCAGGCTCCTGATTCCAGCAGAATCAGAACCTCATCTGTCTCTGCACTCTTCAAATCCGAGTTCCAAGGCATTTCTCTACCTGCCAACCTCAGTTTCCCCTGTTGTGGCCTTCAGGTACTCAGAGGTTGAGCCCTGTGTCATGCGGGGTGGGTGTGGGTCCTGCAGGGGTGAGGTCCTGGCTCTCTGGGAGGGGCCTGCAGCTAACACATGCAGGAGGTCTCAGATGCTGCCTGATCCCGAGAAAACGAGGCACTCTCCCACCTGGCCATGAGCCACAGGCAGGGACTCAGCGCCTGCCTCTGCTCCCTCCTCCTTCCCAACCCCTCCAGGTCAGGAGTCCAGGCACACAGCAGTGCTGGCGCGCTGGGGCCGAGCACAGGGCCCCTCCTGGCTGACAGCATCTCACGGTGGGCCGCACCGTGCCACCAAGCTGCCTTCCTGGGAGGAAGAGTTCTCCAGATGCCTGGGCACCAGGGACTTCACACATCTCCTGTTTCTTCTTCATGGCAGCCAGTGGAGTGGCCATGGCACCCCTCCTGTGCAAATGAGGGAAGAAGCCCAGGGCCCAGGCAACAGGCACCCTGTCTGACCTGAGCATCTGGCTCTGTCCCCTGCATCCTGAACGTCCAGTGGCCCGTGGTGGTGATTCCATGTCCAGCAGCTAAGATGGAGCTGAAGGTACTGGGTCATGGCACCAAGCACAATCCCTGTGTCTGTCCAGGGTCTGCTCAAGGAAGAGGAGTGACCGGGGACGACCCCAGCACTCCCCCATGCTGGGGATGGAAGGGCGGTGTGGCCTGGGGCTTCTTGAGGGACAGTCCAGGATGCGCCCATGCCCCTGAACCTCTTGAGGGGAAAAGGAAACCCCTGGTGGGTGGGCAGCAGCCAGGCTCCCTGGATCTGCCCAGGGAACCCCCCACAGAGGTGATCCTGTGCTCACCACTCCCCCGTCAGCTCAAGACCCTGGAAATTTCCAGACCCTCCGCCCTCTCTCCCAGCGAGTGTCAGGGACCTCCCTCTCCCCTCAGGCTGCCGGGCCGCCAGACCACGTGTCCCACTTCCCTCTGCTCCTGCCCACTGTGGGGCCGAGGAGCCGGCCGGCCCGACCTCTGTTTCTGGCCTCTCCTGTCCGCCACACCTGGCTGTGGGATCTTCTCTCACACCTGCCTCTCCCACAGGTAAATCCCAAGGTACAGACTCAGGAACGGCACCGAGAGGCCCCCAGTGCGGCCGCCACTCTGAGCCCCGGTCATGTCCTCCAATCCCGCAGAGCTGGCGGTTCCAACCGTTTACTTCCTGCGTGAACTTGGTGGGTCCAGGAGCCTGGAGTTGGGGGTGGTGACACTTGGCCCTGGTGGACCCCACACACTCCTGCCCCATGATGTTTCTGCCCTAGAATATCCCAGCTGCAGTTGAGGAAGGAAGGGGCTCCCCATGCTCCCCACACAGCACGCAGACAGAGGTGTTGATGGGGCGTAATTTGATCAGCCCCATTTCGAGCAGGGAGGAAATCAGAAATAGGGGTGAGTGCTGAGTCCTGAAAATTTAATCCCCAAGGCAGCCTCACAGGGGCCTTTCCTCACCAACTGGGTCGGGGGGTGGGTGGCAGGGACGCACCCCAAGCCCAGATCCTAGGACCACCCTGAGACCTGGGAGGGGAAGGAGGGCTGCCCTTCCTGCAGAGAGGATGGCAAAGGCCCTGCCCACCGGGCCCCGGCTGGCTGCCCCTAACATCACAAGGGCTCGGAAGACAGGACCGGCAGCTGGTCAGGCAGAATCTGCAAAAATCATCCCAATTCTGATTCTAGTTTATTGCTTAAAAGTGGGTGTGACCCTTCCAGGCAGCAGCCGGCAGCAGGCCTAGAGTTCACTGAGATGGGCTGGGGGGTGGCCCTCTGGCTCATGGTCGCCAGCCCACGTGCTCCTGCCTGCCCTGCAGGTGGCACAGCTGCCATCACGGCCGTGTATGTTGTGAACTGACTCCTGCTAAACCCTGACAGGGCGTCAAGTCTGGCAGCAGCCCCTGCGGGGCCCAGCCACCTCTGAGGCTCCGGCCTACTGCTCCCGGGACAAGAGCACCCTCTCCAGAGCACCTGGTCCAGCTGCCACTGTCTGCTGCGCAGCCCCTCCCCCTACTTCCAGGTCCAGCCTGACTTTCCTCCTGTTTGGGACAGTTCCTCCCTGTCTGCCCTGGGCCCATGCCCTCCACGAGGCCAAGTCACTGTCTCCCTCTATGGCCCCCGCCAAATCTTCATTTCCCTTCGTCCATTCACGGTTCGTTCACTGGTCAAGTGTTTTGGTAACTACGACTTGCCAGGCCTTGTGTGACACCACCTCCAGGAGAGCACTCGGGGCTGTCACCATCGCGAGCTGGCCTGTTCAATGACGACTCCCCAGACACATACACACATGCACGTGGATGCGCTCCCATACACGCAGACACACACGAAGGTACACACACATAGGCGCACATGCACGCAGAGGCACGTGAATACACACACGTGTGAGTGTACATGAGTGTATGCATGTGCATGTCTGTGAGTCCATGGAGGCACACTCATGCCTGCACACACACGTGCACACACATGTGCGTGTACACACATATGTACACACACACGTGCTCTACAGTGAACTCCTGAAAGACTGAGGCGGCCCTGGACCCCTCTCCAAGTCCCCAGGTACCCACGTAGGGCTTGGCAAAATGAATAAATTAAATGAACGGGGGCCAAACACAGCCAGTGGATACATAGAAAACTGCCGTTATCCTTATGCCACTTCTGAGCAGGCCGAGGCAGGACAGGGGAGGAGGAGGCGCGCTGTGGACGTGGGCGCGGTGTGCACCTCCTTGGTGGGAGCAGTCAGCTGTGGAGCACGCGTCAGTTTCTCTCATGGCTGTCATTTACAGGGAGAGCGTGAGGGCGGCGTGAGGTCAGCGGGGCAGGGGGGCCCGCGGGTGCTCGCTGCGGCCGAGCGGCGGGTGTGTGCTGCCACCACCCTCTCCTCTTTTTCTTGGGAGCTGTTGCCATGGCTCCCGGCACATCCTGACATCCGTAGGCGCCATCCTGACAACACGCTGCTGGCCGCAGCCCACAGGGCGTGCCTCCCGCCACAGCGATTCCCCCTCGGCCTCCCTGACCCTAGACCGGCGGGTCCCTGCTAGGCTGGGCATGTTTCCCGAGGCCCCATCTCTCGGACCCAGACACATTCTGTGCACATGTTGAACAGAGAGAAACGGTATGCATTTCCGAATGAAATATACTCGCTCCCATTCTTCCTTGAAGCATGCAGCCCTCTGGGCTCATCTTCTGCTTATTCCATCTTCACTGAGAAATATTTTGCTCCCATGAGAAAAGCTGCACGGGCCAGGGGATGAAAGGGGACGGCGGGCCCTGGACAGGCTGTCTCGAGCCTGAGGTAGCCAGCGGTGGTTAGGAGGGTGTGGGTCCATGTTGCTGGGCCTTCTTATTTTTGTAAGGAAGTGAGAAATCTGGATTTGCATGTGAAGTCTCTGATCTCCAAATACTCGCAAGCAATTTAAGAATAACGCAGGTGCTGTGCTACTTGTGAAATGAGCCAAAGCTGGGCCCCCAGGCCCGTCTGCCACCTCAGCTCTACGCCCTGAGTACCTGTGTCCCTGCAGCCTCCTCCATCTGGCCTAGAGAGCTTTTGAGCACAGTGGGATTCTGGGCAGCCAGGGCAATCCTGCCTGCCGGTGCCCCACAGCGGCCGAAGCTTCCTGGGCCGCATTCAGGCCCCGGTTGTTTCTCCACATCCCTTTCCCACCTTGAAGGACAGCTCCTGGTGGATGTGTTTTACGGTGGAATCCTCACGCAGGGGCCTGAGGAGCACGCTCTGGTTATCTACACGGCAACAGACACTCAGCGAGTACCAGGCTCCTCCTCCCTCTCATGGACTCTCAGTTCAACCCGGGACGGCCTCACCAACATCAAGTGCACTTCCAAGGACTAGTTTCCTTAATATGTAAAGTGCTCTTACAAATCAGCAAGAAACAATCCAGCAATCCAAAAGGAAAAGAGACAAATGGTATCAATACGGAGGTGCTGAGTAGAGAAGGACATGGTCCCTTTAAATGATACGGAAGTGGGGGAAGGGCATGGTCCCTGGCTAAGGGCTCCACCTTCGCAGACCGAGGTGAGGACAGGGACTCCTGCCTTCCTGCCCCATTGTCGCATTTCCCAAGATGACCCTGCTCAAATGCCCCATCCTGTGCCTATAAAACCCCCTGAGACTCTAGCAGGCAGGCTCAGTGGCTGGCCGTCGAGAGGAGCACATCAGCCGAGGAACACATGGGTGGCAGGACATTGAGAGGAAGCACCAACAGCCACTGGCACGCCACAGGCCACCAATCAGCAGAAGCAGAGGCAGAACCACGTGGAGTGTGGCTGGGCAGTCAGAGGACAGCCCAGGCTGCTGAGCAGCCGGAGTCCAGGAAAATCCTTTGCACCCCATCCTTCTTCCGGCTTCCCCCATCTGTTGAGAGCTACTTCCACTCAATAAAATTTTGCACTCATTCTCCAAGTCCGTATGTGATCTGATTCTTCTGGTACATCAAGGAAGAACCCGGGATACAGAAAGCCCTCTCTCCTTGACAAGGTAATTGAGTTGGTTAACACAAGCCTCCTATACACGGCAGAACTAAAAGAGCGCGTCATAGCACACACCTGCTGGGGGTTCAGCGGTAAACATCCACCCCTAGACACTGCCGTGGGATGGGAGCCCCACAGTCTGCCCGTCTGCATGCTCCCCCAGAGGTCTGAGGGGTGGGGCACTGAGGAAGAGAGCCACACCCCCATCACACACCCTGCATGGGGACAGGGGAACTTTTCCTGTCCAGTACGAGGGGACAGTTCTCAGAAAAGAAAAAACAGCAGCTTTTTTTTTTTTTTTTGAGACAGAGTCTCTCTTTTGCCCAGGCTGGAGTGTGTGCTCTCGGCTCGCTGCAACCTCCGCCTCCAGGGTTCAAATGATTTTCCTGCCTCAGCCTTCTGAGTAGCTGGGATTATGGGTACCTGCCACCGTGCCCAGCTAATTTTTTTTTTTTTTTTTGTATTTTTAGTAGACACAGGATTTCACCATGTTGGCCAAGCTGGTTTCGAACTCCTGACCTCAGGTGATCCATTTGCCCTGGCCTCCCAAAGTGCTGGAATTACAAGTGTGCGCCACTGAGCAGTTTTTCAATGTATGAAAAGATGCTCAACCTCACCCTGAATTAAAAAAATAACCTGCATCAGATTGTCAAAATAAACGTGTGTGCATCAGGGGTACATGCCGAGAGAAGGGCATCAGCAAACCACCCTAGGGTTGTGGTCATCTTTATCAAAGATGCAGATGCACAGACTTTGAACCCGGCATTCCAGCTGTCGAATTGAATCCTACAAACGTCCTCATACGAGTGGGCAGGGAAATAAATCCAAAGATATCCAGGGCTGTGTTATACGAAGTAGTGAGTATTGAAAGGAAGTCAAGTCCCCATCAGTCAAGGTCCGGTTAAGTAAGTGATTGACAGGATGGAAAACCTTCGCGGAAGGGATGGGCAGGTCTGGATGAGCTGACGTGGAAGAGGTCCAAGATGTGCGACCCGACGAGAGCGAATGCAGGGTCGTACACGGCATGGTCTGCGGTGTGCTTGAGAAAGTCACAAACACGAAAGCACAGTGTGTACACAAAATCCCTTGAGCCCGAGACTCCAGTCCTAGGATGTATATGTGTGGGTGTGTACACACACAGATGTATACTTGTGTGTGCGCAGGACATCCTGAAAGGACACAAAAAAATGGGGCGCAGCGGCTGCCCCCAAAACAGGAGCTGAGCTCCTGGGCAGCCAATGGGAGGTGGGCGGGGCCAGCGGTGAGCATTTCATATGGCTGCAATCCTTAGTCCAGCCAAAAAGCAAGCCACGCACGTGCGGGAGAAGTCAGGACTGTCCACAGCAGCCAGGGGTGGAGTTCCCCCAGGGGTTGGGGGCACTGCAGCCTGGCCTGCTCCCTGATGACTCTGCACTTGGCAGCCGAGGGGGGCCACCCTGACAGTCAGGGCGCAGCTGTGATCTGGGGTGGAACTGCTCTGTCACCACTGTCCTTGGCCTGGCTTGGGTGCTGGCACGGCAGGATCTGGTGGGCTGTGGGGTCCCCAGCTGGGGCCATTTGAGTGATGATGAGCCTGCTGGGCTGGGCCCACAGAGTGAGTGTGACCAGCATCCCCTCAACCCCAGATGTCCTCCAGGACTGCAGGGCCCAGGCACAGACTGAGAGGGAACCTGACACTCATGGGGAGGGCTGAGAGGCAGGCAGAGCGGGAGGGTGTCCCTGACCACGGCCCGTGGGACCAGCAATGCAGAGGGTGACCCCCCTCTCCCCGCTGGTAGTGAGGGAAGCCCCTGCTGTGTCAAGGAGGGAGGGCCAGCAGAGGAGAGACGGCCCAGGTCAGGAGAGAGGGGAGAAATGCAGAGACTGGAGGGCGGAGATGGTGCTTGAGGGAGGAGGTGTGGCTGGAGAGGGAGTCAGGAAAGAGGGCGGGCGGGAGGGAGGGGGCGTGTGGACAAACAAAACAGAGGCAGAGTCGCAACTTGGGTGCAGAAAGTGGGGCCAGGGAGGATTCCAGGTTTCTGACCTGGGCAATGGGTCACCCTGGGAAGCCTTCCCTGCAAAAGGCCCTCAGGAGGAGCCACGTGGGAGGAGGGGAAGGCCGTGGGGGGGGCATGTTGGGCTGAGATTTCTGTGGGGATCCAAGGACAGACACCCGTGAGACACTCAGGCAGGAGCGGTCTGGAGCACAGAGAGCGGGGGGCGGCCTCCGGGATGAAGCAGGTGCCGAGTCCCCCAGTGGCGCACACAGGAGAGGGCCACATGCACGGACAGGCCAGGGCTGCTCCTGACTCGGCTCACTCCAGCAGGGCCCTGTCTGGGCAGCAGCCTGTTTTCTTGTTCTCTGCAGCCAGCGGAGCAGGGCTGGGGGTAGACTCGCCCCAGCCTGAGGACCCCGCAGGTCCCTGCCTCTTCCCTCGCCACCTGCCACAGCCTGAATCCAGCGTGTTTGTGAAGTGGAAGGAGGCTCTGCAGCAAGGCCTAGCTCTCAGGCTGGCCAGCGCCTCGCATCCTGCTGGATGCTGTCTCCTGGCAGCAAGGAAGGTGCACCGGGCCTGGAGGTGCCCCCGGGCTGAGCAGCCACCATGCACAGCTGGGCTGGTTGTCCCTGCCCTTACGGCAGACAGAGCCCCAACCAAAGCCAGCTGACATCCACTGCCTGCCGGAGGCTCCTGTGGGGCTCCAGGCCCAGGGCGGGGCCTTCACCCCTGCCTCCTCATCCAGCATCCACAACTCCGGAGCTAGGAAGCCTGGTGCTCCTTCCCAGAGGTCTAGACTGAAGTCTCCACGGTGTGCGGCCACCCGACAGCAGCTCAGACAGCAGCTCAGACGGTCTGGCTGGACCCTGAGCTCCTCCCCCGGCTCACACTTGAGAGGTGACAGCCAGCACGTGACCAGGTGCCCTGGGTTCTGATCCCAGCAAAGCCACCGCCAGCCCACTCTCTGTCAGAGTCTCAATGTCCGGGTCTGAAAAGTCGGCATAACCATCCCGGCCACAGCCTTACAAGTAAGACACATAGAAAACCCGAGCCCCAGAGAAGCCAGGGAGGTCCGTCCATGCTTCTGTGGGAGAATCGGAGGGAAGGAGGAGACGCCAGAGAATCTGAGCTTAAGTGACCTGGCTGTAACCAAAACATAGGCAGAGTCACAGACACCGACCCCGCTGCCCACTCCCAACGGAGAGGTAATTCCAGGTCAGCGGCATCCAGCCTTCCCGGGCCCCCAGCTGCCACCTAAGAACACTCTTTGTGGGGGTCCTGTCCCACTGGGGTGCAGGGGCACATCCCCCAAATCCCAGCCCTACGGGAAGCCCTTCCTCCACAGCCGTTCTTGAAATCACCTCCAAGAAAAAAGAATCGCTTCAGCTTCCAAAGATATCCCCAGGCAGGAAATGGGCCACAGGCAGCATGAATGTTTAATTACGTTAATTGTCCAAGTTCAGCGCACATCAACACTCCTTAAGTACCTTATGGGAAATTGTAATTAGGCGTGAAATGGTTCATTTTTACAACTCCCCTTTCTCAGGATTCCCCAGAGCTGGAGCCCCTGTCAGCAGGCTGGCCAGGCCTCTCTTGCCAAGGCTCACCTTCCTTGGTTCTAATTTAATTTTCTGACCTTTTCTCTCGACATCCTTACCCCGTACATTCCTGTGCTTTGGCACGCTACACTAGAGCACCGTAATTACTGAGCTATAAACCTCTCATGGAAATCTGCTTTTGACTTTGTTAGAAAACACTGTAATCAAATCCCTGAGAGTTCAGGATCGATGGGCTTGGCTTGCCAGAGGAAATATATCACCGGATTAAGTGGTTTAGCAGAGGCGGTCCTGGCAGGAGGAGGGCAGGGCAGGCTGAGCAGGGCTGGGCATGAGGTGGGCAGGAAGGGTGTCCTCGTGGGCAACGGGGGAGGGGTGCGCAGAGGCAGAGGATGGGAAATGTGAGATGATCAGAAAGTTGCAGCCTGGCCATCCCAGAGCCTGCAGGCTTTCTGAGTGCCTACCTAGCCCTCGGCACCCACAGCGCATTGACACTGAGATGCTCAACTGTGCAGAGGGTCTCGTGGTCCCTTACGCGCTCCAGGGCCTACTTCTGCTGATGCCAGGGCAAGACCCAGCCTCCAACACACATCAAATACATACATACGCTTGACGTTATGCCCAGGAGGGCTATGCATACGGGCACACAGAGAGCGTGAGGCTTGGGGGTACTTGGGTCCAATTACTCTCACCTCGGGTCTCACTTCTGGAAGCGTGGAATTCCCTGGCACCACTGCACTGTGGTGCATCTGCGTCTATACAGATGCCCTTCATTTCCTGCATGCACTGAAAACATGCCACCATTCATGTACTGGCACGCACTCCTTCATTCTGTAAACAATAGGGCTATCAAGGTCAGCACTGTGGCTCAAGCCTGTAATCCCAATACTTTGGGAGGCTGAGGCGGGCCAATCACCTGAGGTCAGGTGTTTGAGACCAGCCTGGCCAACATGGCGAAACCTGGTCTCTACTAAAAATACAAAATTTAGCTGGGCATGGCGATGGGTGCCTGTAATCCCAGCTACTCTGGAGGGCGAGGCACAGGAATCGCTTGAACCCCGGAGGCAGAGGTTGCAGTGAGCTGAGATAGTGCCAGTGCACTCCAGCCTGGGCGACAGAGCAACACTCTGTCTCAAAACTAACAAAAAAATAGGGCTATCAGAAGATGAGAGGGACCCAGGCTCGTATCACACAACCACGTCGGTGACAGTGTACTGCTGCGCAGACCCCCCTCCATGCACACGCATTCCGAAATAAGCCAGGTCCAGAAGGACAGATATGGCATGCTCATGTGAGGCTCTATAATCAAATGCACGGAAGCAGACGACACCATAGTGGCTGTCGGGGCTGGGGGAGCGGGAAATGGGGAGTTGTCGTTCAACGGCATGAAGTTTTGGTTATGCTAGATGGGTAACTTCTAGAAACGTGCAGTACACTGTTGTGCCCGTCGCTCACGATGTGGCATTGCACACTTCGAAATTCTTTAAGAGGTGTGAGCTCACGTTAAGTGTTCTTACCACAAAAGCAAACAAGAACAGCAACAGAAACGAAGGGACAGGAAACCGAGGCAGGCGATGAGTGTCCACCGCCTCGACGTGCTGATGGCATCCGGCGTCCGCACGTGTCCACACTCGCCGAACTGTCAGGGGTCAGTGACCTCTACAGTCCTTTACCATGTCCAGCATAAACGTGCAGAGAAGGGGAAGGTATTCTAGGTTTAAACTGCACTACCTTTCGGGTAGTCTTCAAGCCGAGTTCAGTGTTTCGGGAGAGACTTTGGTAGCACAGAGAATTCTGATAACAGAACAAATCAAAGCTTGACAAGTAATCAGAGGACACATTGGTGTATGTAACAAGTTGTTCCCTGTCTCACAGGTGACATGGATCAATGTTTGTCCAAAATTTTTATCCAAATTCCCATAAACACACGTATGAGAGTCTTCTCAGTGCACTGAATAAAGGAGCTGGCAGGGGCAGTGGCTCACACCTGCAATCTCAGCGCTGCAGGAGGCCGAGGGGGTAGGGGATCACTTGAGCACCAGAGTTGGAGGCTGTAGTGAACCATGATCGTGCCACTGCCCTCCAGCCAGGACAACAAGAGAGACCCTGTCTCTAGTAGGGGGGGAGAAGGAAATTAGCTAACATCCCAGAGAGTGAAGGCAGAACCTGTATCAGCTTTTACCAAAAACGAGAACTCCACTGTTGCCTCCACATTATGTCTTTTAAGAAGCATCAATTTCACATTATGAAATACAGTACATCTTTTTAAAGTAAAATTGATGCTCCAGGAAGATATTCCACATATCCTGGCCTTTGGTGCCCTCCTGACACTTGGTATAATTCAATTAATCAAAACTCCAGTATGCTAAGCCAGGGCATCTCTGAGTGGCTGTTACATGGCACCAATGTTTGACCAAATCTCCAACTATGCGCAAATGGGGCTCCATGGAAGCCAGCGGGGCCCCTCATAAACAGAAATGTCCATATGGCTCTTAGATGGCTCAGGCACTGCTCTAAGCACCTTGTCTCTAGTTGATTCTTCACAGCAGCTATGTGAGTTAGCTGTGATGATTATCTTCATTCTGCAGGTGAGGAACCTGAGAAAGGTTATCCCAACTTCACACTGTGCGGAAGCCTCTGAGCCAGGATCTGAACACTGGCCTAGCTCCCAAGAGTCTGTACTCTGGAAAATGGTGCTAGGCTGCTCTTAGGGGGCTGCTACACTTTAACTCTGACATGCCAAGCAAATCACTGTAAGTTTGAGTCATTTCTCAGCTGCTTGATCTGTAAAACAGGGTGACAATGGCTGCAGGTCCTGCCGCTGAGAAGATTCCCACGCGTGTCTGTATCAGGATGAGGATGAGTAGATCGGCAGAGTACATAGTGCCTCGTAGATTGTGATGATTATATTTTTGTCTTTGATTCCACTGCCAGCACAATAGTTTTTTTGTTTTTTGTTTGTTTGTTTTTTAAATAAAGGACTGTTGAACTACCAATTCCCATGATTAAGTTTGTATACATTCTTCTTACGTTTCTTTGGTTAAAGTTTCAAAATAGTCTTAGGGTTCAAATGTTTAAATGTCAAATCCTTTGGCCCATCCTACTAATTACAAACATAAAATATGGCGTTTCTAACCAGTCTGGAGAACGGAAGCACGTAAAATTCTGTGCCGCCTGAGCGTCTCTGCCGGGAGGCGTCCACGGAACCCTTCCAACTCCAGTGAAAAGTGTTTGTCGTAGTTAAAGGCTGCAGACAAAAAACTACTGCTCAGAAATCACCACTGCTTCCTGGGAGAATTGTTTTTCAGCAAATATATCAAGAAAAGTAAATATCAAGTATAATTTGCAGAGTTGCAGATAACTCCACATTTTGGAATAAAAAGCTCCCACGTTTATATACAAGTGCGCAAAACACAGTGGATGAGACATTTTTCTTTCCAGTCAATCCTGCCTAAATCCTAACCAAACATCGTCAATGCCATCCCTCATAACGAGATGACATTGTATCCTGTGTGTGCGCGCGTGTATGTGTGTGTGTTGTATCATAGTATCTGCTTTGTTAAATGCTATGCTTATTAAAATGTGTCACATTAAAAACAAAAACAGACTGGGCGCGGTGGCTCATGCTTGTAATCCCAGAACTTCGGGAGGCCGAAGTGAGCAGATCACCTGAGGTCAGGAGTTTGGGACCAGCCAGGCCAACAGGGCGAAACCCTGTCTTTATGGAAAATACAAAAATTAGCCGGGCACATTGTCAGGCACCTATAATCTCAGCTACTTGGGAGGCTGAGGCAGGAGAATCACTTGAACCCGGGAAGTGGAGGTTGCAGTGAGCGGAGATTGCGCCATTGCACTCCAGCCTGGGTGACAGAGCAAGACTGTCTCAAACAAACAAACAAACAAACAGAAAACAGAAACACACACTATGCTGACTACACTGAAGCCCCTGAGCCACTGAGCAGCCACCCCAAGGCCCCCAGGCACCAGGCACCAAGGTCTGAGGGTGGCCCAGCGCCCATTCTCCCCTCTCTTGGAGCAGCGGCCCAATGTTATTTCCTGGAACTCCTGGAACTCTGCACATGCACATACTCCCTGAGCCCAACATCCTCTCCCTCACAGGGTGTGGGATTTGAGCCACAGGAGACAGAAGAGGAAAAAGTAGCGGTGCCACCAACACCTGGTCACAGTGGTTAAGACCCTCCTGTGTCTAGGACCCTGACTGCCAGGCCCTCCCACCGCCCGACTCCCCACAGACTCTGCAGCTTTTCTAATGTCCTCCCAGTAATTCCTCCTGGCTTGGGGCAGCTGGACTTCATGCAAGCTCTCTGCCAGAAGAGACCCTCTCCTGCCACAGGCGCCTTCCCCATCAGACGCCAGGGGCATCACTGGCCCCTGCCCCCCAGGGCTTAACCCCTGCTCTGTGGGGAATTCCCGATGCTCTGCCTGAAATCACCCATGTGGACAGTCCTTAGGTGACATCTGCCAGCCCCGCGTGGAGAAGGCCTCATTTTGCATCTGAGAGAGAAGGGGAGGCTAGATCCCCATAGGAAGTGGGGCCCAGCCCACCTGTGGCCTGGACTCTGCTCATCCACTAGGGCGGGGCTTCGTGTGCAGGGCATCACCCTGGCCCTCCTCTCGGCCTGCTCCACACCTGCTGTCTCGACCTCCACGACCACGTACCTGCTGACAGGTGCTCGCCCCATCCAGCCTGCATCTCCTCCCAGACTCCAGACCCAGCCCCCCCACTGCCTGCAACTGCCCCTAGAGTGTCACAAGGCACCTGCATGCCAACAAGCCCCAAACAAACCTGTCACCTTTCCCTGCTCCAACCCGGCAGCCATTGCCACTCTGCCCATCTCATCTCCACATCCAAGGAGTCACTGAATCCTGGCACCTTCCTGGTCTCCCCGTCCATGCTGAGCTCAGCCTCTCCCTCTACCCAGATGCAGCAGTCTCCCCCCTGACCCCCCGCCATCCGCTGCTGCTCCCTGCCCTTCACTCCCTGCAGCTGGAGCCCTCACCTGAGCTTGCCCCCATTAAAACCCTCTCGCGCCATCTTCCCAAGCTTGCCAGGTGGCACAGGAGGGGGAGCACACTGGCTAGGGCCTCCTGGTGGACCTGCCTGCCTGCCACCCCTCCCATGCTTGTCTCCTGCCCAGGGACCTGCTGATGTTCCCACAACACTCTTATAGCTGTGGGTCCGAGAAAATACTGCTCACTCTGCATAGAATGCCTGCCCCTGCCCTTTCTGACAGACTCCTATTCAGTCTTCAAAACCCAGCTCCATGCCCCAGCTTGTCAGCCCTGCAAAGAGAGCAAGTTATCCTCTCTCCTAGACTCAAGTATCCTATTCTTCCTTCTTTTAAGCCAGAAGTGTAGGCTCTCCAGTTTGCAAGCCCCCAAGCAGACCATGAGCTCCAGGGGTAAAATCATGTGCGGATTCAGCTGCCTTGGCTGAGAGGAGGCTCGGTGAAGGTTTACGCACAATGGGATGAAGGATTAAACGAGGAGCAAGAACACGAGCTCACCCTCATGCCTCAGGACAGCATGAAATGCTCAGGGTGCGTGAGACGCAACTGGGGTCTTCATACCGATGGAGCCAGGTGCCAGCCCATGTGTGCCTGAGTCCCATGGAGTCCCAGGCTGCATGGGAACCAGATGGACCCCAAATCGAATGAGCCTGGTGGGGGGGGCCTTAAAGAAACTCATCTGGCCCCTTTGTCTCAGGTCCTGGGGGTTAGTGCTGCCGGAAACTCTCATAGGAGAGGGCCTTGTTCCCATCTAGCCCCGGGGATCTGGGCAGGGCCAACAAAAGGGCTGGTGGGCCAGGCCTTGCCCTGGGAGAGGAAGGGCAGAGAGGAAGGACAAGAGGAGCTGGCTGGGCCACCTCTGCCCGGACGAAAGGCAGAATCCAGTGCTGATGGTTGGTGGCTAAATGGGTCCTCTCTGTTGCTGGGCCCCCATGACCATGTGAGCCCTGCACAGAGCTCCTGCTGGATCCTGGGGGCCTCTCTGCACGGGGATTGCTCTGACGGTGCCCTCACCCTCATGGCATGGGTTGCCCTCTGCATCTAAGTGCCTTCCCAGACACCCTGCCACGTCAGCCTTCTGTGACCACCCATGTCTACCTGGCCTGGTCCTGGTCCCAGGTGCCCTCCTGCTCCAGCTGCCACCGAGCAGATAGAAACCTCCCTCCCATCCCAAGAGGCTTGGAGCCTCTTGCCACACCCCAGCTTCCAGACGTCCTATGCCCTGTGAGATGTTAGCCACACTCTGCTCAGCCCTCTGCCTTGAGGTCAGCTCCACACCCAGGCAGGAGGAACAGCTGTCTTGGGAGCAATGATGGGCATCGCCCCTCTGTGCTGTGTTTGGAACCTTCCAAGCCCTGGACTTTGGGCCCAGGAGTCACCTTCCCTCCCTCCTCTTGGAACGCACAAAGGGCAGGCCTTGTCTTTGGGGGCCGGGGCTGGGGGAAGGAACGCTAATTGTTCTAGCCACTCCCACAAGGGTGAACCGGGAGACTAACCATCAAATTCACCAGGAAACCCCAACCTCCAGGCCCTGACTGAGGCCCTAAGACCCCAAGCAAGCAGTATCAACAGACAGCTAGAGGTGCTTAAGGTGCGGAACAAGAATGAGCTGTCAGAGGCCTCTGATAAAGAATTGTTTAAAAAGACTTCCTTTGCTGTGGCTCACGCGGCAGGGTGTCTGGGAAGGCACTTAGATGCGGAGGGCGACCCATTCCATGAGGGTGAGGGCACCATCAGAGCAATCCTCGTGCAGAGAGGCCCCTAGGATCCAAAGGTAATTCCAACCCTTTGGGAGCCTGAGGCAGTAGGATCCCTTGAGGCCAGGAATTCAAGACCTGCCCAGGCAATATGGTAAAACCCTGTCTCCATAAACACGAAACAATTAGCCAGACAGGGTGCACTTGTAGTCCCAGCTACTCGGGAGGCTGAGGTGGGAAGGCTGACTGAGCCTGAGAGGTGGAGGCTGCAGTAAGCCGACTTCGTGCTGCTGGACTTCAGCCTGGGTGATGAAGCAAGACCGTGTTTTGGAGAAAATAATTTCCCCCTTCGATGTATGCTATGGACTGAATATTTGTAGCTCCAAAATTCTTATCTTGAAACCTAATCCCCAATGGGATGATTTTAGGAGCTGGGGCCTTTGTGGGGGTCATTAGGTCATGAGGATGGGGCCTCATGAGTGGGATTAGCTTCCTTATCAAAGAAGCCCATGGCTAGGTGCAGTGGCTTACACCAGTCATCCTAGCACTTTGGGAGGTTGAGACCGGAGGGTCGCTCGAGCCCAGAAGTACAAGACCAGCTTGGTTAACATAACGAGCCTGCATCGCTACAAAAAATAAAAATAAATATGCTGGATGTGATGGCTCACATCTCTAGTTCCAAGTAGTCCCAGTTGCTTGAGAGGCTGAGGCCGGAGGATTGCTTGATTCCAGGAGTCTGAGGATGCAGTGAGCGAAGATCGTGTCACTGCACTCCATCCTAGGTAATGAGTGGGACTCTGTCTCTAAAAAATTTTTTTTAATTAAAAATTTGGAAATAAAATAAAAGAAGCCCCCAGAAAGCTCTTTCCCTTCCACAGTGAGAAGGTGCCGTGTGTGAACCAGAAGGCGGGCCCTCACCAGACACATCTGCCAGCACTTTGATCTTGGACTTCCCAGGCTCCAGAACTATGAGAAATAAATGCTGTGTAAGCCACTTGGTGTCTGTGGTGCTTTCTGTGGTAGCGGCTTCAAATGACTAAGACAGTATCACTTCTCAAGAAAGGCGTCATAACCTGGAGTCAGTCGCATGGTTTAAAGTCTGCTGCCCAGCTCGGGGCAGCTGCAGGAGATCAGCGATGCCTCATTATCAAGGTCACTGTGTCAGAATTAAAGAAGACGGGGCCTGATGAGGGGCTCCGGGCCACTCTGTGTCCCTGTCTGCTTTGTCTGGAAAATGGCAAAAGGAAGGAGGCGTCTTGGAGCATCTGTGTCCTCTGGTTTTACCTTGATCTCCGGATTCACCAGGACCCCAAACCGCAGCAGCTCTGTACAGCAAAGTGCTTGGCAAACAGGAGCAAACAGATAAGCCGAAGAGGCCCAGGCAGTCACTGCTCCCGAAATGCACGGCACAGTGGGGCTGCGGCTCCTGAGAACGGCGGTGTGAAAGGACGGTTACTAACCAGAACTTGGGGTCCCCCTGCCCCGCCCCACGGAGGCCTTGAACATCCTACAAGAAACCCATACCGAAGCCGTGTTCTTGGAGAGACCTTGAGGAGGGTGTGCGCTCTGCAAACAGCCACGCTGTTGTGGCTTGGAAGAAACCAGCAGCTCCATCCACTCCGGGCTCACAGCTCTTCCTCCTGAGCCTGAAGGAAGCCACGGTGGAACTTGGAGCTGCTCCGGTTCTCTGGAACATGCAGCAGGTGACATCACAGACACCTTTCCAGGGAGCCGAGTCCCCGTTTTCACCTGCTGGGTGTCCAGGATTCACCCCCAGCTACTGACTGGGGGCTGGCTCCCCTCGGGGGCTGCTGCAGGAGACTCAGAGTCACCACGCTCCCTGCTCTGCGGAGCCGCTATCCTAGCAGAAGGAACAGATGGTGCCAGCGCTCTGAGGATGCCGGAGGGCAGACGGCCTTCGAGGGCCAGGACGAGTGGTGTGAGAAGGGCTGTCTGCAAAACGTTAGCACGTCAGGGCAGGTCCGACTGGAAGGGGACATGCGACGAAAGATGCGAGTGAGGCTGCAGTGAGCCGAAGGTGTCTAGGAAGGGCATCCAGGAGGAAGAACCATGTGGCATTTTGAAAAGAAGGGCAAGGAGGCCCGGGATGGCAGGAATCCAGTGAGTGAGAAGGAAAATGGAGGCCATTGGGACCCTGGGCGAGGCGCTGGGTCATGTGGGGTCTGGTAGATGGCATGGGTGCTGGGTGCTGACTTCTGAGGCGAATGAAGTGGGTCCACTGTGAGATTTCCAGCAGAGGACAGACATGATCCAGCAGAAGGCACCACAGGATCCCCGACCATGGACTGCCCTGCAACCCTCCACCTAGTGCAGGATTCCTCTTACAGGAAATGCCTCAGCAAGCAAATCTAGAGGGGCAGGAAGTAGATGAGCGGGTGCCTGGAAGGTGGGGAGAGAGGAAGGATGACAGCTGAGGGCTGTGGAGTCTCTCTGGAGTGAGGAAGACGTTCTGAATTGTCTGTGGTGATAACACAGCAAATAACCCTGAATATATTAACAACCATCGGATCGTACACTTCAAATGGGTATGTGAATTATATCTCAATAAAGCGGTTCGAGAAAAGAATCCCTGCTGCTGTGTTGAGGACAGATGGTGGTGGGGAGGCAGGGCGGTCTGCGGGGGGCAGAGGCTTGGCGCAAGTGAGAACAGTGGGAATGGTGAGAAGTGAGCAGAGTCACGGTGGACTCTGAAAGAAAGGCCGAAAGATTTCTCAACAGATTGCTCATCGGTGTGAGAGGAAGAGAGGGGTCAACCCTAACTGCAGAACTTTGGCTGTGCACAGAGCAGGGAAGGCAGAGGATGGAGCAGAGAGGGGGTGAGCGCCAGAGTTCAGTGAGGGGCGTGCTGAGTTGGTCCTTCCAAACTGAGGTTGGCACGTAGAGAAATATATTGAAACTTGGATTTGAAGAGTACAGGGACAGACGAGGCGCAGGGAAACAGGACGACAGATCGTCAGAGTGCGGCACTGGACCTGATTCTGCAGGGATGGGGGCTGCTGGCAAAACAAGGTCTAAGGTATGACCGAGGCCAAATCCAGTGCGGAGTTCTTTCTGGAAACCTTGAAAGCTGTGGTTATATTCACCCTCATGGGGAATTTTGCAAACTTGACCCTCTGTCAAATGAGTTCCTGTGATGCCTGTCAAAGTGTGGATCGGTGTTCGGGGGAGGGCAGAAACTCTGCAGACCCCCTGCCTTGCTGGCCTCAACCCTGGTACGTGACGTCACTAGAAACACTGCTGTGGAAACCATAGATGCCGCCAGGTCCAGAGCTGGAACCCACTGCTCCCGGAGCTTTTGTCCAGAAAGGGAAGAGGATCAGGGTTCAACTCTCTAGGCAGAACGCTACAGCTGTCACAGCAGACAACATGAATGAGCTTGGCTAAACTCACAAGAGACCTCTGGTTTTGTGAGGAGGAGGAAACCGAGTCTCAGGAAGGTTTTATGGGAGGAGTGAGCTTGAGTGTTCGTTTCCCTAACAGATGGGTGGAGCCACGCGGGTGAGGTAGACCAAGGCCCTCTGTAGAAGATGCTGGAGAACAACGATCCAAGACTAAGGAGAAACTGAAGTGTGAGTGGAAGCTAGGAGTGAACCTTCAAGAACCGGAGGCCATGCCACTGCCTTGCTCCAGGTGGAGGAACAAAGCCTTGTCACTGTGCTGACAGGGACAGAGTGAGTGCAAGGTGGCTGGCAGCTCCACAGGAAGGTCAGATGTGTCCCTCATCGAAGGCAACAGGGCTGTGCACCAGTGCACCTGCCGCCCCAGCCAGCCTCTGGGAGATGACCTCACGCTGGTGGAAAACGCGGAGACAGCAGATCAACCCAGCCAGGCTCCGTGTCCAGCAAAGCCAGGTGAGCTCGGGTTGTTATTCTGATCCTTCATGAGTCAGGGCTTTCAGCGTCACTGCCTTCCAGAGTCAAAATCAATCTGATTTTCATAATGACGTGAAAATTGCCACGTCAAAGGCCAGTCTGTAATTTCAATGTATTAAAAGTAAAAAGACCACAGCCTTCTTGAAGAAGTTTCCTTTGGGCAGAATTCAAGTTTCCTCTTTCTTTTACTTGCGCGATTTGAATTCATTTCACTTTTTTAGGATGTGACCATTTTTGCACGAAAAGTGTAGTCAAAAGAGATAATGCACACACCGTTTAAGTTCTGAGTATGTCAAAGAGATTTGTAGTACAGGAAAACAAATTATAGGCAAAATAGTGTGTGTACCTATCTGTATGCATTTTTTTAAAACGGGCAAGTAGGGACCATCTTGTTGATTTTTCAAAGCAGCCGCCCCTTTCTTTCAGCACCTGAGAAGAGCCTTACCTCACCCAGTACGTCTCTGGTGGATGGGTAATTCACGCCCACCCTGCTCCCTGGCGGCTGTGGAAGGGCACACAGCCCATACCTGGCACTCAGTGCCCACAGCACAGTGACTGCTCCAGGGAGTGAGCACATGACTGGAGTGAGTCCGATCACTGGTTTACTATGAGATCTGAACACTGGGAGAAAAACGATTCCCTTCCTGGATCAGTCAGCCCACAGTGCAGGTAAGCCCGGAGCTGCGTTTGTGAAGAGCCAATCTGAGAAGGAAGTCTCTGCAGAAAAGAGAAAGTCCAAGGAGGAGGAGAGACGCTGAGCCTTGGCAGCCTCAGGGGGGCCAGCTGTGCCTGCTGTCTCGCTCGTGTGTGCCAGCAAATTTCCCTTTTTTTTGGCTTAATTGGATTTAGATCTCCAATTACACCTTGAATGACCCTGACGTATCCAGCGTCCTCTACCTTCCTTATTGCTGTGGCCCTTTTAGAAAAAGATTAAGAATCATCGGTCCTGAGAATTCCACTTCTGGAATGCTGATGAGAGCATCCCCATGGACACATTCCCCTCAAAACAACCAAAACTGGTGAAAAGTATTGAAGAGTAACCACCACCAACAATTTAAAGTCTCTGGAAATTATCCTAAGAGCAGACAGCAAATAAAGCAACATCACCTATTCAAGAAAATCAACTAAATCTTAGGAAGACAAATCCCAGTAAGAGCAGCAAGAATCAGTGGCACCTAAGCCATCACTTGGTCTCTCCTCCCTGCTTCTAGTCCTCCCAGGTCAGCTTATGGGAAGTTCCACTCTGGGGTGTGTGGCCAAGAACACAGGGCTCCCTCTTCCCTCAGATCCCAATCAAGGAATAAAGTATTTCACCAGGATAGGCAGGCCACCAGCATTTCTCATCATCTCCAACTCCCATTGACAGAGGCTAACTCCCGGGTGAGGGTGACTGAGAGGCTGGAGCACCTTCCTCCACCCCACCCTAACTCAGGGCAGAAGCTCCATCTCAGGTGCAGCAGGGTGAGAGTACTGGGCTCCTAATCACCCTAAGTCCAGCCTGCTTGCTAGAAAAAGATCACATGCTACATGGAGACAAACCAAGATCAGAGGCTAGCTCCTGCCCAATACCTGGAGTAGTGGCTTCACAGATGATTTTGGCAGCAAGAAGTTAAGAGGAGGCTGAGCTCTACGAGAGCAACAACCTAAACTATAGGCCAGCTAATTCACTGGGAAAAAAAGTCAGGAGAACAGATCGCTGTGAGGAGCTCCTCCAGGGATAGAATGAATTTCAACGACTGACCTCAAAATTATCCCTACCCAAATTTAATTGGATCCCATGATGTAACAATTTTTGTCTCCGGACATTGTTGAAAATGATAGAGCAATCATCCGTCAATGAGTGAAGCCTAATAGCTGGGTGTGATAAATGGAGCAGACAGTGTAACAGACAGATCAGAGAAAGGGACAGCCATAGGGAACCCTGCTGAAATCACTGTCATCCCAGGATGACCCTGCACATGCTCAAGGCTGTGCCCTCAGGGGAGCAACAGCTGAGGCTTCCCACCGTGAAGAAAACAGACTTCCCTAACATAGTCGTTAGAAATAAATAAACGGAAATAAAAAACAAATCAGGAAATAAATAAACCCACAAACAGCAGCAAAGAGCCTCAGAGATGGCGGAGGGGAATCAGTGTGCAGAGTTGCCACATGACCCAAAATGTCCAGTTTTACACAACAGAAACACAAACGAGACATGTGAAGAAAAAGTGTGACCCATTTGCAGAAAAAAAGGAGGCAATAGAAATTGCTGGTAAGAAAGCCAGATGTCAGATTTAACAGCTGTCAGATTTAGCAGCAAAGATTTCAAAGCAGTCATTGGAAATATGTCTTATAAAAAAGGAGCTCATGCTTATGTAAAGGAGTGAGGATGACAGTGTTTCATCAAATAAAGATTATCAACAGAGAGAAAGAAATTATAAACATGAACCAAACGGCAATTCTGGAGTTAAGGCGTAACAGTGGACCTGAACTGGCAGAAGAAAGAATCTTGAAAATAGATTAATAGATATTACGCAATTTGAAGGACACAGGGAAAAAAGAACAAAGAAAAATAAATGGAACCTAAGAAAAATGTGGAACACCATTAAGGACATGAATATATACGTAACAGGAGTCCCAGAAAGAGGCAAGTGAGATAAAGGAGAAGAAAAGATGGAAGAAACACTGGCAAAAGTCTCCCTAAATTTAATGAAAAACATTAATCTGTGTTTCCAAGAAACTCAGCAAACTTCAAATGGGATACATGCCAGGAGATCCACACCCAGAGACATCATAGCAAAAATGCTGAAAGCCAAAGACAAAGAGAAAATTTTGAAAGCAGCAAGAGAAAAATGATTTGCCACATATATGGGAATCCCAATGGGATTTCCAGCTGACTTCTCCTAAGAAATAATGGAAGCCAGAAGGCAGTAGAATGGCATATCCAAAGTAAAAAAGCTGTCAACCAAGAATCTTTCTCCAGCAGAACTATTTTGCAAAATTAAGGTGCAATATAGATAGTCCCAGATAAATAAAAACTGAGAGAATTACAAGTAGACCCATTTTATCAGACATACTAAAGGAAGTTCTTCAGGCTGAAAGCAAGTGATCTCAGTTGGTAACTTGAATTCACACACACACACACACACACACACACACACACACACAGAGCACCAGTAAAGGTAATCAAGCAACTTTAAAAGACAATATAAATGCCTATTTCTTCTCTTTTCCTCCCTTAACTGGCTTAAAAAGCAATAGTATAGAAGAAGATGTATATAATTGTATTATCGGGCCCATATAATATATAAATATAATGTATTTGACTAATGGCACGAAGCAAGAGAACAGAAACACAGCTACTGGAGTACGAAAACGACACCAGATGGGAACTTCAATCCACCAGAACAAATGAAGAGAGCCAGAAATGGTCAACAAGAGCCGGGCGCGGTGGCTCAAGCCTGTAATCCCAGCACTTTGGGAGGCCGAGGCGGGTGGATCACGAGTTCAAGAGATCGAGACCATCCCGGTCAACATGGTGAAACCCCGTCTCTACTAAAAGCGCAAAAAATTAGCTGGTCATGGTGGCACGTGCCTGTAATCCCAGCTACTCAGGAGGCTGAGGCAGGAGAATTGCCTGAGCCCAGGAGGTGGAGGTTGCGGTGAGCCGAGATCGCGCCATTGCATTCCAGCCTGGGTAACAAGGACGAAACTCCGTGTCAAAAAAAAAAAAAAAAAGAAATGGTCAACAAGAAGGCAAACTGTAGATTGACACTCTCCTTTCTTTCTTTAGCTTCTTTAAGCATGAAATTAGATAAAGGAATAATTATAACAATTGTTAGGTTTGAAACATAGATAGATGTGTGGTAGGCAGAACTGCAGCCCTCCAAAGATGTTCACATTCTAATCCCCAGAACCTATCTCTCTCTAAGGCTATATGTAAAGGAAAATTAACATTATAAATCAGATGGCTTGAAAGTAGTGAAATGATCCCAGATTAGCCAGATGGGTCCCGTTTCATCACAAGGGTCTGTAGAGAGGGAAGAGGGGAACAGAAGAGAGAAAATGGGAGGGATGGCTGCATGGAAAAGACTTGGCTTGATGTTGCTGGCATAACAGATAAAGAACAGAAGGCATAAGCCAAGGAATGCAGGTGGCTTCCAGAAACTGGAAAGGGCAAGGAAATATATCCTCCCCTGGAGGACAACCCAGAAGGAACAAAGCCATGCCAATACCCTGATTTCAGCCCAGCGAGGCTCATTTCAGACTTTGACTTCCAAAATGGCAAAATAATACCACTGCATGATTTAAGCCACTAAATTTGTGGTAATTTGTTATAGCAGCATCAAAAACTAGTACGAGTTGCACTGCAATAATAGTACAAAGGTGGGGGTGAAGGAATAGAGCTACATAAGAGTAATGTTTCTATAGCTCACTGGAATTAAGTTAATACAAATCTAAAGATTCTGGTAAGATGCATATGGTAAGGAAGAGGACGTCACCAAAGTAACAGAATAGAGGACTCCAAAATTCGCCCATCCACAAAAGTAGGAAATAAGCTGACAAATCTCCAAAGTGACTTTTTTGGAACTCCAGAATTTAATCAGAAACTTACAACAACCAGGGAATGCTTAATGAACAAAGAAGCTGCTGAATTTTGGTGACAGCGGGCTACGGTGTTTTAATTTACCTGCTTACCATATCTTATTCTCCAACTGAGCAGTAGCCATGAAGATGGCAGCCCACATTCCTGGTGTAGGCTGCTGGTACCAGAGAGAGAAATATGGACATTATATCCAGAGAACTGTGGTTGTGGGTTTTAACCCATCTGCTGGCTTACCTTGGTTTCAACTGTCTTGGAGTGTCCTCAGAACTGAAGTGGTTTCCCAGACAATGCCTTTCAAAGGCATTTAAAAGTAAATGTATTAGTTGCAGCCACCTGGGGCACGGGAGAACAGTTGGGGCAAGACACACAATAAACAGATCTAAAGGCTTGGGAAAGAAGAGGCTAGGGAAGGAGATATTTGCAGAAATAAGGTTTTTGGGAAGCTTTTGTGCATACCAGAGAATCTAGGATTCTACCATAGATATGTTTAGGGTGAGATGCATGCTCAGAAAAGACCTAAGAAGGCTCAAAAGTTTTCATCTCCGGCTGACCTTTAGGGTCTGTGCAAGTAGGAAGTGAAGGCTAAGACAGAACTGTAAACAGCCTGGCTAAGCATCAAAGGTGTGATCAAACACAGAACCAATCTACAGAGACTAGGAGAGTACTTCTTCCTGCTCTAGGCTTTTAAGAAAGTCTCTGTCAAGTCACTAGCTGACCATTAAGCTAACAGAGACTTTGGTGGTCATACATAATGAACAATGCAGACTTTACAAAAATAGATTAGAAAAATCACTAAGCAAACAAGCAGCAACAACACATGAAAAGCAACTACAAGCCCTGGAAAGTAGGGGGCATCTAATTTGCTGAGTCTCCACATTCAAAATGTCCAGTTTCCAACAAAAATACAAGGCATGCAAAATAACAAGATAGGATGGTCCATCCACAGGAAATAAAAAAGAGAGACCTTCCCTGAGAAAGCCTAGACACTTCATGTGCCAGACAAAGACTTTAAATAAACTGTCTTAAATGTATTTAAACAGCTAAAGGAAACCATGGGAGACTACTTTAGGTAAAGTGAGAACATACTGTATCATAAAATAGAGTCTCCATAAAGAAATAGAAATTATAAAAAGGAACAACAAAGAATTTTGGAGCTGAAAAACATAATAACTGACATAAAAATTTCAGTAGATCAGTTCAATAGCAGATTTGAGCAGGCAAACAAAGAATCAGCAAATGTAAATTATCAGCAATTATCCAATCTGAGGAGTGGAAGGAAAAAGAACGAAGAAAAAGGAACAGAGCCTAAGAGATCAAGTACACCAAAATACACAAAATGAGAGTTCGAGAAAGAGAATGGAGAATCAAAGGGGCATAAAGAATGTTTGAGAAAGCAGTGGCCCCAAACTCCCCAAATTTGATAAAAAGAACACGATTCTACACATCCAAGGAACTCAATGGCTCCAAGTTTCAAATCTCAAAGAGTTACATCAAGATACATTGTAATCAAATTGTCAAAAGACAAAGACAAAAAGGGAGGCTTGAAGTCTGCAAGAGAGGAGCCGCTTGCCATATATACAAGAGAGTTTCAGTGCGGTTAACAGCTGATTTGTCATCAGAAACAATAAAGGCCAGAAACCAGTGGATGACATATTCAAGGTGCTGAAAAACATACTGTCCTGTCAACTAAGAATTCCAACAAACTATCCTTCAAAAATACACAAAAAGTTGACATTTTTAGATAAACAAAAACTGATAGAATTTGTTTTCTAGTTCACCTGCCCTCCAATAAATGTTAAAGAAAGTCCTTCAAGTTGAAATAAAAGGACACTAGACAGTAACTCAAAGCCATATGATGAAATGAAGAGCACTAATAAAGGAAAGCCCATAATCTCAGTTTGTAACTCCTCTCTTTTTTCCTATGTGATTTAGTATATAGATGCATAAAGCAATAATTATAAGTCTGCATTAATAGACACATATGTATAAAACGGAATTTTATGTATGATATTATAATAAAGAATGCAGAAGACTGAGCTGTACAGGAGCAAAGCATTTTGTATACTATTGACACTAAGTTGATATCAATTCAAACAAAATTGTTATGTTTAAGATAATAGTTGTAATTCCCAGGATAACTGATAAGACGATAACTCTTAAATATGCAGCAAAAGAAAAGACAAAATGAATCAAAACAGTACACTAGAAAAAAATCTATTAAGCACCAAAGAAGGAAGAATTTGAGGAGCTGATGAATAAAAAACATGACATGTACAAAACAAATAGCAGATGGCAGAATTCCGTCCATCCTTATCAGTAATTACTTTAAATACAGATGGATTAAATGCTGCAATTAAAATGCAGAGAATGGGAGAATGGATTTTAAAAAAAATCCAAAGGTATAATCCAACTGTCTACTGTCCACGGGAGACCAAATTTAGGTCCAGAATACACAAATAGTTTGAAAATGAAAAGATGGAAAAAGAAATTCTAGGCAAATAGTAATCAGAAGAGTTCTGGGATGGCTATACTAATATCGGAAAAAATAGACTTTAAGTCAAAAATTTTTGCAACAAAGAAGAGCATTATAGATTGATGAAAAAGCTAATCCATCAAGATATAACAATTACAAATGCACGCACCTAACAACAGAGTTCCAAAATCTATGAAGCAAAAACTAACAGAATCAAAGACATAGACCATTTTACAATAATAGTTGAAGACTTACATATTCCACTTTCAAAAACGGATAAACAACCAGCCACATGCTCAATAAGAAGATAGAGGACGTGACCAACACCATAAATCAACTAGACCTGACAGAGACATAGAGAACACCCCACCCAACAGTGGCAGAATTTACATTCTTTTCATGTATGATCATTATCCAGGATAGATCATATGTGAAGTCACAAAAAAAGTCTCAACAACCTTAAAGAGACTGAAACCATGCAAAGCATCTTCTCCAACCACAATGGAATAAAACTAGAAATCAATGATAGAAGAAAAACTCTAAAAATTCGCAAATATGTGGAAATTAAAAAATATGCTCTTAACCATTAGGTCAGATAATATGTTACAAGATAAATTAGAATATTTAATAAATAATAAAACACAACATACCCCAAACTTACAGGATGTACAAAAGCAGTGACCAGAGGAATAATTATAGCTGCAAATTCCTACATGAAAAATAGTAAAGATCTCCAATCAATAATCTAACTTTACACATTAAGGAACCAGAAGAAGAAAAGCAAACAAAACTCAAAGCTAGCAGAAGAAAGGAATTAATAAAAATTATAGTGAAGACAGACAAAATAGAGAATGCAAAAAAAATAAAGAGACCCAATGAAACCAACAGTTGGTTCTTTGAAAGGTCAACAAAATTGACAAACATTTAGCCAAACTGACCAAGATAAAAAGAAAGAAGACTCTAATTACTAAAATCAGAAACAAAAGTGGGGACATTACTACTGACCTTATAGAAATAAAAACGATTATAAGAGAATACCAGGTACAATTGTATACCAGCAAATTAAATAACTGAAAAGAAATGACCAAATTCTTAGCAACGCACAAACAACCAAAACTGACTCATGGAAAAACAGAAAATTTGAACAGATCTATCACAAGTCAAGAGATTGAATCAGTAATCGAAAACTCCTAATAAAGAAAAACCTAGGACCGGATGGTTTTACTAAAAAGTCTACCTATCACTTAAATAATTAATATCAATCCTTCACAAACTCCAAATTAGAAGATAAAGGAATACCTCCTAGCTCATTCTGAGGCCAGCACTACCCTGATACCAAAGCCAGACAAAAACATCATAAGAAAACTACAGACCAATATCTCGCACATATACAGGTGCAGAAATTCTTAGTCATATTTTAGCAAACCAAGTGGGGCAGTATATTAAAAGGATTATAGACAATAACCAAGTGGGATTTACCTGTGGAATGCAAAAGTGATTCAACACACACCAATCAATCAATATCCACGTTCATAAAATGAAGGGAAATAAACCACAGTCATCTCAGTTGAGGCAGAAAAAGCATTTGACGGAACCCAACACCCTTTATGATGAAAAAAACACTCAAGAAAACTAGGACTAGAAGGGAAATCCCCGAGCACGATAAAGGGCATTTACGAAAAGCCAAAAGTACCCATCACGGTCGTTTGGAAGACTGGAAGCCTGCTCTCGCCACTTGTATTTAACATAGTACTGAACATTCTAGTCAGAACAATTCAGCAAGAAACGGAAATAAAAGGCATCCAAATTGCAGAGGAAGAAGTAACACTTCTTTGAAGAAAAATGGGGAATAATGGCTCGTGGATACAGGGTTTCTTTGGGGAGCAATGAAAATGATGTAAATTTGGTTGTGTGGTGGCTGCACAACTGAGTGACTAGAGTAAACATGATGGAGTTGTGCACTTTAAATGGCTGAACTCCAGCATACGTGAATGATGTCTCAACAAACCCACCAGAAAGAAGAAATAAAACAATGATCTACTCTTTGACGTCTTTGTTCTCAGAGCCATTGCCAGCCCAGCCCAGGCCCCAGGCAAGAGGGTGATGCAGCATCGCCTGCCTTCTGGCTGACCAGTGTTGTGTAGTGCAGGGCCCTGAGGGGCCACTGGGTTGGTTGTGTGGTCACCAAGAAGGGGAGCAAGTACTCGGGTGCCCAACCCTGTACAGCTGCTCCTAACTTTCACCCTGCCTGATGGGGTGCCAGTGCCACCCTCCAACACACTCCCATAGCAGCCTCCGCTTGCCTTCTGACAGTGGCACTGTCCGCCCACAGGCGTCACCCAACCTGCCCACGTATCACTCCTGCCAGTGGAGGCCCAGCTGAAACACCAGACAGGAAGATGTCCGGAGATCCTGCTTGCTCTAGGGAAGGAGCAAAAACCTCACCAGCGAGTCCCGCCTCTGCAAAGGCAAAGCCTCGTGCATTCGCTCGCTCCTCCTCCCAGGCTCAGCAAGCACCTGAAGCTAGTACAGCAGAAAAAGCCCAATTCTGCATCAGCGAGGCCTGGTTTCCAGTCTCAGCTTCTCCACTTTCTAATTGTGCCGTCTCTGAGCCTTCCATCTCTTACCTAGAAACAGATTTTTTCCATCCACACCCTTATGAGATAGCGCACGTGAAAATGACATCCACACGGCACTGGAAGCAGAGTTGCTGGAAGCTGCCACAGCCAGGCAGGGTTGGAACTCCTTATCCCCAGAAAGTCTCAGGAATTGTCTTTCTGCCCAGTGGTGACCTACTTCAGCACAGACCCAGTGTCAAAATGACTGCAGTCAAAAAAGCAGAACTGACCCCCTCCATCGCCTTCCCAATTTACGGATAAAACGAGGCCAGTGCCGGAAGAGTCTGCAGATGAGACTCAGAAACCAGCGGCACCCACCCACAGAGACCGGTCCCTGCTAACTGGACACAAGTAGCATCCTTCTGGGGTGTTTCTGCATGGTCTGTGTATGGTGACCCAGACCCGGCCCTCCAGGAGGGACACCATGTGCAGGACATTTTGGAGAACAATCTGGTGTTTCCTCAAAAGGTGCAACACTGAGTTACCATGTAAGCCAGCAATTCTCCTTCTAGGCATATACCCAAGAGTAATGAACATCTAGGTGCACACAAAGACTTGTACACGAATGGCCATCGAGAAGAAGCTGGCCAAAGGGAAGACAGCCCAGAAAAGAGGTGCTGTGTGCAGAAGCAGCTCCGGGGAAAAGAGGTGCACAGGCCAAATTCAGACTATCGACGCTGCTGGGTTTTTGTTTGTTAGTTTTCTTTCTTTCTTGTTTTCAATGCAGAGCTTGCCTGCAGAATTACATGTGTCTGATTTATCTTGAAAAACCAAAGATCTGGCAACACTGACCCTGAATTTGCCCAACAGCAACTATTATCAGAACTCAGAGGCTTTCTGCCTCACTGATTTCTTTTTCTTTTTTCTTTTTTTTTTTTTTTTTTTTTTGAGACAGGGTCTGGCTCTGTCACCCAGGCTAGAGTGCAGTGGTGCAATCTCAGCTCACTGCAACCTCCACCTCCCAGGTCCAAGCAATTCTCCTGCCTCAGCCTCCCAAGCAGGTGGGACCACAGGCGCGTGCCACCATGTGTGGCTCACTTTTGGATCTTTTAGTAGAGATGGGGTTTCACGATTTGGCCCAGGCTGGTCTCAAACCCCTGAGCTCAGGCAATCCATTTGCCTCAGACCCCCAAAATGCTGGGATTACAGGCATGAGCCACTGCACCTGGCCTTGTCTCACTAATTTCTGACCTTATCTTGTATTATCATTTTTCTTCTACTTTCTGTGGATCGATGTTGCCTTTTTCTTCTTGCACTGGAAATTCATCTCTTTAATTTGTAGACTTTTTCTCTTCTAATGTAAATTTCCATCCCATTTTGAAATTTAGTGCTTTTATTATCATTCAGTTGTATTTTTGAAGTTCCATTATTATTTCTTCTTTGACCCATGAATTATTTAAAAGTCTTGTTTTTCATTTCCAAATAATGGGGATTTTTGCGTTGGGGACTATTAATTTCCCACTTACTGGCATGATTGTCAGGGAAGATCTGTTGATACTAACTATTATTTTAGTTTTTTGAGATTTGCACTTAATTGACCAACTGTTGTGTTTCCTATGCGCTTGAGAAGAAGAAATAACTTCTACTTGACAGATGCAAAATTCATCAATGTCAAACTTATCATTTGTGTTATTTAGAACTTCCTTATCTTTGCTGGGTTTTTTTGTCTACTTGATCCAACACCAATTGGAAAAAATAGTTGGAATCTCTCAAAAATGATGATCAATTTGTCAATTTCTCTATTTCTAACCAAGTTTACGTCAAATATGTTGAGGTTATTTTACGAAATGAAAATAACTCTGCCTTTAGAACTGCTCTATCATCTGGGGGAAATGAACCTTTCCTCATTAAATGGTGACCTGTCTTTCCCCGGCGGCGTCTTCTGTCTTGAAGTCTGCCGAGTCTGAGATTGATACAGTAATGCCGGCTTGCCTTTGGCTGCTTGAGAGATCTGTTTCCACACTTGACTTTCAATCTTTTCTTGCCTTTACACTTCGCCTGTATCTGGTGACAGCATCAAGCTGGATTTTGGATTTGGGGTTTGTCTTGTTTGTCTGCTATGACAGCCTCTGTCTTTGAATTTGTGAAGTTAATCCGTTTACCTGGATGATTGATAAATCTGGGCTTGTTTCTCCATCCGACTCTATTATCTCAATTCGCCTTGGTTTTTCTGTCGCTTTTTTCACCTTTATACTTTTTCTTATTTAAAAAAAAAAAAAAAAAATGACATCCCAGCCAGGCGCAGTGGCTCACACCTATAATTCCAACACTTTAGGAGGCCAAGGTGGGTGAATCACTTGAGGCCAGGAGTTCGAAACCAGCCTGGCCAACAAGGTGAAACCCCATCTCTACTAAAAATACCAAAAAAAGTAGCTGGGTGTGGTCGTGCGTGCCTGGAATCCCAGCTGCTTCGGAGGCTGAGGCAAGAGAATCACTTCAACTCGGGAGGCAGAGGCTGCAGTGAGCTGAGATTAAGCCATTGCACTCCAGCCTGAGTGACAGAGTGAGATTCATCTAAAAAAAAAAAAAAAAGACACCCCCTTTTCTCTAATTGGTCCTGTCTCAGCTGTGCTGGCTGCCCCAGCCAGGCTGCAGCCTTGGGGACAGCATGCCCTTCCAGCAAGTTCAGACCCTTCTGAGGTTTGCCCTCAGGCACCCTACTTCCTGCCCTCTCTCCTTAGAGGCGACGCGCCATGTCCACACCACCTCCAGATCTGATCATCAGCTCCATTCCAGTCCCTGCAGCGGGCGCTCACGGGCCTGTCTCTCTGCAGTGGGGCTGGGAGTGGTGGTTCCTGTTGCTGTGTCCAGCACTGACTCCAAATTTCCCAGTTCAGAGGTGATCGGCGCCCCCTCTAATGTGCCATCCCAGGGCAGGACAGCAGGGGACAATGCCACTTCAGTGTTGGCATGGAATTCACTGCAGGAGCTAGGAGCGGCCGCCCCTTAAGCTCCTCCTTCCCTTAGGAAGAGGCATTCTGGACTGTTTTAACCATGCGTCTCACAGCCCTGAGCTTTATACACACACACTGCTGCCTATTCTGGAAGCATGTGAGATGAAGCACTGTTCTGGAGAGACGCAGGAGCCAGCTCCCTCAACTATAACCCATCTCTGTATTTGGTGATGGGAGTGGGCTTGTTTGTAGGCACCTAGCACCTTCACCCCCATGCCTGCAGGAACTCTGTTCTGCCCTTGAGCCTGATTTTGCAGATTTATAGCAATAGCAATATGGGTGTTAGCCAGCACTATTATGTTGTATTCATGTTGCTGGGCATATGATGTTCCCACGACAAGGGGCCCTGGGAGCTTTTAGGCCACTCCTTAGCTTTTAGGCCACGTGTTGTTGACTGTGTTTATATGAAGTATACAGAATAGGCAAATCCAAAGATACAGGGCGTAGATTAGTGGTCACTGTGAGCTGGGGAGAGGAATGGGGAGTGACTGCTCTGGGTACAGAGTTCCCACTGGGGTGATGAAACGTTTGGGAACCAGATGGTGATGATGGCTGCACAACACTGTGAATATGCCAAAAACCACTGGATTACACATTTTCATACTCATATGAATTGTAGTCCATTGATTTTTAAAAGGTCAGAGGAAGCAACTCAAATGCTTATAGGAGGTCAGAAGAGGCATAAATGGGTGAAGTCAGCAGGGGTGTGCACATTAAGCCCGTAAGAATATTCTCTAAGCCACCAGGTCACACACACACTCCCTCTCACTGTCCTTGAAGCCCACAGCCTCCTCTGCCTGACTCTCCTATCAACTGTTGATAGTGACAAAGCTGCACAAAAGTATAGTTTGGTTGAAAGAGAGACAACAGGGCACAATGGTGAAGGGCTGCCAAGTCTCAGGCTTCAGACCAGAGTCACTGGGCATGGGGGCGGGGGGCGGGAGCCTATGGGAATGGAGCACTACCCCGGAAGCAGTCCCTCTACCCCGGAAGCAGTCCCTCAGTGCCCACCCACCAGGCCCACACAGGAGAGCCATGCAGCCTGGGTGCTGCCAGGGTCCTGATGTCTCGTGGAAAGCTAGGATCCCTCTGTGTATATGAATCCTCTGAAATATTAGCTCAATTTGTTCATTTTGAGATTTGACATGGTGTGGGAAAAACAGAGCAGATCAAAGTGTCGAAAAAAGTCCGTGGCTGGTGTTTCTCATCATCCACTCAGCTCTAGCAGGTGCACAGGACGGGCTTGGATGAAGGGGTTCTGCACTTTGGTCTGCAAGACTACAGGATGTCTGTCCCTATGGGCCAGGCAGCATCGAAGACCCACCCCCCACCCCTGGCTCTGGAGTGTTCTGCTCCCCATGTTGGTAAGGCAGATAAATCAGTTTCTCCAAGATTGCCCCACGCTGAGCCCAGCAAACATCTGCTGAATAAATGCTGTGCAAGCAGCCACCTCTGGGAAGCAGCTGGAGGTGCACAAACTTTGGGAATTCTTTAAGGTAGCCTTTCTCTTTTACATCAGACAAGCCTAGCAGCAATCAGAGGAGAAAAGGGGCAGCTTCAATGCCTATGGGCTGTGCCCTCTGTGAGGGGCAGCAAAGGAAATGCCAGGATGGAAGATGTTGCGGAGACCTTCTCCTGATAGCTGTGGATGGACGTGAGGCTTTCTGGTCTGATCACTTCAAAACTTCACTACTTATGATGCACCAGTCCCTGCACTGAGCCCTTTACAGGTATAATGGGGACTAATCCTCCCAATAACTTACCAGGGGGAAATGTAGTTTCCTTGTTTTTCTGATGAGGAAACAGAGGCACAGAAAAGCGGAGGGAGAAACCAGGGTTTAAACCAGGTAGCAGGACCTCGAAGCCTGCATTTTGAGCCAGCACACCCTGCCCTGTCCCAGGAGCCAGAACATCACCCACTCGGTCTACGAGGCCGCTCTGATAAGCTTCCTGGAACTCACCCCAGCCAAGAAAACGTCACCTTGAGCCTCTCCAGACTATTAGCAGCATTTGTCATGGTTCATCTGGGGGTCCACCTTGTCCCCCAACCAGACTCTTCAGGGGCAGAGACCAGATTGTATATACTCAGTGCCCAGCAGGGGGCAGGCCTGGGGTACATGCAGACACTGACTGAATGGATGAATAGATGGATGGATGGATGGATGCATGGATGGATGGATGGATGGATGCATGCATGCATGGGCTGGGTGGATGGGTAGATGAATGAGTGGGTAGATGAACGGATGAAAGATGGATGGATGAATGATGGATGGATGGATGAATGATTGGATATATGGATAGATTATGGATGATGGATGGATGGACAATGGATGGATGGATGGATTATGGATGGATGACAGATGGCTGAGTGGATGAATGACTGGATAGATGGATAAAGGAATGAATGGGTAGACAGACAGACTCTGATACTAGAAAGGGAATCCTTCACATCCATGGCAACTAGAGCAGGTGACAAAGTCAGCGGCAAGGCCATGGCACTGTCATTGTCCCTGCTGCCATTTGTACACATTTTAGGGGCAGAATTGGTTATGTTTGACTACAGGTCAGCTCTAGACGGCGAGCGTTGGGGGTTAGGAACTGCGGGGAAGGCTCAGGGCTGGGGTTGCAGATGTGGCCTCTGTGCCTGTGCGCAGACTTCGTTTCCATCTGCGTCAGCCCCATCTTCCCTCTCTGCCTCCACCAGTGAGTTCAGATCCTTCCTACAATTCAGCCTTGGGGTCCCCCTCCTTCCTGTCCCCTCTCAAGACCTAGCTGGGGCCTGACTCAGAATTGGGTCCGCAAAGCCCTTAGGTAGAGCTATCTCCTAAGATCCTGGGACTGGGGCCCACCTCGCCTCCTTTCAAAGGATACCAGGTGAGAAAACCAATGTGCCCCCCACCAGGTGTGGCATGGTAAAACACCGATGGCACAGGGGCCACTTCTTGCTTCTTTGTGGTGTCTTCGTCCTCTGGGAGCCGGGGCTCTGCAGCAGCAGGCAGGGTTGGGCAGCCATGGAGTGTGTGGCACAGTCTGGGCACTGTGACCCCATGGGGCCCCTTTACACAGATGCTGCTGGGCTTCAGAACTGGCTGCTTCCCACTGGCCACTCTGGTGGGCCCTGGGGTACTGTCTACACTCCACATACACAAGCATGGAAAGGTCCACACCAGCCCCCTTCACTGTCCCCAGCCTGTCCCTCAGCTTGGCCTTGGTCCCCCGTGGAGAGTGTCTCTGACAGTCCTTCTTCCTGCAGGGAGACCTGGGGGACATTGGTCTGCCCTCAGAGTGCAGAGGCCCCAGGCTCCGTCAGGGGGAAGCACAGAGGTCTTTTGCACAGGGCCCGGCAGCCAGCCTGGCCCACAGAACAGTGAGCCACCGGGTCCCAAGTTGTCACCTTGTGACCCGCCCCTTGGGACATGGATGCCCAACAGGAAAGAGGACTGGGGCTTTCTTACAAGGAAACTAGAGTCAGGAGTGTCATGAAACTTTGGGCCTGAGGCCTCGGCTGAGGCCAAGGGAGCAGGACTCATCCAGAGACAGGACAGACCCTGGGCCCCTGGTGCCCCGCTCAGGGAAGCTCCTGGGGGCAGCTCAGTTCACTCCAGCATTTCGTACGTGGATGAAGACGTGGATGTGTCTGTTCTGAGCATGGACGCGTGCATCCCTGAGTGTGTGTGTGTGAGAGAGAGAAAAGACAGAGGCAGAGAGAGTTTCCGCATGTCTAACTACCAAGCAGAGCCTGGGAGTCTCACACTCCACTGCAAACCAGGCAGGCAGGGCCAGCATGAGTGGGTGGGCCAGGCGCGAACTGGCGGGGAGGGAGGGGCTGTGTTCGCACATCCAGAGGAGACGCAGAGCCTCCCGCCCAGTGCTGCTGGCAGGAACACGCCCCGGGTGGCCAGGCCTTCCGAAGGAACTGAAAATTGAGATTTTCATGTGAAACCTCCTGATTTTTAAGTGCATACTCAACATTTCTGAAGATGCTGTATGAGTCAATGAAAACATTGCGGGGTGGGGCGGCGAGGCAGCCTGGGAGCTGCAGGGGTGAGGCCTGGCTTTAGTCCACACCCCTGACGTACAGATGAGAAAATGAGGTCAGTCCAGAGTGAGGACTCCTCGGGGCAGGGCCACACTGGCAGCCCCGGCTGCCCAGCCCATCACTGGAGTCACCATGGCTCTTGGGAAGCACTGAGGACACCAAGAAATGGAGGCTCAGGCCTGGCCCCAGGGTCCCTGTCACCAGGGGCCCCCACTGTGAGTTTTCAAGGTGCTTCCTGCAGGCCCGTGAGAACCCGTACTCCTTCCCAGTTCAAGGCCGTGGGACAAACCCAAGCCCAGTTTTGTCCTAGTGGTGATGAAGGCAAAGCACGTGGGTAGCTCTCAGGATACTGCCCAGAGCAAAGGCACACAGGCCCCTGACCCTTCTGGACGAGGGTGGAACCCTCTTGAGACCAGCACTGACCGTTTGCTCTCCAGGCTGCAGGGGCCTGGAGGAGGTGTAGGCGTGGGTATGGGTTCTGGGAGCCCCGAAACAGAACCTCAGACCCGGAACTAGGCACCAGACGCACGGGCCAGGGGCTCTGTCCACCCAGTCCGGGGAGTCCCGGGGCTGCTCCGAACCCCGCGCCGCGCCTGCTCGCTCAGTGCCGATCCGAGCGTTCCATCTGCCTGGGCCGGCCCACGCCCTCCCTGCCGCCGGCTCCTGCTAATGCTCTGCAGATGGGCTTCGTCACTGCCTCCAGGAAAAACAGGACGGCCGCAGATTGCTCCTCACTGAAACGGAACCGCTGGAAAGGCCTCTCTCGATATTCCCGAAAGCAAAATAAAAATTCCTCTGAAGTACATTTCAGCTCCGAGGCTGCCCTGGCCACATCCTAGAGGCTCGGTCCCGAGGCTGTGGGCTCCAGGGAAGGTCCCCAGCACCGAGGCCGCCTCCTAGCTCCCATCCCTGCCACCGCCCCGGGCTGCTGAACCCTTACCTGGCTTTCGCAACTTTTGAATTAAGTGCCAACAGTTTAAAACGAAGAGATTTTATATAAAATCATGATTTCCGGCTTCTTTTATAAAATTGGAGGCGCTCCTGCTACTGGCTGACCCCATGTCTACTTGGACAAAGTGATCTCGGCTGGCGTCGCCCACCAGGCCCCCATCAGTGTGCCCATGCCAGACCTCTGCCCTCAGTGAATGTCTGACCCCCAGGCTGCAGGCGAGGTTGAGGGGACACATGCTCTCATCCTGGGGGCTCTGTCCTTCCGGGGACCAGTATCACCCAGCTCTGCCCTCCAGAGCCCTCCAAACATGCTAGACTGACCACGGCTGTGGGCTCTGATTTGGGTGGGCAGCGCTGAGCAGGTCATTATGCTCCTTGTTCCCAGCCTGACCCCCTGGACCCCCCACAACCGAGACAACGTGTACTGAGCTCCTGGTCAACTCGAGCCCTGAGCTCCACTCCCCGCAGCCCACCAGGTGTTTCTGCTGTGGTCCGAACAGCACCTAGTCCCTCACCCTGCAGGGCGTTGCCAGGGCAGGCTTCCCGAGCTGTCTCAGCCCTTTGTTCTCCTGACTCCGTCCCTCCAAGCCTGGCCATCCCGGCTTTGACAATTAACCCCAGCCCCTGACGCGTTAATTGTCAAAGGCTGAGTGTGAGAAGGCTGAAGGCAGCCGCTGTGGAACGCCCCACAGAGTCCCTGCAAGTCAGGCAAAGAAAGACTCCAGCTTGGGCAGCATCGCTCACAGCTAGGAGTCTGCAGCTGGACTCAAATGTGTGTCCAGAGGGATCCGGGAAGGGTCCTTGAGAAAAGGTCCAGACACAGGGACCTTCCCAGGCCTGGATCCCACAGAGGAAATGATTCTTGCGAGCATCACCTTGACAGGTCTGAGGTCCAGGCCGGGGTGGCGCTGTTACAGGCAGCCTGGTGGGGCTGTGATCTGGGTCCTCTCAGAGTCGGGGTGATGTGGGATGGGAATACGCTTCTTCCCAGCAAGGAGCATCCCCCTCTGACCAACCTGTGGACTGCCTACCAGGACCCCCAACACCCTTGCCGCACGATGGTGCTGGGGGGCTGATCCGGTGGCTGCTCTCATCCCCACGGCCACCCAATCCAGGCTGCAGTCTCTCCCCACACACAGGGCAGCAGCCTCCTGCCAGCTCCCTGCCTCCTCCCTGCTTGCCCTCCTCGGAAACCAGACCATGCTACTTGCTGCAGGGCACAGCCCCCCTCCACGACTGAGGCCACAGAAGCCACTGTGATCGGACCCTCAGTTCCCTCAGGCTCTCACCTGCGCCTCCTGCCAGAATCCCAAACAAGTCCCGTCCTCACCCCTCAGGTATCTCTCATCTGCTGCCCTGGCCCCTTTTCCTCTTGAGGAACTGCAACCCATGCTCCAGGCCTCAGCCCAGTGTCCAGTTACCATGGGGTCACTTTGTGGCCCTTCCACGTTTTTCATTGTGCAGATATTTCTGGACTGACTAGTGCACTGTGGGTTGTGTGAGGTCAGGGCTGTGTCTGTCTGGTCCCAGAGCCTCGCCCAGTACCCAGCCCCACTGCGTACCAGGTAGGAATCTGCTGGATGAGTCGAGGGAGACAGGCACAGGAGCAGCCCTGGGACTCCACAGGGTGCTTTATGTCCAGAGACAACCGCAGGGAACAGTGGCCAAGGCATGCTGGGAGCAGTGCCCCAGCCTGGCACCATCCCCAGCGTGGAGGCTGGAGTTCACACACTACACTGCTGTCCTCAGGCACCAAATGGGCCTGTGGCAGTCACAGGGGCACATTCCTGATGCCAGGTCTGTCGTTCAGCATCCTCCTTGCCATCTGCAATCTGGCATTAGACATTCCCAAATAAAGGACAGTTAACCATCAGAAAGTGCTGGTGCTTGGGCCTGGAAGGAAGGAAGCCAGTGTCTACTGGGTACCCCCAGTTTTGGCCACTGTGCAGCGCCCTGTGTCCTCAACCACAGGGCCTGGACCACAGCTCCACGAGACCACAGGGAGGAAGCAGAGTCACAGGAGAAAGAGTGATGAACAGCTCTGGCCACTTGATTTGCAGGGCACAGTGCAAAATGGAAACGCAGCATCCCTTGTTCAAAAAGTGATTGAGACCGCTAAGGCAAGGATGACAGAGCATTCAAGTGGGCACAAGACCCTACCAGATGGGTCCCAAGCCAGAGAAGTCAGTCCTGGTCAGGTGTGAGGAAGTGGGACCAGCAAAGACCCAGATGTCCACCCGATGTCCCCTGGGCCCATAGGACCAGTAGCCACCCACAGCTGCCAACCTGAGTCTGCAGCCCTGACCCTGGCAGCAACAGCAGGCATTAGTGCCAAGGCCTCCGATGTCTGCAAGGAGCAACCGCTGCTCCAGGAACGAGCACTGGGTGGCCGGGCTTTCTAGGCAGCTATGTGCATTCTTTCTTTTCACGGATATTTAAGCACCAACCGTGTGCCAGGCATTCCTCAAGATGCTGGGAATTCCACTGTGTGCAGAAGATTCTCCCTGAAGCTAATGTGCTAAGTGACCTGGAGACACGTCCTCGCTCACCCTCACTGAGCCTCAGTTTCTGCTTCCATTAAGTGGAGCTCCAGGACTTGGTGCCTGTAAGGCCCTATGTCCAACGAACAGGTGGAGTCACAGGCTACCAGGTTTCCCCAGCCCAGGCTCTGAGGGGACACGGGAGGGCATGCACAGGGGGTCGGCGGCCCTGGGTTCTAGGCCTGCTCCTCCCTCCCCATGCAGAAGTCAGAAGGTCTGGCATCCACTGTGTCTCTACAGCTTACTAGCTGTGTGACTGTCGGCACCTCAGTTTCCTCATCTGTAATGTGGGCACAGCAAAAGCACCAACCAACCCTAGGGCTCATCACAAGAATCCCAGGAGACGATGTGCCTGCAGGGCGCTGGCAGACGCTGTCAACTCTAAGTGGTCAAGGAAGGCGACACGTTCGCCCCACTCCCTGCTGTTCCCGTTGCTACTTGGACAGCAGTACCCCTGCGTCTTGGTTTTCTCGCTTGCTGCCAAGGCTACCGTGCCTATTACATGATACCACGAAGAGTTCCCGCCCTCACCAGGCCCTTGGTAAATGGGCATGTCCCTGAATGTCAACTCGGCTCCCACGGGGTGGGAGAAGGATCATTCAGAGTCAGCTACAGAAAAACGGGCTTTTGTGCAACGAACGCTAACAAAACTGGAAAGGGAAAATGAACTAGAGCTGGGGGAAAGCTTGTATCGAACATGACAGAAAGTCAATATCTAGAAGAGATAAAGGGCTTATCCCAATATATGAGACCCCAGGAGATAAATGGGCAAAGGGCTTAGACGGGAAGAGGAGACATACAGAGTCATCAAACCTGGGGAAGGTCGCTCATCCTCGCTAGTAAACACAGAAGCACAAATTAGCGCAAAAAGCAACGCTGCTTTGCTGCCAGAGCAGCAAAACGTTAAATAGTAAAGCCCTCGTGCTGGTGAGGATTTGGAGAAACCAGGAGCTGTCGTGGAAGCCGGTCTGGCTATGCCCAGAGTGGTGAGTTTGTTAAGCGCTGGGATTTCCTGATTCATTCCATCATGCAGTAAGTGCTCCCTGATGGCTGCTTGGGGCCAGGGCTCCAGCGCGTCTGGGACGGTTCAGGCCGCCATCTGCTGGGTCAGCAACAGATACCTACTTGCAGGAACAAACCCTGACGTCGGCTCCCAGGATATCCCCAACCCTGAGTTTCAAGAATTTGCACCAGGGGCAGGGAGCATTCCGGCTCTCTCGGGCAGCTTTTGGGTGGGGAACAGCTGGTCCTTTCCCTCGGGGTGGACAGGAAAGCCTTGCCTGCAAAGGCCCTAGAGGCTGCCACACACCCCGCCCTGCACACTCCTCAGGTACGTGCAGACCACAGTTCCTGCATCCATTCATCCTGGCCATTCTGGGTCCCTCCCACAGTGGCAGGTAAGGAAAAGCAGAGCCTGTGATGGTGGCGAAGCAAGGACGCAGCACATTCATGGGGCCGCAGGCCGCACACTGTCCCTGACAGCCTGTCCCTCAGAGCACAGCCTCTGTCTCCTGGCGCAAGGGGAGGTGCTGGTTCATCCCAGAGCCTCGCGGCCTGTGGGGCTGCATCGGGGGCTCCTGTCCCCGCCCTGTGAGTCTGGGAGCGCACGAGTCTTGGCCTCGGCACCTTCTTTTCTGGGAAAGACAGTACCCTTGCATCTTTCTTCAGTACCCCTTCTTTCCTCCCTCTGGCCAGGGCAGTGCAGAGCAGTGCAAGCAGGCGGCTGTGGAGTCAGAGCGATGGGTACCAATTCCGGCTCCTGCACTTGGCCCAGGCCACCTCACCTGCCACCCTTACCAGCATACCTGCCCAGCCAGCCTCATGCCACCAGCCAGCCTCCCAGCCATGTCACCTTTCAGGGGCAGGACATGTCCTTGATTCCTTCCTTCACACCACATCCTGGAAGCTCCACCTCAAACACATCCTGAACCCACTGGCTCCACCCCACTGGCATGGGCACCGCCACCTGTCACGAGGAGGTCTCCCTGCTTCCACCTTCTCCACTGAAAACCTTCCAAAGGCCTCTCACTGCACAGAGAATGAATTCCCACCCTGCAACACAACTCCCTTCAAGGAGATGAGCCCTACCCGTCTCTCCCAGCCCCGCGCGCCTCCCACTCCCCTGCACGCCTCCCACTGCCCCGTGATGTCCTCAGCTCTAGGCACTCGCTCTTCTTTCCGCCCTTGGACATGCTGTGGTGACTCCAGCCTCAGGGCTCCTGTGTGCGCTGTTCCCTCTGCCTGGAACACCATTCCCGGGGCTGGGCTTTCCCATCACCAGCAACCCGGGGCACCTCCCTCCCTTACCTGCCCTCTCACACGGCCCTTTCACCCCGTTTTACTGTGTTCACGGGACACCCCACTGTTTGCAAGCATTTGCTCACTGGGTCTTCCCTGCTGGGCTGTGAGCCCAGAGAGCAGGGACTGGTTCAGGCTCCTCCGCCGCTGCAACCCTGGCCTCAGTCCTGCCCCAGACACACAATGGACACATAACGAGAACGTGAGGAATGAATGAACACACTCGGGGCAGCAGGCAAGGCGCCCTCTCTGAGTCTCAGTCTCCCCTAAGCAGTCGAGCTGCTAATGCTATTACTCCCCCTATGACTTGCGAACAGCATGATTATTGGGCGTGACTGAACCCGCATGGCACTCAGGAGCCCCGCCTTTTCCCAACCAGACCAACACCAGCCTCCAGGCCCAGCACCCAGGTCACCTCCCGCCCTGTCCCGCCAGCTCTCTCTGGGTCTGCACCACCATCCTGCCAGGTGTGGGAGGTGCCAGCCGTGCTCCTGGCCAGGTTCTCTACCAGCTTTGCTCGTGGTGCGCCCCACACCCCAGGACAAACCCCGGCCAATGGGGCCAAGTCGAGAGCTCCAAGAGAGACTTCCCAGCCAAAGAATCCAGCCCACGTTCCAAACGTGTGGGTGCACAGGCACACGAAAGAGGGTGAGACGGGGCGGCAGACACCAGCACTGCCTGACCGCGCGACCTTTTCCCCGGCCCAGAGCTCCTTCAGGGCCCAGAACGCAGCGCTGCCTGGGATTCATTTCAAAGAGAAATGGGTCAAAGAAAATTGAAAAATTTTATAGAAAATACTTCAGGCTTGGAGCTGGCTGATGTGTCTGCCGACCTGAAGAGAATTCTGAGAGGAGATGGGGCCTGTTTCAGAGGTCTCTGGCTGGCACAAACTGGCAGAGTTTGTACCTCGGGCCCAGATGCAGTTTCTGAGCCGGGCCTGTCCTCGCCGCTGCTGGAGAAGAGCTTCTTGTCCCCTTCAGACATCCCTCCAGCTGCCTCTGCAGCCCCGACGCTGGTACCCAACACTTCTCACCTGTCGCCCCACCCCTCTCTATCCCCAAGAGGCCTCCATCTGGGGACCCACCATGGGATGCAGTCCCTTTGCCCCAATTATGCCCATGTCTTTTTCACCATCATCCATGGGGCACCCAGGGCATGAAGGAAGCCTCGCCTGGGTCCAAAGCCGGCACCACTGCTCCTTTCCCTAATCGCGCCCCCGCCAGCAGGCTCCTACATTCTAGGCGCAGATGTCCCCCGCCAGCAGGCTCCTACATCTTAGGCGTGGATGTCCCCGCCAGCAGGCTCCTACATCCTAGGCGCAGATGTCACTGACACGAAAAGTTGCCCTGGAGCCATCGCCTCTCCCCCAGGAGCCTGCCTCTGCTGTGCTGGGGACCTGAAAATAGAGGTTGTGCCGAGCCCACAGCTGCTAATCCAACGCCAGATGCCCCTCTGAGCAGATCACAGCTTCACCCCGAGCCGTGTGTTTTCTGCCTGCCAGGCACGGTTACCTTGCATGGTGATGACCAGAAAAGCTCGTTGGAGGACATTCCTCACACAGATCCAAGGGAAGGAAGGTATCAGTGCATTGTGTCTGTGGAAGACCGGAGGCAGAGTAGGGAAAGGAGGCTGGACAGCCTCAGCAAGGGCTGTGGTGAGCACAGCGCTGGTGCCCTGGGCCTGTGTGATTCCAACAGCCCTGTGCCACTGCACCGCGTACGGCAGAAGACACTGAGACCCCAAGAGGCTGGGTAAGCTGCCGTGGGCCCCTCAGTGAGCTGGCACAGCAGCGTGCCAGGTGGAGCTGGACACACTCACCCCTGCACCAAACTGCCCCCTGCCCACCCCACCCATCCACCCACCTCGTGCTGGGAGCAGCTGTGGGAGCAGCCCTTCCTAATGCAGCTCCTCAGAACCACTGGCCAGTCTTCAAGAGCTGTCCCCTGTACCCAAGTTGGGGCTGCAGCCAAGCCGGGGCCAAGGCCACCATCCTCCAGATCACCCTTGTCACCGCCCCCGCACTGCTCCTGCCACGGTGGCCCTTGCCAGCCACATTCACCTGGTCAGCTCCACCCATGAAACAGAGCCCTTGTTGGGAGGGGAGAGGCAGTGGGGGAAGGGCAGGCCTGAGCCGCAGGGACTAAATTTATGTCGGAGATGGAGACGCAGGGCAGGAGCCATGCACGTGGGGGGCTGTCAGGCAGAGCGCCAGGCCCAGATGCCGTGGAGGGGGAGCACACCCTGGCATGTCTTCCCTGCGGGATAAGGAGGGGGCCAAGCCCTTGTCGGGGCTGCAAGCCTCGCTTCTTCTGCCTTTGCAGCCCAGGGGGTGGGAAGCGCCCACAGGGCAGGGCTCCAGAGCAGCCGACCCCAGCCAGAAAGCAGGCCCGGCCTGGGAGCTGGCTCCCGCCCTCCTCTCCTGACCTCAGGCAACTCCGGCCTGGAGAATGTGCAGTCTCCTCGGCTTTCCCAGCGCCGGCCCCCCCCCGCCCCTTCCACGTGGGCCACATCACCACACTGGCATCTCCAACTGCGTCCCAAGGGCCTGGTCTGCACGAGGACAGGAGCGCCGCGGAGTCTGCCAAGGGTGCGCTCAACCCTGAAGCACGCCTCCCAGAGCCGCCTCGGGTTTCACAATCACTGTTTCTCCCGGGGTTTCCTGGGGCCTGGGCTGCAGGCACAGCCCGGGGTGGAAAAAGACCATGATGGGAGAGGGCTCCAGGAATCCGGCGCGCGGAGGCGCTGAACTCAGTGAGTCGGCAGCAGTGGCCTGGCAGGGCCCAGGCCAACCTGGGGATGAGAGAGCCCCTGTCACCACGTGAGAGGCCCAGGCCTCGGGTGTCTGGGGAGTTGCTCAGGAAGTGCCTGGCTGGAGACACAGAGACAGGTCCTGACACAAGAGCGCTGGCCAGGTCCAGGGCTCAGCCTGCAAATCCAGCCAAAACCCTCGCTCCATTCTCCCTTAGGACCCAAGGTCCGACACTTAGACACATCAGCTGAATCATGACCCCCCATGCCCACCTCCTAAGCCCCAGAACCTGTGACCATTACCTTCTATGGCAGAAAAGACTCTGCATATAAATTAGGGATTTAAATTAGGGATCTGGAGATGCGGAGAGTAACCTGGATGGTCCCGGTAGGCCCTAAATGTAATTACGAGTGTCCTTCTAAGAAGAGCTGGATAGAGAAGAGGGGAAGCCAGTGACCAGGGATGCAGTGACTGCAGCAACGTGGCCACAAGCCAAGGAAGGCCAGCACCCCCCGGGAGCTGGGAGACGCCAGGAATTCTGCCCTGGAGCCTCCGGAAGGAAGCAGCCCTGCCAACACCTGGATTTCAGCCCCTAAAAGCCTATTTCGGATTTCTGCGCTCCAGAGCTGTGAGAGAATACATGTGTGCTGTTTTAAGCCACTAAGGTATGGGTAACTTGTTACAGCAGCCACAGGAAGCTGAGATGGATATCAACAGCTACAGGGCAGAAAGGCTCCCTGATCTGGCATTCAGCAAATCTGCACCCCTCAGCAACAAAGCACACAGCCCTCCTGCCCCAAACTGGGCCCCTCGCCCTCACTAGGCCCAGCCTCACATCTGCTGCATCAGCGGGACTGGCTACCTGCTTGCCCTTGAGTGAATGAGTCTCGCCTGCTCCCTGGTCCTGTGGCCTGCCAGGACAGAGCTCCTCTCTCCCCCGTGCCATTGCTCCAGCCCCCCACACTGCCTCCCTGCCTCCTGCCTCCCTCACATTGCAACCAGCATGAGCTTGCTGAAACACACAACTCTTGGTCAGACTCTGTGGCAGCTGCCAGCTGCCTGCTGCCTGAAGGGCGCCATCCCCACCTAGGGTCATTCAAGGCTGTAGTGTCTCCTGGGTGTGCAGGACCCAGGGCTGAGGCCACCACAGCAACTCTCTGCCTCCAGCCCCTGGCCCTACACACCCAGGGGATGCTCTCAGGCCTGAGATCCCCTCCTGTGCCCACTCATCCCCCAGGATCCCTTGCAGCCTGGAAAACTACCCAACTCAAGGCAAAGTAACAGGGTGGAGACTGTGGGTCAGGAGGGGCTCTTCCTGGCCTGGTGGGGAAGGGCTGGCTATGGGCTGCAGGTGGCAGCCACGCTCAGCCACATGGAAGAGCTGCCCAGTGCCAGCGCCTGTCTATCCCCTGGTGGGCTTTCCTCGGCGCAGCAAGGCCAAGAGGCTCCCTTGGTGTCGTGCTTCCTCTGCCCGTCAGGGAGGACGCTGCAGCCTGACATCAGCGGGCAGAAGCTTGGCACCAGCTACCTCTGGGGTGGAGGCAGCCAAGGTCACTGGCACAGAGCTGTCTGACTTCTCATCTTTCAGCCCAGCGGGGCATGCGGCACAGCAGCCTGGTGGCAGTTCCCCAGGATGGGAAACACTTGCCTCTCCTCTGTCCCAAGGCCAGGCCGGGGGAGCCCTGGGAAAGCAGCCCACAGAGGAGGGCAGAGGATGCTTCCGCCTCTGCATCACAGAAAGCACGGGGGGCCGATGGGGGCTGTGTTGTGATCGGTCCACATAGTGGGCATGGGAATGGGACTCCAGGCATGAGAGTTCCCACTGGGGGCGCAGGGCTGGAGGCAGACAGCTGATGTGGCGGCCTCCGTGGAAAGAGGCCTTCGGCTGGATTTACAGCCTGAGCCCTGGACCCGGCCAGCGTCCTTGTGCCTGGGCCTGTCTCTGTGTCTCCAGCCAGGCACTTCCTGAGTGACTTCCCAGACCCCAGAGGCCTGGGCCTCTCATGGGCGCTGGGGGTTCTCTTGTTCCTGGGTTGACCTGGGCCCTGCCAAGTCAGCTGCTGCCGACTCACTGAGTTCAGCACCTCAGCGCGGGATTCCTGGAGCCCTCTCCGTTCATCCTGTCTTCCCAGAAATCTGAAGCCACATGTTAACATCAGGAAAGTTCACATAAAAATTCTGATATCTAGATTCTCTTGATAGGATGTTCAGCTGCACCAGACCCACATTGCTATCAGATTGAAGTCACAGGAGCTGAGGAGGGGCTGTCCCTCCATGCAGGGTCCCCCAGATGCCCTGTGCCCACGGCAAGGCCAGGGCTGGATTCCTGCTGCTGTTGGTTTTTAGTGGAGATGTACTCTTGTTGACCATGTTTCTATCAAAAGGAAGGAAATGAGCCAGGCCGAGGGTGGGTGCAATTATCTTCTTTTCCTCCACCGCCGTCCCTGTCGGCATTGCCTGCCAGGCCCTGCAAGCCTCTGAGTTTGCAGCTCTTGTCTTGACTTTCTGCAGATGGCACTATGCGTCTGAAACAGAGACCACATGCCCAACGCACGACTCGGGATCTTTCTCACCGTGTGGCAACCTGCGTAGAACCTCAAGCTCAGTCTCTGGAAGGCTAAGACAGGTCCCCAGCGTCAGCACCAGGGTTGGCTTCTCTGTGCACGTCTTGGAGACAGCATTCCCAGGTCCCTTAATGCGGGGGTGGGGGAGGGCTGCCAGGCTGAGACTGGCACTCAGGCACGTAGGGAAGAGCCCTCATATCACCAGCTGGAGGGTCCAATGAGGGAGGCAGCAGGACCAGGGCCTACGGGACTGTGCCTGTGGGCTAAGTAAGCGAAGCGTCTGTGGGAAGAAGTAAGTGAAGCCTGCAGCGCGGGTCCTCCACGTGACCCAGATAGGCACCTCCCAGGTGTGCTGTGCATTGCATGGTCAGCCTTGTATATGAGATCTATTCACCTCCTGTAGCTGTCTGCATGATGCCTCTAAAGAGGCTGGGTCCTGATTCCTGCAACCTGGGATAAGTACCTTCTATGGGAAGAAAGGGCTTTGCAGATGTGGTTAGAGTAAGGCTCTTGAGATGGGAAGACTGTCCTGGATCATTGGAGTGAGTCCGAAATGCAATCAAAGCGTCCTTGCAGGAGGGAGGCACAGTGATACCGACAGAAGAGGAGGGGGCAATATGACCCAGGGGCAGAGACTGGCACGGTGTGGCCACAAGCCAAGGGAGGCTGGCGGCCCCCAGGAGCTGGCACAGGCTAGAAACAGATTCTCCCCTGGAGCCTCTGGAGGGAGCACAGCCCTGCTCATCTTGGCTCAGTGAGACTCATTTCAGACTTCTGGCCCCAGAGCTGTGAGAAAATACATTTGTATCAGTCTGTTTTCACAATGCTGATAAAGACATACCTGAGACTGGGCAACTTACAAAAGAAAGAGGTTTATTGGACTTATAGTCCCACATGGCTGGGGAGGCCTCACAATCATGGCAGAAGGTGAAAGGCACGTCTCACATGGCAGCAGGTGACAGAGAGAGAGAGAGAGAGAGGAGAGAGAGAGAGAGAGAGGGAGAGAGAGAGAGAGGTTGTGCAGGGCAAGTTCCATTTTTAAAACCATCAGATCTCATGAGACTCATTCACTATCACAAGAACAGCACAGGGAAGACCCACCCCCATAATTCATTCATCTCTCACTGGGTCCCTTTCACAACACGTGGGAATTATGGGAGTTACCAGATGAGATTCGGGTGGAGACAGAGAGACAAACCATTTGAACATTTCTATTTTTTCAAGCTCCCTGGCACTCCCTCCTCAACAGCCCCACACAGAATGGGATGCACGCACACAAGAGAGGACAGTGCCCCAGGGCACCCACCTCTGCACCCCAGCACAGGGTCCCTGGGCACAGAGCTGGTCTTGCCAAGGGCAGAGAACAGGGATTCCAGACACGTGTCAGAATCCCTGGGGAGCACCTCAACCACCTCTTGCCAAAAGGCCACCCAGCCTCAGAGCTCTGCCTCTGGTCCCGGCCAGGCTCCCAGGCCGGCAGCACTGAGCAGGACCCTTCTGCCAAGGCAGCCATGGCCAGAGAGGAGAGAAAAGGACCCTCAATGCTCCCTCGCCCCACTGCTTCTCCTAACACCCTCTCCTGGGCAGAGGGTGACACTGGTATGCCTAAGCTGCCCAACGCACACACTCACCTCCAGCCTGAGTCTGTGAAATGTGTAAAAACTGTCATGTTTCATCCGTTTCCCCAGGCAATCTGCAGCCCAGCAACTGATCTTGGATGACAGGGACTATTAGTGAAAATGACTCCTTTAGGCTCCACGAGCCTCTACGGGCACCTTGGGCAGCCCGTGGGCTTCTCAGGGAAAACAGGACATCGGTCTCAGCAACCCTGAGGAAGAGGCACCCCCGGCCCTGTAGGGAGATCCTGCCACCCAGACAGGTGCCCGTCCCACACTGGGACACCCAGGGTAGGTGTGTCACCTTCCCTGCCGAACATCCCACTGATAAATAGCAGGGTGCTTCACAGTCGCTTCCAGAAGTTGCTTTTGGGGAGGCAGGAAGAAACTGCCAGCCAGCATCTCCTGCCAGCTTCCCCTAGGGCCTCACTGATATATCAGGGTACCCTCAGAATTCACAAGAAGAAAGGGTCCCCTACACACACACACACACACACACACACACACACACACACACATTCACACGCACACAGCCTTGTACCCAAGTCCTGGACTTCTGTGCCAGGCAGGCTGTGCCCATCACTATGCCTGGCCACAGGACACAGCTTATATGTATCGCCCAGCTGCCACTCTGGGCCCTAAAAAGGCCCAGGCAGATAGAAAGCTGGACACCTGAGGTCACCGTGGGCCCTCCACCCAGCTCCAGCACCCACTGTGTCCGGTGCCCTTCCAGCCAGCGTGTCCACCTCAGCCCAGGGCTGCACGGGAATGATCGGGGGCATGGAGCGGGGGCTAACTCGCTGAAGGCCCGAGCCCCTCATGCAGGGTCATACCAACACCAGACAGGAACCTCTGGCATAGGGGACTTGGCCCCAGCCCCAAGGCCTGGGATCTGGATCTGCAGCCCCAGGCCCATGCCCATACGCACGGCTTGGGCTCTCAGCTGGAGACCCCGGGCTTGCAGCCTGGGCCCAAGGCCTAGAGCTCAGGCTGGACAGGCGCCACTCCTCCCCTACAGCCCATTACCAAAGCCGCACCTTCTAGCTCAGCCTTACCCCTGCCCTGGCAGCTGGCCTCACCCAGCATCTTCTAAGACCAACGGTTTCTGGGCTTATTCTGAGTTTGAAATTCCTTTCCTGTGTTCTGAATTTCAAGTTCTCATTAAAGATATGTGGATTGGGGGTGGGGTGGGGGTGGGGGAAGGATTCAGCAGAAGACGCCAAACAGCGGCAGAAGCCCGGAAAACAAGGCAAGGCCGGCCAGGCTGTGGGGGAAGGGCTGCCGTGTTCAAGAAGACAAGCACCATATGGAATTCGGGATCAGAGACACGGCCAAGGGCAGCCGGCCAGCTCACCCTGCTTGAGCAGAGGCCCTAGAACCACCGTGAATCTTCCAGGAGAGGCCAGCCCAGAAGCACCAAGCCCACAGCACCAAGTGGCCAGCCCCTGAGCTCTCGGGGACACAGGGCTTGCTAACCCCACTGGGCTTGCCCAGAGGCGGCAGGCTAGCAAGGAGCAAACCCGGGGCCCTGACTCCAGGTCTGGGGCACTGGCTCAGCCTCATGTTATGTTTGTCCTCCTTGACCTACTCCTCCCTTTTCCCTGCAGAATAGCCCAATGGTGGGAAGGGGTAGTCGAGACTGAGACTACGGACGGAAAAGGCTGGGCGGGCAGTGGCCAGTGGCGCAGCTGCCTGCAGCATAGCAGGCACCGATTTGCCACCAGGGAATCAGGGCCACTGGTGGCACTGACTGGCTCCAGAGCA